>NC_056750.1:732555472-732885472 GCF_019279795.1 Protopterus annectens
CATACTGCCAACATTCAAAGTTCCTATCCTCACTGCTACACTCCTAACTTTCCTCCTGTCTTCCTGCCTTTGGGCATGCCTTCACCCTCCTCTTCTCCTTCGGCCAACAGTAGCCCAATTTCTGCCAGCACCCTGTTGGCTAACAGTACTGGTGGCAGTCGTCGTTAACCCAGGCCTTGACAGATCCGGTATGGAAATATGAAATTTTTGAGCCATAAGTGATGTGGCAGAATTTTTACGCTGGATGCCCTTCCTGACGCAACCCTCCCCATTTATCCGGGCTTGGGACCGGCACAAAGAAATGCACTGGCTTGTGCATCCCAAGTCATAAAGCATATATAGGTTAATATTTGTACACAATCCACTTATTAACCAGATAAATAATATAAATATAATTACAATTATAAATATTAATATATTTGTGACTGTAGATGTCAAAATATTCAAAGGATGGCAAAGGGGGCTTAAGCACATCCTGACTGAAATAATTCATTATGGTTATACGCTTGCGGAATTTACTTTATTCTGTTTAAGCAATAACTGATGAGTGAGTGCAGGTACATGAGGATTTACCCATGGTTGGCATGGTTTGATCATGGGAGTGAAGCCTTAGTTGTTAAACAAAGCCAGCTGTGGGAAAATCCTCATATACAACACCCATGGGTTGGCTATTGCTATTAGACAATGACATTATTTAAGGCAGAAATTGCTTACCTTTCTTTAATGCCATTGCATAATGGCACCATAGTGTCCTTCCACATTGTTTCCTGTTCTTCCATGTTTGTTGATGTACTGTACATGCATACAGGACTACTTAACATTCCCACACTTGAACAGTACATCAGTGCTGTTAAATAGAAGAACAGAGAGAAAATAATCTGTGATGCCTTTTTATTTCCCCAGAGGTGCAAGAGTCTACCTAGACAATGTAGAAATACAAGGAAATTCAGTTACATTTCTGTTTCTTTAGTTTTTCAGAATATAACTGATTTTCTTGTATTTCATCTGCCCTCTCTACATACCTCTCAACCTCTTACCTCAACAAATGTGAAGAAGGCTTTAAATAATGTGAGACAAAGGCTCCAAAATAGGGACAGATTGTAAATGTTGCTCTTATAAACTAAGAAAGCTGCTAGAATAATAAGATTTGTGTTAGCATGTACTGGCTGAAAGATATTTATTTAATTTATTTATTTTACATTTGCTTACCAGGAACAGTCCAACTTGAAACAGGTCCTTTTTCAGTGGAGGTCAGGGGTGAAAAGCTCCAGTAAAAATAACTAGACATATAGTTATTGTAGAAGTTAACAAACTTGCAAAGACATTACATGAGCATGCAAACAGCATTTACACAATGATGAGAAATACATTTCTCCTGAGGTTGTATCAACATAATATGTGGTACAAAAGTAAATTCAATTTTAGTGCGTTTCAGTAGAAGTGAGTTCAGGTATAAGAGTAATATAGCACCCAAAGAGCATTATATATACCTGGGTATCTTTCTTCCACGTAGCTATCATTTCTGCTTGCAAAATCTGATATTTTATGACTTTGTGTCTCTCTGTACGCAGGACACAGTAGTCACTGAGTGTGGTGATTTCAATGATAAATGCTACTTTTGTCTTCTTTTCTTGGACCACTATATCTGGTTTTCTAGCATCTATATTTTGAACTGTTGGTAATGGGTGATCCCATATGATGTAAACTTCATCATTTTTTATGATGCTTTGTGGCGCAAATTTTCAGTGTTTTTCAGCCACTTCAGTACTATAATGTTTGCACAATCCCCAGTGCAACAGTCTTGCCATGTAATTATGCCTTTCAGTATACAGTCCTTCTGCCATTAGTATGTTGCCACTAGCAACGAGGTGTGCAACTGTTTCCAGTTCTATTTTACAAAACCTACATTTGTCTGTTTCTCCCACATGTTCAATGGACTTTGTAAACCAATGTGTATGTAAGCCCATTATCTTGGGCCGTCAATATCAACCTTTCATCTCTTGGTTTAAATTCATCTCTCCTTAACCATTCCTGTGTTTATTCCTGATCAACATGAGGTTCTTCCAGAAGTTTTCTATACTTGCAACTATATTTATGCTTCTTCCACATTTCTTGTCTTCTAATCTGGTCTTTCACTTTATATTCTTTATTTTGTTTTTGACACATTCAGTTGCTGCCTGATGTTTATCTACTTCTGGTTTGATTTCCATTCCTGCTTGACACTGACATGCTTCCATCTTAGATTTATTCTCTTCTTGTTTCAAAACTTTCACTACATTTGGGTCTTGTGAGGACAGCAGATATGTGTTGAGTCCCATGACTGCAGATCTATACATGTAATCAATTTCAAGAAGGCCCAACCCTCCTTCAGGATGGGGAATATATAATCTTGGTATGCAATGATTTTTATAAATCATTTGGTGAGCATGAAGCATCCATGTTTTCCTGACTAATCAATCCAGCACATTTTTGGGGCCAGTCAATCACTCCACAACTATAAGTTAGTACAGGAAGAGAAAATTGGTTTATACCTTGGATTTTGTTCCTAGATGTCAAAGCTATTTTTAAGATTAATTTAAGTCTTCTGAAGTACTCCTTAATAAGTCTTATTTGCATCGTTCATGTTTTATTGTTGATCCTTCATCAATTCCCAAATATTTATATACACCCTCTTGCTGAAGTTCTTTTATATCACATTCTTGTCCCAAACTGATGTTTTCCTGGTGCTGCAGTTTTCCTGATTTAAAGGTTGCTTTTGCACATTTATCAAGACCAAATGATGTTCTTTTTTCATCTAAAAAAGTTTTGACACCTTGCAGTTGTGCTTTCAGTTCCTCATCTGATGAGCTATACAGTTTCAAGTCATCGACAAAGAGAAGATGAAAAGTCTTTACACTTTGTTGTTTTCTATGAGACAAATTATAGCCATGACCTAAGCTGTTAAGTAGACAGCTTAATGGTTTAAGGGCAAGGCAGAATAGCAGTGGTGACAGTCATCCTGGAATATGTCCATTTGGATTTTTATGCCTGGAAAAATAAATTGTCCTTTATCATGACTTAATTGCAAAGTGGTCTATAACTGTAATGTAATTGGTCAGTGTAGGGTGTATCTTATACACTTTTAAGCCCTCTTTTATCCATGAATGTGGGATACTATAAAACCCTTTTTCATAGTCAATCCAGGCCATACTTAAATTCTTCCCCTTTTTACAGTTCTCCACTATGACTTTAACAAATGATCCTTTCTTCCATATGACTTTTTATTGCCCTTTTTTTCTATTGCTATCATTGAGTTTTCTTCTAAATGACTATAAACTCTGTCGACATCAATTCCAGTGCATATTTTATACGTCGTTGGAAGGCAATTTATTGGTCTATAATTTTTAGTGTAGCTTGCAGGTTCACTCTTAAGTAGGAGAGTTGTTTTTCCCGTTATTATCCAGGTTGGTGCCTATTCGGGGTGTGCATATAAATAACTCTTACTCAAGGCTAAATCTTCGTGTAAAGATGTTGAGGCTTTTCTTAATTTTGTTTCAATCTTTCTAGTTGTTACTTCATCCCATTTCATATCCTGCACCTTTAAACTTTGTATTCTTTCTTTTACTTGTTCTAACCATTTAGGCAATATTGTTACCTATACAGAAGTTAGTATTAGCCTGGAGAGTTTGGGGTGCAAAGCCAAGTATTGGCCAAGTGCGCTGCTAGTAGCTTTTTCAATTGTGCTGTGGAGGAGCTGGAGATAATTGGGGTTGGTAGCTTATTTCAGATTTTATAGATGACATTTGAGAAAAGTGATTCCCTCTCTGCATTGTTAGCTTTCATGGTATCCAGGAGGAGTTTGTTGCTGGAACAGAGGACGCTAGAAGTGGCATATGTTTGTAGAAGATTTTGGAGAGCAGGGACTGTATTAGGTTAATGGATGATTTTGTAGACAAAGGTAAATTGTTTATAGTGAAAGAGTTGGGATAGTTCTAGCCAGTTTAGTTGTTTAAGAGCTGTGCAGTGACGAGACCTGTGTGTGACATCAGTGGCATATTTGGAAATTTTATTGTAACAGGATTCCAGCTTGGTTAGATCAGTTTTACGAAGGTTGGAGAGAACTGGGGAGGCATATACAGTAGGAGACCTGACAGGAGATTTGTGTGGGTGATAGTAGCTTTTGTGGTTCTAGTTGAAAATTGTTTGCTCCTGTAAAGTAGATTGAGTTTATTATGAACCTTTACAATGGTATGAGAAATGTGAATATCAAATTTCAAGTTGTTGTCCAATTCAATGCCCAGCAGTTTAGTATGAGTTATTGGGATAATGATAGTTTTATTTTTGGTCTCTATATTAAAAGATAGGTAGGATGAGGGAGATCTTGTAGGGTGGAAGACAAGAAGTTTTGTTTTGCTGGGGTTGAGGACGAGATGGGAATTGGTGAACCATGCTTCTGCAGATAGAAAAGATTCCTGGTAATGGCGTTGAGATGCTGGAGTGAGGGGGGCTGCACATATTAATGTAGAGTCATCTCCATATTGTACAACAGATGCATGAAGAGTGGGTGTGTGGAGATAGTGAATAGACAGAAGAGAGCATTGTAGTATCCCTAAGGTCACTCGGTGAAGAGAAGAAGGGTGGTGTTGCCTTTGTATGGCCTGCTGAGGTCCTGATAGGTAGCTTTGGAACCTGGTGATAGAGGAGCTACAAAAGTTAAGGGAGGAGAGCCTGCTGATTAGTTTATTGTGATTTACCATATCAAAGGCTTGGGACAAGTCCAGAAATATGGCAGATACAAATTGACCAAGGTTTCTGAAGTGGTTCATTGTATTTGTACAGGTCATTAGGGCTGTATTGGTTCTATGATAAGGGTGAAAATCATGTTGTGTGTTTGATAATAGTTTATGTGTGAGAAGGTTGTCGATGAGTTGGGTATGGATGACTCTCTCAAGGATTTTAGATAAGGGTGATGGTGACAAGATGGCAACTGGATGATAATTAGTGAATTCTGTGGAACTGCCTCACTTGTGTAAATGAACAATGTGGGAAATCTTCCAAATGGTGGGTACTAAGTCCTCAGATACTGATCGATTTATGAGTATGGCTGCTGGGTATGTGATTGCATCTGCTGCAATTTTCAAAAAGTCAGCTGGGAGGTTGTCAGGAGCTAGGGTGGTTGGTTATGTTTTAAGAGTGTGTGTGTGCACATATATATATATATATATATATATACATATATAAAACTTTTAATGGTATCTACAGATACTGGCTGTAGCGCAAACTGGTTGGGGCATTTTTCTTAGGTGTTACAGAGCTGGAGACCAAGAGGGACAGGGTTGTTGGGACATGTGCAGAGAATCTGCAAAGGCTTGGAAATATCTCTAAAGTATTTATTAATTTGGGTTGCTATATTGTCAGAGGAGGTAGTTGAGGTAGGGGTGGAGGTACTTGATTTTCCTGGTAGAAGATTATTATTAACTGTGGCCCAGAATTGTGAGGGTTATTGTGGTGTTTCTTTTGAATATTATGGCAGTAGTTGATTTTATCTAGTTTGACAAGTTATTTAGCATTGTTTCTGAGTTCTAAAAATGTTTTTTGTTTTTTTGTGAAACTGTTTCCAGGCCTCATCTCTTGCTTTGAGTAAGGATATACATTCTTTGCTTAGCCAGGGTACAAAATTAGTTTTTACTCAAATAGGTCTGGGGGGTGTATGACAGTTTAATATAGCTAATAAGGTGGTGTTAAAGGAGCTAACAGCCGCTTCAAGGGTTAGCTGCCTGAGTGTTTCCCAGTTACAGCTTTTTTGAGCAGAGATTAAACTATTTGGGTTAAAGGCTACTTTATTTCAGATTTTATGATTGGTGTTTTTTTTTTTTTTGTTGACTATGAGTTTGTAGTAGAAAGGTAGGCTGATGGTCAC
The DNA here is from genome assembly GCF_019279795.1 of Protopterus annectens. Lineage (NCBI taxonomy): Eukaryota > Metazoa > Chordata > Ceratodontiformes > Protopteridae > Protopterus > Protopterus annectens. Next base: position 732,561,372 of record NC_056750.1, read on the forward strand.
TCAGACCATCAGGAAGACAACCAACTGGAGAAGGGAGGGAATGGTTATTAACTAGAATCTAGTCAAGGACAGACTGACATTTTGAAGATTTGTCAATCCTTGTGGTGGATGTGATGATATGGGTAAACCTTTGCAGGTTAACATGGGCTGCCGGATTCTCAGAGGAGCAATATAACCAGTTGATAATGAAATCACCTAGCAGGACCGTCTCCTGTGGGAGAGAGTGGAATGTCCAGTGTAGTATGTGTTCTAAAGTGGGGATATTATTTCCTGGTGAGGTATAACCACCAGCAGTGTTGTGCTAGTTACTTACAAAAGTAATAAGTTACTATTACTAGTTACTTTTCAATGAAAGTAATATATTACTATTACTTATTACTTTTCTAAAAAAGTAATATATTACCATTACTAGTTACTAACAAAAATAATGTGTTACTTTTACATAACTATAGTTCATCAATTATAATATTGAGATTTACTCACAGAAGTAAGCACATGCAAATAAGTGCATTAAAGTTGTATGCACAATGTTATAATAATGATGAATAGCATTTAACACATGAAAAACTCCAACAGATTAGTCTTTATAGCTGGGTGGCACAGTGGTGACGTGGTTAGCACTGTCACCTCACAGCAAGACGTTCTCTGGTTCAATTCTTGACTGGGGTGCCTTCTCTGCGGAGTCTGCAAGTCCTCCCTGTGTTCTTGTAGGTTTCCTCCGGTTTTCTTCCATATTCCCAAGACATGCTGCAGGTGGACTGGACATTTTAAATTGGCCCGAAGTCTGAATGTGTGTATGTGTGTGCCTTCTGAGGAAGGTTGGGTGCCTGGCTGCCAGCTTGACACATTAAAACTCTACTTTTGCTTATTCTGCAGACTGATAATTCACAGTGGTGACCTCTAATGGGTGCAGCTGAAAGTAGAAAAAGAATACTAGTCTTCAGATCTACAGGGTCACAAATAGTAATCAACCAAACCATACACTGCCAGCAGCACAAGACATGAAAAAAAACTATCGTATTTTGTCTATTTTCAACTATTAAAAATCAAAACCTGTTAAGAATTTTAAATAGAACATAACAAAAAAATTATCAAAATTTGGTTGTTCATAGATCCAAAAAAGAAATCCCCTGCACGGAAGTAGTTGCACAGCCAAAAAGTAGCAACAAGTAACCAAAATAGCCAGCAACTGTGTGCTGTGTTTATATTTATTACCACATAAAACACAGGAAAAAACAGACTGGTTTTGGCTAAGGAATTAGCCTAGCCTTCATCAGTGTAATAAATACAAAACATCTTGTGAACAAATATATAGTATGTCCTTAATTAATACTAAAATATTATTGGTGAGCTCATAAACATTCATTTAAGCCTGGGCTGAACAGCCCTCCCACTTTAACAATCCACTTCTTTTCCATTGCATTCAGTTTTGTGTGTCATCAGTTTTTTGATTCCTGTCACCTATTATCCCATCTATAATAGTGAAGTGAAAGGAAGCTGTAGTGTGTTGTGAAGCATGTTTGGACAAAGCATTACTCATTCTTTTATGCTTAACATTAGAAAGGTGTTCAGAAATACGTAACCTGAGTGATCTAGATGTTTGTCCAATGTAAAATGCATGACAGCTGCAGGTAGCCAGGTATATCACCCAGTCTGTACTGCAGTTTGCAAAAAAAACTTGATGTCAAATACCATACTACAATTGCTACTAGAAAAATTTGGGGGTTTCAAAACTTGAATACAGTTACTGCAATGGCCACAAGGCATTCAGCCGATGATCTTCTCCCCAGAAATAATAGTCTGAATAGTGTCATGATGAGTGGATAAGTGCTGATGTTTGAAGTGGCTAAAATAAGACCCCAAATTCTTCCCTTTCCTAAACGAGGACTGACATGTTTCACCTAAATATTGCGACAAAAGATTGTCCGCCAACAATATATTCCAATGTCTTCTGATGACCTCAATAAGCTTGTTGGTGTTCCTACCATATGTGGTGGTAAAACGTAATTTCTTAGTTGCAGAGCTTGTTTTTTGTTTGTATTTAAGAAGGTCCTTTCTTTCAATATTGGCAGCATGGTTACTTGCTGTATAGACATAACCCATGTTGTAGCCTCTCTCTCGGAATCTATGAACAAGATCAGTGCAAAAGAATTATCATCTGAACAGATGCGTCTCATTTTGATGAATTGTGATTTGGGGATGTTTTTGGTAATATGGGCTGGATGAAAGCCGGATGTGTTGAGTAGTGTGTTACATTCAGGGTATTTACGAAATACTTCTGTATGGAGAGTATTATCAACATTCCTAGATGTAAGTACATCTAAGTAGGTAATTTTATCCAGATGGTAATTGACAGTAAACTGTAAATCCCATAGTCCAAGAACAGAAGAGGCTCAACATGACCAATAATAAATAAATAGAATACTTTAATGCTGCAGCAAGTAAGCGCTTTCACTTTTCAAGAACGCTTCATCAGACTTGAATAACTGCCATAAATTCAAACTGTTTAAATACTATTCAAAAATGCAATCAACCAATCAAAAACATAAATCAATTAATATTGTCTCAATCATTCATTAAAAAGCACTTCATAAAACACCCCTATAAAATTAATACAGCATATATAAATATATCAAATAAAATATATATTAAAATATTTCAAATCACACATGCATCTTCTATATTAAATTGAAACTTAATGTACATATGGACGTGCTGCCAAAAAAGGCTTAAGTGTCACAAGTTCATTCAAACCATGCTCTTTATGTCCTTGTAACCTTAAAATCCATTTGTTTTCCCTTTCTTCAGTATAATTCCTAATATTACCTAGCCTATTGGATTTTCTTATTAATTCTAACACTGTAAATCTAAATTTATGTGATGTACCTTGTTGTAAAACATGGTTAGCTAGGGCATTAGATTTGTTTTCTTTATGTATTGCGTATACATGTTCTCTGATATGTTCTCTCAAACTTCTGTTTGCCATGCCCACATAAAAGCATGAACACGTCCGACACAACAATGTATATAATGTCTCTAGACTTACAATCAGCATAAAAATTCATATGATAAGTCTTGCCAGTGTCTGGATGTGTAAAATTATTACTACCAGATATAAAAGTACATTGGTTGCAATTCCTACAAGGAAAAGTTCCTATTCTTGCTGAATTAACAGGTCTAGGGCCCTCACTCTCATAGCATAATAATCTTTTAAGCGACTTCATATTTCTATATGCAAAACTGGGTCTGTCACCTACTATCTCTGTTATCTTGTCATCTATTGTTAAGATATTCCAATTTCTCCTAATTACGTCTTTTATTTTCATATCTAAATTACAATAGGGGATAGTCAGTCTCTTATAGCTTTGTGTATGGTTATTGTTATTACTCAAACCTTGATCTCTTTTCTGTCTATACAAATATGGTTTCCCTCTACTATTCCTATTTGATTCGACAGATACTAGAGCTTCATTCACCTCAAGTGAGGGCCCTAGACCTGTTAATTCAACAAGAATAAAAATAATATAATTTAATAAAATAATTTTACACATCCAGACACTGGCAAGACTTATCATATGAATTTTTATGCTGATTGTAAGTCTAGAGACATTATATACATTGCTGTGTCGGACTTGTTCATGCTTTTATGTGGGCATGGCAAACAGAAGTTTGAGAGAACGTATCAGAGAACATGTATAAGCAATACATAAAGAAAACAAATCTAATGCCCTAGCTAACCATGTTTTACAACAAGGTACATCACATAAATTTAGATTTACAGTGTTAGAATTAATAAGAAAATCCAATAGGCTAGGTAATATTAGGAATTATACTGAAGAAAGGGAAAACAAATGGATTTTAAGGTTACAAGGACACAAAGAGCATGGTTTGAATGAACTTGTGACACTTAAGCCTTTTTTGGCAGCACGTCCATATGTACATTAAGTTTCAATTTAATATAGAAGATGCATGTGTGATTTGAAATATTTTAATATATATTTTATTTGATATATTTATATATGCTGTATTAATTTTATAGGGGTGTTTTATGAAGTGCTTTTTAATGAATGATTGAGACAATATTAATTGATTTATGTTTTTGATTGGTTGATTGCATTTTTGAATAGTATTTAAACAGTTTGAATTTATGGCAGTTATTCAAGTCTGATGAAGCGTTCTTGAAACGTGAAAGCGCTTACTTGCTGCAGCATTAAAGTATTTATTTATTTATTATTGGTCGTGTTGAGCCTCTTCTGTTCTTGGACTACTGGATTTTGTATATCGGTGGAAGGCTCTTTACTCAGTGCTACTTTGTTGGTTAATATATAAACTGTAAATCCCACTTATTTTCATTGAGATACCCTATGAATTCCATTTGGTAATCCACATTAGACCTCCACACCATCCAGCAAGCATCCAAATACCTGCACCATATATCAATTTCCCCCAAGTAGATGTTATGTGTAGTATCATAAATAATGTGTTCTTCTATGTAAGCCATGTATAAATCCGCATATATAGGGGCAAAGGATGCACCCATTGTAGTCGCACGCACTTGTAAATAACACTGGTTACTATAAAAGAAGACATTCTTCGTGAGAGCATGTTCTGTCAAAATGATAAGAAAGCTGTTAAAACCAGGTTTGTATAGATTAGATTTCTGTAGCCAGTATTCAATAGCATCCAGCCCTGTCCAGTGTGGTATATTTGTATATAATGAACAAACATCTAATGTGCACATTATCCAGTGATCCTCAATTTGCATATCATTTATTATGTCCAGAAATTCTGTAGTGTCTTGAATTTTGGATATGGCCCATTTAAGTAAGGGTTTAAGATATTGTGTCAAGAATTGTGATATTGGTTCAGTGAGGGACCCACTGACAGCCACGATGGGTCTGCCTGGAGGATTATGGAAATCTTTATGGATCTTCGGTAAAAAAATATATATATTGGCTGCTTGGATCTGGAACAGTAAGATGGTATTTAGTTTGCTCTGTAATGATGCCGTTTTGTACTGCTGATTCCAAAAATGTATCTAGTTGTTGTTTAAACTTACACGATAGATCAAGGGGCATTCTAGTAAAGTATCTGCCATCATCTAGTTGTCTACGAGACTCGGCATCATAATGTGACCAATTCATGACAACCACAGCACCACCTTTGTCCACAGAAATAATTACCAAGTTTTTGTTATTAGCAATTCTTGTAAAACCAACATATCGGACTTTGAGAGATTATATCTTGCATGAGCCATATTTGAATTAAAGTGCAGATCTCTGAGTACGCTATTTTGAAAGAGGCTCACGCAATGATGCATTGGTGGAACAAAGGTAGATTTGTGGTATTTGAATGAATCCCCAGCTGAATAACCATTGGTACTGTCATGAAAATGCACTTTGAGATTTAACAATCTACAAAAGCTATAACATCCTGTGCCAATACAAATTCCTGAACAAAAAAAAAAAAAACATGTATAAAAGAAAGGCCTTTATTTAACAAAGCTATTTGTGAATCTGACAGTGTTACTTCAGAAATGCTTAATACATTTGTTTTAGAACAACTGTTTACTTGTTCATCAGGAGTTCCATCAAACCCTGCATGTTTTTGATGTTTGCAATGTTTTCTGCCTGCCCTCTTATAAGGCCTAAAGGGACAATACTATTGTTGCATTTGGGAGTTGGAGAGTCCAAGGTCTGTTGTGTGTCTACATCTGTACCAGATGATGAATCACCTCCAGATGAATCCGTATAAGTATTACGTTTCCTAAGAATGGACTTGGGATGTTTACATTTAGGGGCTGTCTTACTGTTATTACTCCCTCCCTCAAATCTAACATGTCTAATATAATTGAAGGGATGCCCTTTGTCATAGTCCATTTGGTCTCTTTGGAACTTTTTAAGATTTCTATCCCTAAGTTGTGCTTCGAAAGTTAGTAAATCTGAACTGAGCTTGGTCAGCTGTGTAGAATAAAAAGGTTGACCAATATATTGATTGCTGTCCTCACATAACTGACCAACTATATTAATTTGTTGATCAATAACCCTTTCATAATATCTAGCCAGTGTTTCTACAAATCTCACTGAACAATTTTGTTGGACAGCAAACCACTCATTTGTTAATTGGTCATCCATGTCATTAACTAATGGCTGGATTTTAACTCTGAGCCCTCTGGGAGTTGTCCCTTTTGCCATATATGCTTTAAATAATTTAAGATGCCAAACGTTGGCTCTTAAATTTTTCATGGTTTTAAGTTGGTGGAACAATCCTTCACAGCAAAATTGTGGATTCTCACTAGTATTTAAACTATTGTCATTACTGGGATCTGTGATACCAAATATACCCAGATCTTCCTTATCAGAAGATAAACCTGCCAAAATACTCGGTAGGTCCATTGTACAAAAAGTTCATACCGAATGTAAGAAACAGTAATTAAAATAAACCCAAACACTCGAATTATGAAAAGAAATAACTGCAACAAAAGGTCATGAACATCACCTTCATCAAGGATGGTATACATACATATGTGTATATATATATATATATATATATATATATATATATATATATATATATATATGTATATATATATACACACATCCATCCAAAAAAATCTCCCACCTGCATATACATACACAATAATAACTAAAAAGAAAGACAGAAAGATCCAGGTCTGATAATATAATCACAATCCAAAGTTAGATGCAGTGCCACATCCAAAAGGCAAATATATTTGACTAAAAACACTCCGTTCATTGGACTAAACAATAATGGCCCCTGTTAGAACTAAATTAACAGTGTATTTAAAGTCCACCACTTGAATATTTATCCAAAATTATATCGGTCCGTCCTGAAAATAATCCACAGACCTGATCACAGTGCCACGTCCAGAACAACCTGATTGTAATCCTTCAATATCACAATATTAGGTTAAATATGGACTATAATGGCCCCTGCATAAAAATTATTAATATCTATGTAACCAATTTGACTAGAAAGTAAAAATCAACAAGGTTAGATGTAGGCCTGATACCAATTGTGAATGTATATAGGGGAAGGATTGTAAAATCCCAAACATGAAAAATAATAATTATGCAGTTCAAATTTCATAATCAAAAGTCGAGCATTATATAAATATACCTATCTCTAATAATATTCATTTATTGTATTAACCAAAAGTACAACTGTAATGCTCCCCTTGGTGCCCAGAGATACATCAAGAATTCAAAGTATGAATGACCATCAGTTCCTAACAGAATGCTCATTTGGGGTTTCTTGATTGGAAGTAATAATATATAGTCTATTTTTAAAAAACTAAGCACATATATTGGTCCCTAATATAAACACAAGCCTTATATAAAACTGACCAAATAATGTGACCCTCAGGCCTAATATAAACAGCAATGTGGAAAATATGAAAATGAGTAATAACGAGTAAACATATTCAACCAGTACAATTCACAATAACAGATTGATAATATAAAAAGAAAATAATAACTTAGTTCAGAATTGTCATCAAAAATATTACGTGTTCAATGAAAATATAATCCCTTTCGCTCTGTGACCACAAACAAATGAACCATATCAGAATAAATGGTTTCAATACTGGGCCAGAGTCAACCTCCCAAAAATAAACAAATGAATCCTCTATGTTCCCAAATCGCAATGATATTAGTAGTTCCAAATGCAACCAGCAATTAATAAAAGATTGCTAACACAAATCGGTTATCTTGATAAACACAATTCCCTTCATTATGTATCCCTTTTTTGATTTATTCCACGCCAAAAATGAGTCCGAGATCATGAACGGAATACAGGCCCAAAAAAAATCATGAAATGGTATAGCACACACTAGTTGTTAACATTGAAAATGAACACCCAGCTTGATAAACAGTCCTAATGTGAAAAAACAGAAGCAACAACATGCCGCTGAGCTGTAGCATAAAAATGCGACTGCGTTATGACTGCCGGAACCTCCAAAAGTTATTCTCTACTAAGAGAATTCTGGTTGAAAAGATTATATGTCCAAACCAAAATGTACAACACACCACATTTGCAACCGGACCCAAATGAAAAGACAAGAACATGAGTCTTAATATGCCATACCATTCATCAGACAGACAACTATAGGTCGGCATTGTGTTTCCTACACGCAGCAAAGTACATTACCGTTGTACCAAGCCCAGTCGTAGTCAAAACACAAAGATGAATTCATAAATTATAAAGCTGACAAGCATGAAAGTCCCACAATATAGGTTAAGGTGGTAAAAAACAAAGAATAAGTCCAAAACCAAAGTGGATATAAATGTATAAGCTCCAACATAACCAAAAAGGAATCTGATAGGAATCCGATGCAGATCTAGTGTACACAGCAGACCATGGATGACCAGCAGGAAGGAAAGGTGCATCCAAAAAAAAAAAATCCCCTGCACAGAAGTAGTTGCACAGCCAAAAATTAGCAACAGGCTAGGTTAATTCCTTAGCTGAAACCGGTCTGTTTTTTCTTGTGTTTTATGTAGTAATAAATAAATATATACACAGCGCACAGTTGTTGGCTATTTTCGTTACTTGTTCATAGATCCACCCAAAGAGTCCTGCTTGGTGCAGTGGGTTGTACTGAATTGCTAGTTCCCATGCCCTGAGAGCTATCGTGCAAAGAAGGTAAGATTTGGTGGATGAAAATTTTGCAAAGCTAGGATCAGAGCCCTAATTTCTCTGATGTTGATGTGCTCCCTCTTTTGACATGGAGACCAGAGACCCTGAACCTTCTTCGATGCAAAGCACACCCCCAAACCTGTGTCTGAAGCATCTGTGAAAAGCTGTTGAGAAGGTTAGGGCAAGAGAAGAGGAAGGCCAGGATTTCAAAGATAGCTGCTGAATCCACCAGAGGAGCTCTGTTTTCAAGCACAGAAGAACAGCAATGAGAAACTCAAGAGGGTGTGCATTGAGACCAGACTGTCTTTAGGTACCACTGAAATTTCAGCACGTGAAGCGTTGCAAAGGGCAGCACGGGAATCATAAAAGCCATGAGTCCCAGGTGTCTTAGGAACTCCCTGTCTGAGACCAAAGGAAGACACAGCAAGCTTTCCATGGAGGTAGTCAGAGCTTGAAGCTTGTCTGTTGGGACGAAAACCATCATCTGATCTGTTTTGAACCTGCACCCCTGGAAAATGTGATCCTTTGATGGGGTCAGAGTGATTTTTTTTAAAGTTTATACTGAACCTCAGGCTTTGAAGGAGATTAATTGCCAACTGCCTGCTGAAGGTTTTGAGACAAGTGTTCTGAAATGAGAACAAGAAAGAGGATGTCATCCAGACAGGGATAAACTTGAATCCCCTTGATGCTCAAGAAGGCAATGATAAGGGCAAAGCACTTTGTTAATACCCTTGGGGGAGTGGAGATATCAAAGGGCAAGGCAGAGAACTGAAAGTGCAAAGAACCCACTGGGAAATGTAAACATTTCCTGTAAAGAGGATGAATAGGAATATGCAGGTAAGCATCTTTGAGGTCCAAGGACACCATGAATGAATGGGGAGAAATCAGGGGAAACAGCATTTGAAGAGACAGTATGTGGAAAGATAGCACTTCTAGAAAGGTGTTTCAGTGTGAGAGGTCTAGAATTGGTTTCCAAGCACCATCCTTTCTTGGGACCATACACATTCTGGAATAGAAACATGCCTCTATGATCCAGAGGAACATTCTTGCAAGTGTTTCAAATCTTGGAGCTCCTTCCCTTTTTCTTGCAGAGTCTTAAATAAGTCTTAAATAAAGTGCAGATTTGTGCTAAGGGGCATCAATTAATTTTCCTTAATATCCTCAGGAAGAGATTGTAGTCTGAGCCAAGAATGTCTCCTAAGCACAGAGGCAGAAGAAGCAACTCTGGAAGATGCATTAACAGCATCATAGCTGCACTTAATGGAATGTCTGGCAACCTGTGTGAAAGCAGCCAAAAGAGATAGAACATGAGTTATAACCTTCGATGCTGGTAACTGACCCAGAGCTTGAGAGGCCTGATAAAGCAAGGCCAAGGAATACCTAGGCATGAGAGTCTGGTAATTGCTAGCTTTGATAGCTAAAGTGAAGTAGGTACAGCCCTTCCTACCCAACCCTTATCACATGGTAAAAGTTTGGAATAAGCAGAAAGAGAAGGGATCTTCATTTGCGAAAGATCATAACATCTCTTCTGTTCCTCAGTAATCTGAGAAGAATCCCACAAAGAATTCTCCTATTTTATTAATAGTTTCTCCAGAATAAATCACTTCAACTGCAGAGGTTCCTCCATTTGATTCCTCTTCAGGTGAGGCATATTCCAGAGAAGAGGTAATATGGGTGGAGTACACCAGGTAAGCATCATCATTAGATGAAGACTCCTCTGAGTCAGAGGTAAAAATCTGGGATCCAGCAGAATGCAGAACAGGGGAGGAAGTGAAGGCAGATATAGGGAGAGAGTTAGATGGCTTCAAGGACATCAAAGCCTTAATAAGGCCCTGGGAAAATGCATACCAGTCAGATTGTGAAGCACAAGGAATACTGGAATGTTTAGTATTTTGTTTCTTTTTGACATGTCTTTCTGACTGAGGAGAAAAAGCAGAAGAGACTGACGTAGGCCTAAAGTCCGAGGTAGACAAAGATGGATCCCTAGCTGGAATGAAAGGAATGTCCTCAAAGTCTTCAAGCCCAGTAAGCTGCAGTTCCCCCATGTCGCCTGAAGTGGATGTCTGCAAAGCCTTGGACTTGCTGGAAACCAATCCCTTGGTGGCTTCCAAAGAGGTGCCCACTGCAGAAGTGGACTCGACCTCCAATTGTACCACCGGGTCTTCACTTACCTCAAGGGATACATCAGAGGTAGGAGGTGCAGCCTTTCTTTGCTCACCTTCCTCTTCAAACTTGGAATGGCCAAAGGACCCCTGTAACCCCCCATAAAGTCTTTAGCCAGACATTTTAACCACTGATTTTCTAAGTAAAGATTTAGAGCCAAAAGTCGACTACTCAATGTCTTAGCCATGAAATTCTGACAAATAGAACAGGAGCAGTAGTTGTGACTAGACCCTTAGCAGAAAAGGCAAAGGTTGTATCTATCTTTATGTGGAATTTGCCTTCTACACCTACACCTGCCCTTCCTGGATGACATCAACAATAACAAATGGCAATAGCAATAAAGCAAATCCCCAACAGTGCACTTATATGAAGCTGAAGCTAGCAGCAACACACGGAATCCAACTGCAGTCCGTACAAAGGAGTCAACCTTCCAAATGATGACTGAAAAGTTCTAAGGATGGTACATGCGGACGTCCCTTTCATGGCTGACATTGTCAGACCATACCTACAATGTCCCATGTACTGACTGTGGCTAGAAGCATTTTTATCCTGGCCGGACATCGGGTCACAGGATACAAGACAGCTCATATGTAAAGAATACTGCAACAATGAATAGAAAGACATCCACTGCTTTAAGCAAAATTAATGCACATTTACGTTATTTACTAAAAAAGTAATATATTACTATTACTAGTTACTATTTTGAAAAAAGTAACTAGTTGTATTACTAGTTACTAAAAATTGCAATATATTACATATTGTAATAAATTACTCCCATCACTGACCGCCAGTGATGTTAATGTGTTTTTTGGTGTTGAGTTTTTGCTTGTCAAAGATTAGTTCTGCATTTTCAAAGTCAGGGATACTAGGCTCAAGGCAGTCTAATAAAAGGTAGTCTTTGAATAAGACTGCTACGCCCCTGTCCCTTTTGGTTTTCCTGTCTTTACAATGGATAATATATCCTGGAGATAGTATTTCATTGCTATTATTGTTGGGTTATTGTCACGTCTCTGTTAATTCCACACTATCTGGAGAGTAGAGGGATAAGTAAAGCATGCAGTTCATGAACTTGTTCCCAATACTCCTAGCATTCATACTGAGGAGGAGAAGGGAGGATTTTTTTCTGTTATGTAATAGTTCATAGTTAAATTTGTTATGGCTGCTGATTGAATTAGGTAGGGGAGTGGGACCAGGATTAGGATGGATATTTCCGGAGCAGTTTAACTGCTTAAAAAGGTATAAAAGGAGTTTGGTGAACTTGTACTGTAGTTTAGTGTACTTTAGACAGGTTTGGGATGGGTTTGCTAGGAGTTACTTTTGTTAACATGGATGTCTATGTGGTTGGAATAGAAGAGAGTTTGTTGGAGCTATGGTATAGTAAATTTTTTTTCCTGGGTTGGCAAATGAAGAGGTTTGGCAAGGAGGGAGTAGGTGGCTTGTGGTTGGTAATTATATGAGGTGAAAGAGTATTTAAAGTAGGATAAGTTGGATACGAGATCCTATTGGTTGAGTCCTGTGTTGTGACTGGTGATTGCTATATGGGTGGGTGTTAGTTACTTGATAATGTTTGTGTTGTGATTTGCTGTTGTAAAGACAGTGGGGTGGGTGAAGTATAAATGTAATTGATGTCAGTGGCCTAGGATAAGGCATTGGCCTCCTAAGCCAAGGATTGTGGGTTTGAGTCCCATCTGGGGTGGTATAATCTTGATACAAGTGAAGCTTTACTCTCTTCAAGAGGAATCTTGATGAGTGGATGAGAGATCGTAGGTTTACCCCGGGTATCACTTCTGTGTCACTGTTAGACAGAGGCACAGTATACTAACCTCGAAAAAGGGCATAGCAAAATTCATTTAAAATGGGTGGCGAAAGCCAAACACACTCTGGCTAGGCTTATAAATGCCCTAGGGCAGATAGCCTAGTATGAACCTATAAACCTATGATGTGGGAGTGGGTAGGATGGAGGTATGGTTGGGGGAACAAAGTGAGCCCAAGCATAGCAAGGGTGAATTGAGCAGGTTGAATCAAGTCGCAGCAGGCTATAGTTTCAGAAAATACAATCAGGAAAACAGAGAGAAGGTACATCAGAGTTAAATTAGTGAAAAGCCAAAGTGCAGATGACTGAATGAAAGCAAAACACACAGAAAGCAGTGACAGATAGGAATGTGGGAAGAAGAACATCACAGAGGGAAGCAGCACAGCAGTGTGAGTGCAGGGGGTGGAGGCAAGGAGAGTAGCTGTGAAGGCAGAAGTAGTAGAAGCAGGGAGGCAGGTATGAGAGCTGGTGATGCACTATGAGCTGAGGTGATAAGCATAAATATCTTAGCAATATATAGGCAGACACATACACAAGCAATGGCCAACCTATGCAGTCTTTTTTGTATAGGCAGCTGGGGGGAGGATGTGCTGCTTCAGACCAAGTGTAAATGCTGCTCTTACAAACTTAGAAAGCTGCCAGAATAACAGAATTTATATTAGTGTACTCTGTCTGAAGGATATCAAGTCTGAAACTGAAATGCATGTCATTATTTACTGACTTCACTCGTCAGTGAGTGGTCAGAGGCATGAGGCAAAAATCTGGACATTCTGTGAAAATCTGGACATTTGAGAGGTATGCTACCATAGCATATGTCAACAGAGAAAACTCAAGCCTCTCAATGGTACTTTAGCAGATGGACTTCTTTCTATTGTTATATACTCAATTTACAATGGACATGCTGGTTAGCCTGTCCAATCAGTATGCACGATTTTGAATAGCAGTGACCCATCATTGTATAGCTTTCCTCACATCATAATTCAATAACTCTTTAGTTTCCCATATTGCTTGCCAGCACCCAGTTTTGCCATGATCAATCTACTGATTTCTCAAAGGCAAGAAAGTTGGTCATAGGACCAAGCGCCCATCAGGGTTTTCTTCTGTTGGCTTTAGTCCACACTCCACCTTGTATGGTTGTTATGTGAGCTCACTTGTGCAATGGAGTACTAAGTGCAAGAATGAGGGTAATAGAGTGACAAACAATAGCTTTACATATCGACACCCAAATTACTGAAAGTTTCTTTAAATAAATAACATTTGTGACTAAACATTCCTGCAGCATTAGTATATCTGATCCAACCACTTGAAATTGACAGTCATTAACTCATTAATTGTTTTAAATACTTTTAAAGAAAATACACAATTTCTTTCAGAATAAAATTCTCTGCAGATTCATCAAGTAGTTAATACTGAATTTTGTTTCTGACGACCTACATCTCCACACAAATCAGTAGACATTGATTTCTTTGATCTAGTTGATTTAATTCTAAAATGTGGGATGATAAACTTCAAAAGACCAATGGAGAAACATATAGTGGTTATTACGGAAAAGGTCTCTCTCTAGAATATTATTCTGAAGTAGTCAGTGAGATTTGCATCTCAATATTCCTTTAGTAAGGAATTGAGGTATGCACACTGATTTACAAGTAGTCTTAAAAGCAACAAGGTACATATTAAATGCCTTAAAATTCAAAGTCACTTCAGTCAGAAATAGCAAATATAATCAGTCTAGGAAATGAATACAGAACAGAAACATTTTTCTTTTTTACTCTAGCTATATAGCTGCATCCATTATTTTTCTACAAAGTGACAAGCATATGTAAACCTTATGCACATACAAATGTTCTGCTTTAGCATGCATGCTCTGTATATAATTTGTTATCATGTATTTGTTGTTTTTTTTTTCCCCTCCTAAAGCAAATATTGCAATATGATGAATAGGTTTGAAATCAGATAAAAATCAGGTATATGTAGATATTAAAATAAATCGTCCAACTCTGGTCCTGCCACCATGTTGATGAAGAGGGTCATTAACCATTCCAATAGAAATTCATGCAGGACTGTAGCTCTCATATTAAAATGAATATGTAGGCACAATAAAAATGCTTTGCTTGTCAGATAAGGAGAATTATGTTGTAAAACATGTTATGAACTGAAAACTAAATGTTGTCTTTAAAATACATTCAGTACTTTAAGTCCAGTAGTGATAATCCAGAGGAATTAGAAATGCATGAGTATGGGTTTCTTCTCTTGATTTTGTAATGCATAAAGTAAACTTTATAGCAGTTTAAAAACATGAACTATCCACTGTTTTATGCACATACAATTTGTATCTATCATTTACTTTCAGACAGAAAAGCAAGTAAAATTAAAAAAATCACGTGTTCTAGCTTTTGTACATTTTCTTAGATATACCAAATTTACCTAATTGCTTTCAGAATGCTCACATTTCCATAAGAAATAAACTCTGTCAGGTGCAGCTATTCATTATTAACCTATACATATTTGTATGGTACTCAACTGATAAGTCATCATACAGGAACAAATAATGTCTGGGACTCAGAGATATCCTTTCTGCCTTTGTTGATTGGCTAGTGTAAGTTTGATCAATTCTGTAACAGAAACAATATCTGATTCAGAGACATAGTAAAGCCACACAGAGAAATTCCTCATCATCAGCTCATTGACTTGTGTCTCCACTGAACACAGTGTTGTCAGACCTGTCAGTTCTACTGCTCTCCTTACCAGCCCATGCATCACTGTAACACAGGCACCGTCTACAACCACAAAGACACACACACACATATACTAAACGTTTTCAACAAACAAGACCCAACATTCAGGCTGCACCCCCACCCCCACACCCCCCTAACTATATATACCAACTCCAAGGTCGCACTACATTGGGGAAGGGGACAAATTCCTGTTATTTGCCTTAAAGTGTACTGAAGTACTAGTTGTCAGTCAAATGAGTTGTCGATCAAATGGGTTTCAGTCAAATGAAATTTCGATCAAATGAAGGTAACCCACATCTATCGATCTATATATATATATATATATATATATATATATATATATATATATATATATACAGACACATGCATGTACATAAATCTATCATGCATTGTCCCATAGGAGTGAATGGTTGAACTGCATTGAGGGACTGTGTTCTCTCTCTCTTTTTATTTTTCCTCCTAGAGTAACATAGAGTATCTTTGATTTTCCACTCTTCTCCTCCTATACATGGTTACACAGCACATCCCGGTGATGTGCGAGTCTTTTGGGAATAGACAATATTAGTTATTATATGTTTTTGTCACACTTGTATAAGGCTCCACTGTAAAGCCCTGGTTCCTGAAACCAAACCCTAGCAGGGAAAGAGAACATAAACCGCAGCACCCGGTCTCAGCCCAGCACGTTTAACTCAACAGAACAGTCAAAGAAAACTAAGCTAAAGTGTTTTCTGTACATGCCTATGTCAGTTTAGTATTATTTCTTAAACTACTCAATACTGAAAGAGATCTGTTTCTCTAGCTGCACATCACCTGAACATCTCTGGTCTCTACTCCCACTAACACCTCCATCTGCTTTTTCCTTCAAACTAGAGTCAATTTTATAGGCTAAACTTTAACGTTATTTCTTTATTAGTGTTTAGCTACATTTGTAAATCTACCACTTTATAATAAATCTGGCCCGCATATCCTTCTACATGCTAATTTTAGGCTGCTAAATTGCTCAATATATTATATTTGGCTAGATGACAGCTTACCTGGGTTTCAGAAGAGCATCCAAGACTGTGTTACTGATTGTTTTTGAGATAAGCAACATGAACAGTTGCACACTCACCACATATTTGGCTTGTAATAGTGATTGTCCAATCTCATTACTCGCTGACCATTTCTCCCATGATTCCATGCATGGATTTACTCTTATGATAGCGTTATGCGCCATCTTTGATTTTCCACTCTTCACCTCATACACATGGTTTCCCAGTGTATCCTGGTGATGTGCGAGTCTTTTAGGAATGCATAATATTAGTTATTATGTGTTTTTGTAGATGGCCATGGTGGTGCAGCGGTTAGCGCTGTCACCTCACAGCAAGAAGTTCACCCGTTCGATTCTCGGCTTGAGTGCCTTCTGTGTGGTGTCTGCATGTCCTCCCCATGGTCGAGTGATGTTTAAAGACATGCAGGTAGGTGTGTGCATGAATGGGTCTGCCTTCTTTGAATGTTGGGCATCGGGCTGGCAACTCGACACCGTAAAAATCCACTGCCAATCATTAGCGGACCGGAGTTCCACTGTGGCGATCCCTAACTGGGAAAAGCCGAAAGACAATTATAGTTAGGTTCATAGGTAGGTACTAGGCTATCTGCCCAAAGGCATTTATAAGCCTAGCCAGAATGTGTTTTGCTGACCCCTTAGATTAGTTCCCTGTGCCTCTGTCCAGCAGAGCCATTGAAGTGATCCCTGGGGTAAACTTTCTGTTTCCCATCCACTTGGCAAGGTTTCTCTTGAAGAGGGTTAGCGAGGAACTCTGCTTAATGTAGATTGGAATCTTATTCCAGAGCATGGGAAGTCTCTGGGACAGCAATCTATCCCTCCAGCATGTCCTATTTATTGTTGTGGTGAGGTTTAGATCCCTGGAGTGTGTGGCAAGAGAGGATATGGTTTTCTTTAGGTGGAGCATGTCCATCAATTCTGGGTTGGACATGGCCTTGTATGTCAGGCAGAGATCACCTCTGAGTAGGCAGTATGCAACCGAGTACAGCTGGAGTTTCTTCAGACGAGCTGCATAGGCCATCTGCTTGAGGCCAGTGATCCTCTTGATGAGGTACTTCTGGTCTTTCCAGTTGTTGCAGGTGTCTTATAAGGTACATCCCAAATGGGGCATTGTACTCTATGATGGGTCTGATGAGTGACGTGTAGAGGGGCACAATGACCTCTTTCAATCTGGATGCAAACCCTTTTGTGATTAGGTGGGCCACATAGAAGAGTTTTCTAATCACTTTGGCAATGTGATTATCAAAGGAGAGGTTACTATCTACTTGGGTCCCTGATCCCTTATTACATCTACCGTATTTAGGGGGCTACCACCTATGTGGTAGTTTGTGGGTACTTTGTTTTTTCCAAAGGGGATGACTATGCACTTTTTGGCATTTAGCTTGAGGCCATGGTTTTGACACCAGGTATCTGTCTCAGTGAGACCCTTTTGGAGGATGTCTGTGTCAGCAGAAGTGTCAATTATTGCCCCTAGTTTGCAGTCGTCTGTGAACCTGGTCAGTCATACTCCTCCTGGGATTGCTTGTACCCCTGAGAAGTATATGCCGAACAGGAGGGGTCCTAGGACTGAGCCCTGGGGAATGCCACTTGTAACCGGTTTAGAGCCAGACCTAGCTCCCGCAAGTCTTACCATGTGGGTTCTGTCTGTGAGCCAGTTGGCAACCCGTCATGAGATGGGTTGTCAGTTGGCAAAACATCTCATGATGTAGGGATTTATGTTCAGGCTGGTGAGCTTGTCTATAATACCTGAGTGGGGAATGATCTCAAAGGCCTTTGTGAGATCTAGGTAGGCTGTGTGGACCACCCTTCCCTCATCTATAGCCTTGGTAACTGTTTCAAAGAAGTCCACCAGGTTTAGATGGAATGATCTGCCCTTAAAGTCGAGCTGGGTAAGGTCCAGTGTTTGGAGGTTCCCAATGTCTCTGTTAATGAGATCCATGATGATGCACACCATAGCTTTGCAGACCAAGCAAGTCAGGCTTATAGGGCAATAGTCCTGAGGTCCGTTGTGGCTTCACCTTTGTAGAGCAGAATAACCGTTGCTGTGCACCACTCTGTGAGCATGTAGCCTGTGGAGAGGCTGAGTTTAAACAGTGTGTTTAGGTGAGGGGTTAGTTCATCTTTGAGCTCATATAGGATGCAGTCTGGGACACCGCCCAGTCCCATTGATGCTGTGTTTTTGGCTTTGGAGAGGGCTGTTTTAACCTAAGTGTCTGTGATTTCAGGGGCACCACATTCTTCTGATTTAGTTATGGGCCCTTTTGTGGGTGGAGTTTGCACTGAAGCTGTCTGCCAGGATGTTGGCTATATCAGTTGTTTCAGTGCATTTTGTGTCATTCTGCACTAACTCTGAGCAGATCTGAGAATTGCCACTTAGATTCTTAACATAGCTAAAGAATGCCTTGTAGTTATCTTTGGAGTCCATGACAATTTTCTTTCAAAGCTAGCCTTGGATAATTTTATGAGGGAACGGAGTTTCTTGCTGATACTGATCAGGGATGTCGTCCCTTCTTGGGATTTTACTCTTTTCTGTACTAGTTTCCTCTTTTTATTGTATAGCTTGTTTATGGCAGGAGTCCGCCAGACTGGTTTCCTTTTCTTGGAGGATTAAGTCTGGGTTTTGTTTGGGATAGCACAATCCATGCATTCTTGTAGGTGCCTGTAGAGTGCATTAGTAAAGGATTTTGCAGCTTGGACAGCATTATCCTTTAGCATGGGGGTTTTGAAACTTCCCACCTCGGTCTTAAGTAACATGAAGTTTGCCTTTGAAACGTTTTTCATGGTGGTTTCTTTGACCGGGGGTGGTGGCGGAATATGGATATCCAGAGTGATTTGTTTATGGTCAGATCTATCCAGTGAGGGGTTGACCTCTGGTGTGGAACACCGGTCGCCCATGTTGGTGATGACCAGGTCCAATATGTTGTCACCTCTGGTGGGGGTGTTGACCAGTTGACCCAGGGCATTTGAGTTTATAAATTCTAGGAAATGTTGGGCAAGGGAGTTTGTACTTGAGTATTTCTCCCAGTTAATGTTTGGGTAATTGAAATCACCCAGTATCAGGGTTTTGGTAGGACCTTTATGTTTCCCAGGAATGCAGAGTGGGGGTCCTGGGACATGGTGAGTGATCTGTAGCAAGCTATAATTTAAATAGCAGTTTTGCCCATTGTTAGTTGCACGTGAATGATCTCTGAAGCATCGTGCTGTGCCACTAACCTGGAGGTGTGGGTATCCTTGATGAATATGGAAAATCCCCCGCCTTTTGTATTTCGGTCTGGGATTTGTGGCCGAAATGTATGGTATTAGTTGTAGCCTGGTAGTGCTGGGGTGCTTTCTGGAGACTTAAAGCAGGTTTCTTTTAATGCACATGTATCGATTTCCTCCATACTGAGGAGTGCCTTGAGTGCGTGCATTTTGAGGTTTAGACTTCTGGCATTGAGTAGCATTACCCTCAGTTTTTTGTTACTTGTGCTATTTACAGCAGTGGGTTTGTCTTTTGAACCTTGCCTAAAAAAGGCACTATGGGGGTGGCTAGTGCCTTGGCCAGTATTCAAAAGCATAAGGGTGACAGGTGCAAGCCATCTCTAGCAAAGCATGTTGGCTTGTCGAGCATGTCATCCCAGGCTGACAGACACTGGATCCTCTTTGAATGACACCAGAAGCTTAGCCAATTGTTGAAATTGATAATGTTTCTCTATACCATGGTATATTTCTTGCTGAGGGCAGGATGCTACTCAGGATCAGGGTAATACTGACTTGGGCAATGTGATCAGAGAGCTCCTCCATGTCTCTTTTCATGTAGTCCAGGGAGCTACAGCTCAGGTCATTCACACCAACATGGACAATGACAGAGTCATATTTGTACTTGTTCTGGAGTGACCTGAGTGCTTGTGTTATGCAGAGGATCCTGGCACCTGACAGGCAGCTTACAGTAACCTTCTCCTTGTTCAGCCCAGTTAGTGGGATGCCAGTGTGTCTGACTACAGAGTCACCTATTACTAGTGTGTTGGGTATGTTATTTCGCCTTAAGGGCTGTGATTGTGTGGCACACTGGTTTTGTGAAGTATGTGTTTCATGGTTTGTGTTGGGGTGCGGAGGTTGCATGGATGTCTGCTTTGGAGGTCTCTGTTGCTTTTGCAGATTTTTATTTAGAGCCTCTGAGTATGCTTTCGTGTATTTGTGTGTGTTTTTTACCTGTGCTGGTTTCATAGGTCTATGTAAGACTGGTAGTGTGATGCAAGTAATTCCCTTCCACTCTTTACTGCCTGGTCCAGTCTTGGGTTGAGAGAGCTTAGCCTCCAGTTTGGCATTATAATTGCGTCTCTCGCATGTATTAGTGTTTGGTGGAAGGAGGAGAGTGTTGTCTGTGTACATGAGGCAATTGTAACATTGCCTCAAAATGCCCAGATTCACCAGTTGGACAGGAGTGTACAGCTGAAACTGCCCTTTGTACATGCCTGGATAGGTACAAATAACTGTTTTACTGATTGGCTGGTTAGGTCAACTACAGAGTTTTGTCCTTCTCTACAGTATGGGGGGGGGGTCTAGTGCTAAGGTTTATTAGTGCTTGCTATGAGTTTAGAGCAAGTGCCAGGATAAGAAGTTAATGGTTTGAGTGCTTTAGTTGAATGATTGTCTAGTTCCAAGGGAAAAATTGAAGAGTAGACTTTGTGGAGCCAGTAATAGTTATTCCCTATCTTACCGGTGCTGCCCGGTGCGCAAATGCGGGTTTTATAGCAGGGAAATGAAAGAGATAGAAATAAGCCCAAAACGGCCAATAAACTACTAATTTCTGGGCTGAAACCACTCCTCCAGGGACAGATAGGCTGCTCAAAGCTCCCTCTCTCACAGTGAGCAGAGAAACTTCCTTCCATCCAAGTAAGGTATGGGCAAACACAGAAACTTGTAACACAGCCCTGAATTCAGCAGTAATCTGAAAACGGGACTATACTAGCTTAGAAAGGCAGGAAAACAAGTATATATTTTTTTGTTTTTTTCTGAAAATGAAGCAGATACAATCAAAAAAACACCTGAAATCCACATAAATGGCTATCACGCTTGAGTGTGTAGCCTACAGCAGTTAAACAGGTAATTTAAACACAAAAATTACTTTCAAAGAAAACTGAAGACTTGTCTCACACTTTGTGTAACTTTGGTAAAAAAAAAAAAAAAAAAAAAAAAAGAAAACCACAAGTGATGATGGAGCACTATATCACACAAAATGAACTTTAATCCACTGGTTAAGTGCTTTCAGCCCAAGAATTAGGCCTTCATCAGAACAAAGTGTTAAAAAACTGTCTAGTTTTTATACCACCATCAATACACATCACACCAATCAAATCTCATTTTACTTAAACTTAATATAAAAACTGTTTAAAATGTGTTTAAATAAAAATGTATTTTAAATAAAGCATACATTTCTAACAAACATATAAACTATTTACATTTGTTATAATAAGCTTTTCTTTTCAACACAGCTTTATAGATGACACCATTGTTAAGCCCTGGTGCCCTGCATACATCTAATAAAACCTGCAATTTAAACTCTCTAAAATCTAGTTCCCCATCTCTGTCTACATTAAAGCCCAATGGAACATGATCTATAACTGTAAAAAGAAACTTAACACTGTTATTGCTACTCACACAGTTTAAAGTGTGCTTGTGTATTGATGATGGCATAAGAATGAGACAGTTTTTAACACTGTTCTGATGAAGGCCTAATTCTTGG
The DNA here is from genome assembly GCF_019279795.1 of Protopterus annectens. NCBI lineage: Eukaryota > Metazoa > Chordata > Ceratodontiformes > Protopteridae > Protopterus > Protopterus annectens. The sequence continues at coordinate 732,583,508 of NC_056750.1, forward strand.
GCTGAAAGGACTTAACCAGTGGATTAAAGTTAATTTTGTGTGATATAGTGCTGCATCATCACTTGTGGTTTTCTTTTTATTTTACAAAAATGACTTTGTTAAAGTGCAGGCAGTAAAATAAGTACAATATGTAGCTGGAACAAGCTTTTTAAATCACCGAAACTCTAGAAAATCATCGTTTTAGGCTGAATTAGCTAAAGGCAGCAAGAAAATGCAGAAAAATGATATGTAATCACTCCAAAGTCTCTCTTTTGTTTCTCTGCTGCTGTAGAACTCTGCAGGGCACCAGGCAGGAACTTGCTGAGCTGTATACAAGCACAAAAACCTTGCAAATTTGGGTTTTATAGCAGGGAAATGAAAGGCAGAGGAATTAGCCCAAAATGGCCAAAAAACTACTAATTACTGGGCTGAAACCAATCCTCCAGGGACAGATAGGCTGCTCAAAGCTCCCTCTCTCACAGTGAACAGAGAAACTTCATTCTATCCAAGTAAGGTATGGGAAAAAGAAACTTGTAACAAAGCCCTGAATTCAGCACTTATCTGAAAACTGGACTATACTAGCTTACAAATGCGGGAAAACACAAGTATTTTCTTTTTTGTTTTTTTGCAGAAAATAAATCAGATACAATAAAATAAAACACTTTAAATGCACATAAATGGCTACCACACTTGTGTGTGTAGCCTACAACAGTTAATTGGGTAGTTTAAACATAGAAATTACTTTGTTAGAGTGCAGGCAGTAAAATAAGTACAATATGTAGCTGAAACAAGCTTTTTAAATCACAGAAACTCCAGAAAATAGGCGTTTTAGGCTGAATTAGCTAAAGACAGCAAAAAAATGCAGAAAAATTATACTAAATCACTCCAAAGTCTCTCTTTTGTCTCTCTGCTGCTGTAGAACTCTGCAGGGCACCATGCAGGAGCTTGCTAAGATGTATACAAGCACAAAAACCTTGCAAATGTGGGTTTTACAGCAGGGAAATGAAAGAGATAGAAATTAGCCCAAAATGGCCAATAAACTACTCATTTCTGGGCTGAAACCACTCCTCCAGGGACAGATAGGCTCCTCAAAGCTCCCTCTCTCACAGTGAACAGAGAAACATCCTTCTATCCAAGTAAGGTATGGGCAAACACAGAAACTTGTAACACAGCCCTGAATTCAGCACTAACCTGAAAACTGGACTATACTAGCTTAGAAAGGTGGGAAAACAAGTATATATTTTTTTTCAGAAAATAAAGCAGATACAATCAAAAAAACACTTTAAATGCACAGAAATGGCTATCACACGAGTGTGTAGTCTACAACAGTTAAACAAGTAATTTAAACACAAAAAACGACTTTGTTAAAGTGCAGGCAGTAAAATAAGTACAATATGTAGCTGAAACAAGCTTTTTAAATCACAGAAACTCTAGAAAATTGGCATTTTAGGCGGAATTAGCTAAAGGCAGCAAGTAAATGCAGAAAAATAATACTTAATCACTCCAAAGTCTCTCTGTTGTCTCTCTGCTGCTGTAGAACTCTGCAGGCCACCAGGCAGGAGCTTGCTGAGCTGTATACATGCTCAGCAAGCTGTTTTTGTCGCACTTATATAAGGTATGGATCACAACCTCTTTATATGCTGTTAATGATTATTTGTTGTAAATTCATTGAGTAGGCCAGTGTATGTTCTGACTACTGCTGTTAATAGAGGAACTGTTTGTACTTGCTGGTAATTACTTGGCTAAGAGAACCATATTTTCTTTCAGTACCTGCTCAATGTTAGTATTTTTAAATTTCATGCACGGACTTGCTTCGAGCATGAACAGTCTGTCTAGCCTTTAAAACGCCTTAGAAAGAGAGTGATTGTGTAGCGATGCTAATCACCTGTGGTAATTGCTTATGAGGTCTGCATAATATTTGTGCTACTGAGTAAAAACAGAATGATAATTTGCTCTGCAATGCTTGTTGTGGGTATTTTACACTGTACAGACTAGTGCCAATTGAACAACATTGTTTTTGTCATGTTACTTTAGCCATATAGATAACTATTTTGTGCTTTGTATTTGAGCCTGTTGCTATAGAATTACAGTATACTACTGCTCTGTGTGTAACCACAGCAGGCGTACACAATTAGCTGCTGAATGTATACTTGTAGTAGCTGAAATATACATCCAAGGATACAGCAAATTATGTATCAACTTTTCTGTCCTGTGCCTAACTTTATTAGAGCCAATGATTTAGTTGCTGCTGACTTTGTTGAAAGGTAATATGGTGTGAAATTAATAGTTCTGTATTATTAATACTACTGTTCCACTATGTTTTTAACTTAACAGTCTGTACTTGTATTGCTACTTAACTGCTTTTAAGGGTGCAGTTTATACTTGAAGTGTATTCTCTAGCCCTCTCCTCTTACTTTCTACTTATCACCATATACACTGTGGTGAGGAGATTTCTTTTCCACCTCCTTCTTCCTCTTCTACTTCCTAATAACTTGTACCTGTCCCTCACTCTTTTTATTTAATATACTATGATTCTATTTCCCACTAAAAGTCTCTTATTTATCTCCTCAGCACCCTGTTCCCCATGTTTCCCACCCCTTTCAGAAACTTTTCTCTAACATACGCATTTGTCTCATTGTTTAATAGTGCATTATTCCACCTAATAATCTTCCCTCTCTTTTCCTTTGCATAGGTTCACTGTAAAGCCGCGGTTCCTGCAACCAACCTTACCAGGGAAAGAGAACATAAACCGCAGCACCCAGCTGCAGCCCAGCACATTTAACTCAACAGAACAGTCAAAGAAAATGAAGCTTGAAGTGTTTTCTGTATGTGCCTGTGTCCGTTTAGTATTATGTTTTAAACTACTGAATACTGAGAGAGGTCTATTTCTATATCTGCATATCACCTGAACATCTCTGGTCTCCTACTCCTACCTAACACCTCCACTTGCTTTTTCCCTTCAAACTGGAGTCAATTTTATATGTTAAACTTTAACCTTATTTCTTTATTAGTGTTTAGCTACATTTGTAAAATGACCACTTTATAACACATCTGGCCCATATCCTTCTATACTCAGATTTTAGACTGCTATATTGCTCAACATATTATATTTGGCTAGCAGGCAGCTTACCTGGGTTTCAGAAGAGCATCAAAAACTTTGTAACTGATTGTTTTTTGTGACAGGCAGCATGAACAATTGCATACTCAACCCGCTTCGTTCGCCCTCCCTGTGCTCGGGCTCACTCTGCTCCACTACCCTGTCCCCATTCTCACCCACCCTGACTTTCCTTTAATTTGTAGTTAACAAGCCACATCCACAAACATCTCATCCTATCCCACCACGCAAATGCACCTATCTCATCAACCTCACTCACACATCATACTTAACCATAATAGCAACCACATGCACCTAACTGCCTTGCACACCATCACCTCTACACTATTGCTACTCTTATACCACTTATCATCATATCACAATCATTCCCTAACCCCCAATCCCCCTCCCTGGCTAACTGCTTCCTCAACACACCAAAACATATCTTTATATTATAACATAGCCTTTACCCTTTTGAACTCCAACCAAACTACATGCTATGCAAGCAAATTCTACCCTCTCAGATCCCACTCCTCAACCTGCCAAAAGCACTCCAAACTTCAAAGCAAGCTTACCAAACTGCTGCTTCAGCTTAACAAGCAACTAACTCTTTTAGGAGATATACACCCAAATCCTGGCCATATTCAATAACAAGGTGTCTCCATCAGCCCAAATAACCCCTCACACAAATCAACTATTTTAAACACAAATAACAACTCTAACCTACTTATTTTCAACATGAATGCAGAAGTACTGGTAATAAAGTACATGACCTCCATCCATGCCTTACTCTCCAGAAATGGTAGTATTAACCGAGACATGGCTAAAACCTGACAACACTAACAATGAAATCCTAGCTCCCAGATACAATATTATGTGTAAGGCCAGATTATCCAAAGGGGGGAGGGGGGGCAATAGTATTCAAAAATAATCTAAGAGTAGAATCTCTTAAGCTAACTATCCCAAACTTTGACAATGCAGAACTACTCTTTACTAAGCTGAAAATAAACCCCAACAAATGCTTCAATATCATAGGTGGTTACATCCCACCTGGGAACAGCATTCCCACATTAGAAAATCTATTTCACTGGATCTCCACTGCTCTCCCTCATGAAACAATCCTGTTGGGGGACTTTAACATTGATTGGCTCACCTGCTCCTCTCAAAATCCAGCAACTCACGTTAACCTTTATGGATTCACCCAAACTATCTCCTCTTCTACATGGTTAGACAAAACTTCCAAACAACAATCTATCCTTGACTGGATTCTGACTAATACCCCCACCCTATGCTCACATGCAGGTTGTCTGCCTGATGGTCTTAACGACCATCAACCAACCTTTCTTCTAAGGATCCATACTCACCAAAATAGGCCAACCACACATCATGTTATGAGAATCAAAAAATATTTCAACCCCAACAGCTTTATCTCTTCACTATAGAGCTGCAACTGGGAAGCTCTTAGAAAGCTACCCCTGGAAGAGGATGTTAGCTCTTTTAACACCACCTTTCTTGACATACTAAATAACCACATTCCTCCAAGGACTATTAGAGTAAAAGCAAACTATGCACCTTGGCTAAGTAAGGAATGCAAATCACTGTTAAAAGCTAAAGATAAAGCTTGGGAGCATTTTCATAAAGATAAATCCCAGTGTTCTAAACTATCATTCCTACAATTAAGAAACAAAACAAAAAAAAAGTTAAACTTTACAAAATCAACTACTACCAAAATTGGCATTTTAGGCGGAATTAGCTAAAGGCAGCAAGTAAATGCAGAAAAATAATACTTAATCACTCCAAAGTCTCTCTGTTGTCTCTCTGCTGCTGTAGAACTCTGCAGGCCACCAGGCAGGAGCTTGCTGAGCTGTATACAAGCTCAGCAAGCTGTTTTTGTCGCACTTATATAAGGTATGGATCACAACCTCTTTATATGCTGTTAATGATTATTTGTTGTAAATTCATTAAGTAGGCCAGTGTATGTTCTGACTACTGCTGTTAATAGAGGAACTGTTTGTACTTGCTGGTAATTACTTGGCTAAGAGAACCATATTTTCTTTCAGTACCTGCTCAATGTTAGTATTTTTAAATTTCATGCACGGACTTGCTTCGAGCATGAACACTCTGTCTAACCTTTAAAACGCCTTAGAAAGAGAGTGATTGTGTAGCGATGCTAATCACCTGTGGTAATTGCTTATGAGGTCTGCATAATATTTGTGCTACTGAGTAAAAACAGAATGATAATTAGCTCTGCAATGCTTGTTGTGGGTATTTTACACTGTACAGACTAGTGCCAATTGAACAACATTGTTTTTGTCATGATACTTTAGCCATATAGATAACTATTTTGTGCTTTGTATTTTAGCCTGTTGCTATAGAATTACAGTATACTACTGCTCTGTGTGTAACCACAGCAGGCGTACACAATTAGCTGCTGAATGTATACTTGTAGTAGCTGAAATATACATCCAAGGATACAGCAAATTATGTATCAACTTTTCTGTCCTGTGCCTAACTTTATTAGAGCCAATGATTTAGTTGCTGCTGACTTTGTTGAAAGGTAATATGGTGTGAAATTAACAGTTCTGTATTATTAATACTACTGTTCCACTATGTTTTTAACTTAACAGTCTGTACTTGTATTGCTACTTAACTGCTTTTAAGGGTGCAGTTTATACTTGAAGTGTATTCTCTAGCCCTCTCCTCTTATTTTCTACTTATCACCATATACACTGTGGTGAGGAGATTTCTTTTCCACCTCCTTCTTCCTCTTCTACTTCCTAATAACTTGTACCTGTCCCTCACTCTTTTTATTTAATATACTATGATTCTATTTCCCACTAAAAGTCTCTTATTTATCTCCTCAGCACCCTGTTCCCCATGTTTCCCACCCCTTTCAGAAACTTTTCTCTAACATACGCATTTGTCTCATTGTTTAATAGTGTATTATTCCACCTAATAATCTTCCCTCTCTTTTCCTTTGCATAGGTTCACTGTAAAGCCGCGGTTCCTGCAACCAACCTTACCAGGGAAAGAGAACATAAACCGCAGCACCCAGCTGCAGCCCAGCACATTTAACTCAACAGAACAGTCAAAGAAAATGAAGCTTGAAGTGTTTTCTGTATGTGCCTGTGTCCGTTTAGTATTATGTTTTAAACTACTGAATACGGAGAGAGGTCTGTTTCTATATCTGCATATCACCTGAACATCTCCGGTCTCCTACTCCTACCTAACACCTCCACTTGCTTTTTCCCTTCAAACTGGAGTCAATTTTATATGTTAAACTTTAACCTTATTTCTTTATTAGTGTTTAGCTACATTTGTAAAATGACCACTTTATAACACATCTGGCCCATATCCTTCTATACTCAGATTTTAGACTGCTATATTGCTCAACATATTATATTTGGCTAGAAGGCAGCTTACCTGGATTTCAGAAGAGCATCAAAGACATTGTAACTGATTGTTTTTTGTGACAGGCAGCATGAACAATTGCATACTCAACCCGCTTCGTTCGCCCTCCCTGTGCTCGGGCTCACTCTGCTCCACTACCCTGTCCCCATTCTCACCCACCCTGACTTTCCTTTAATTTGTAGTTAACAAGCCACATCCACAAACATCTCATCCTATCCCACCATGCAAATGCACCTATCTCATCAACCTTACTCACACATCATACTTAACCATAATAGCAACCACATGCACCTAACTGCCTTGCACACCATCACCTCTACACTATTGCTGCTCTTATACCACTTGTCATCATATCACAATCATTCCCTAACCCCCAATCCCCCTCCCTGGCTAACTGCTTCCTCAACACACCAAAACATATCTTTATATTATAACATAGCCTTTACCCTTTTGAACTCCAACCAAACTACATGCTATGCAAGCAAATTCTACCCTCTCAGATCCCACTCCTCAACCTGCCAAAAGCACTCCAAACTTCAAAGCAAGCTTACCAAACTGCTGCTTCAGCTTAACAAGCAACTAACTCTTTTAGGAGATATACACCCAAATCCTGGCCATATTCAATAACAAGGTGTCTCCATCAGCCCAAATAACCCCTCAAACAATTCAACTATTTTAAACACAAATAACAACTCTAACCTACTTATTTTCAACATAAATGCAGAAGTACTGGTAATAAAGTACATGACCTCCATGCCTTACTCTCCAGAAATGGTAGTATTAACCGAGACATGGCTAAAACCAGACAACACTAACAATGAAATCCTAGCTCCCAGATACAATATTATGTGTAAGGCCAGATTATCCAAAGGGGGGAGGGGGGGCAATAGTATTCAAAAATAATCTAAGAGTAGAATCTCTTAAGCTAACTATCCCAAACTTTGACAATGCAGAACTACTCTTTACTAAGCTGAAAATAAACCCCAACAAATGCTTCAATATCATAGGTGGTTACATCCCACCTGGGAACAGCATTCCCACATTAGAAAATATACTTCACTGGATCTCCACTGCTCTCCCTCATGAAACAATCCTGTTGGGGGACTTTAACATTGATTGGCTCACCTGCTCCTCTCAAAATCCAGCAACTCACATTAACCTTTATGGATTCACCCAAACTATCTCCTCTTCTACATGGTTAGACAAAACTTCCAAACAACAATCTATCCTTGACTGGATTCTGACTAATACCCCCACCCTATGCTCACATGCAGGTTGTCTGCCTGATGGTCTTAACGACCATCAACCAACCTTTCTTCTAAGGATCCATACTCACCAAAATAGGCCAACCACACATCATGTTATGAGAATCAAAAAATATTTCAACCCCAACAGCTTTATCTCTTCACTATAGAGCTGCAACTGGGAAGCTCTTAGAAAGCTACCCCTGGAAGAGGATGTTAGCTCTTTTAACACCACCTTTCTTGACATACTAAATAACCACATTCCTCCAAGGACTATTAGAGTAAAAGCAAACTATGCACCTTGGCTAAGTAAGGAATGCAAATCACTGTTAAAAGCTAAAGATAAAGCTTGGGAGCATTTTCATAAAGATAAATCCCAGTGTTCTAAACTATCATTCCTACAATTAAGAAACAAAACAAAAAAAAAGTTAAACTTTACAAAATCAACTACTACCAAATATTTAAATAAAACACCAAAACAATCCCAAAATGTTTTGGCCTGCCATAAATAATATTTTACACCCAGGTAAATCCACAACATCCACAACAACGATAACAAGTAACTCGTATACCATAGCAACTCAACTTAGTAAATATTTCAGTGAAACTATTTTAGCTCGTTCAAATTCCCAGACAACCTCCGCTACCTCAGAACCATCTTTGTTTCTAAATAATCCAGACTCTCTTACATTACAACCAGTTTATGTTAACACCATAAAAAAACTGCTGAAAATACTAAAGCCTACCACATTGGCAGCTGACAAATTCTCTGGAGATTTCTTTCAAATTGCAGCAGATGCTATAGCTTATCAAGTATCCGTACTAATTAAAAGATCAATCTCAGAAAACTTAGTACCCAACATTTGGAAAATATCTCATATTCTCCCTCTACACAAAGGTGGTAATTCCACTGAACTGACCAACTATCGTGCAATAGCTATAATGTCACCCCTGTAAAAAATCAGAGAGAGGGTAGTTCATTCACAATTAATGCACTACCTACATACACAAACTACTGACAAATACTGAACATGGTTGCTGCCCCTATCACAGTGCAACCACTGCCCTAATGTTCTTCATCAGTACAGTGAACCACTATAGAAATGCTGGACACTTTGCCTCTATCATCTTCCTGGATCTTTCTAAAGTCTGTGATATGGTTAGCCACAACAAACATATTAACATTCTTTCCACCTTTAACCTCAGTGCTCCCTCTATTACCTAGTTCAAAAGCTACTTTTCAGGTTGCCAGTAAGCCGCCCAGTTGCAAAATGAACTCTCCCCCGCTTCTTCCAGTTACAACAGGGGTTCCCCAAGGCTCCACCCTTGGACCTCTACTTTTCTCTCTCTTCACAAACAAACTTCACACCTCTACCCCTCATGCCACAGTCATACAATATGCAGATGACTCTACACTAATATGCACAGCTCCTTCCCTACAAGACCTTCAGACCATAACCCAAGATTCTTTCCTTGCCACTGAAACCTGGCTGACTAACACTCACCTCATTCTCAACCCAAACAAAACCAAAGTCCTTCTCTTCTACCCTAAAAGAACTTCCCCATCTTACCTGTCATTCCATATCACATCTAAAGATAAAATTACTATCACACCTGTTACCTCCACCAAACTTCTAGGTGTTGAAATTGACATACACATCTCTCAAACCATCAAAAAAGTACACAAGAAGTTAGGTGCTCTCTACAGAAACAAACAGTTCCTAACTGCAAATTCAAAGGCTACCATTTCTCATACACACCTCCTGGCAACACTCCTGTATGCCTCCCCAATTCTAATCAACCTCAGAAAAACTGATCTAGCTAAATTAGAATTTTGTTATAATAAGATGGCCAAGTTTGCCACAGATTCCACATCTGGATCACACCGCTGCACATCTCAGACTATTAAACTGGCTTGAATTTCCACAGTTTCTACTCTTTAATCAACTAACCTTTGCCCACAAAATCCTATTTCAACCAGAAAAAATTCCATGCTCTCTAGAATTTAATATAACCATACACCAACAATCACTCTCTCCACTCCAGCAAAAAATACTTAACATATCAAAAGCAAACAATTCGGCTGAGGACTCGCTCTTCTCAAACTACATTCCCAAGATTTGGAACAAACTACCAACCACAGTTACCTCCAACTCCTCTATAGTCTTCTTCTTCTTTCGGCTTTTTCCCGGTTAGGGGTCGCCACAGCAGATCATCTGTCCGCTCGTGATAGGCAGTGGAGTTTTACAGTGTCGAGTTGCCAGCCCGGCACCCAACCTTTTACAGAAGGGGCACACTCACACCTAGGGCCAATTTAGAGTGTCCAATCCACCTACAGCATGTCTTTGGGATGTGGGAGGAAACCGGAGCACCCAGAGGAAACAATTTAAAAAGCTACTACAGACACACTCAACTAAAGCATGGCTATGCTCGTGCTCCTCCCCTGGCTAGTTTCTACTATGCTTAGAATTATAGTAGCTACCTCATTGATATTTTATTACTGTTTTCTGAATTACAAATTGAGTTTTTGCTCTAACAACGTTATTTGTTTTTATCCTTTAAAATGGCTTTTCCCATAAAAACAGTCAATCAGAATTGAGCCATTATATGTGCATAATGTTGAACTCCTCTGAATGCTGTCATACATATGGCTATGCCATATATGTAAAGATCTTATCAGAACTAATGTTGAAGTTTTATGTAGATCGTTTATTGTAATTATTTTGTTCTTAGTAATTTCCCTTCTGTATTTTTACTTCTGTATCTTTTACAACTGTAAGCTGCATTTTTTACTCTATGTGCATTCCTTGGATGTTTTCTCCCCAGGCCTCTGCTGAAAAGGGACCTGTGTCCAGTCTGACTTTCCTGTTAAACAAATATAAAATAAAGAAAGAAATAACAATAATTTACTACTGACAATTTGGAGCTGTGGACAATTCCATAAAATAGTAAATGGCTAATTAGCATTAGCTACTGCCTTGGACTTTAACATTAATAATCAGCTTCCTCAGCAAGACAGGTCTCAGTGCAGTGACCCTATGTGGGGAAGAAAAAAAAGTGGTGTATGAATCAGAAGGGCCTACCATGATGCAGAAACCTTCTAGAGTTAAGCTTTCTCATTGTTATAAGCCTTTCAGAATCCCAAGGAGTGTTGCTTAAATTTTAGGCATTTGTTTCAGTAATGATGTTTTAGATTCCTTTTAGTGATAGAACATGTTTTTTAGGCTTCAAGTTGAACACAATATTATGCATTTCAAAATTCAAAGCATCCTTGGAAATAACACTTTAAGCAGAGTTTTTTTTTTTTCAGGAATCTGCAAGTATTTCCTGTAATTCCTTATATTATGTCAAATATATTGATTCAAACCCCCACCCAACTACTACAATGTCTGCTATGTTTTGCTGAAGTAAGTACTTTGGGTTCTTTTTATTTGTCTTTTTTGTTTTTCAATAATATTTCTTTATTTATTTTCACAGTATACAAATTAATATACAAAGGTGATACTAGATCATAACTACATCAAAACAGTTAAACATATTTACACTATTTACATGAATGTTTTCATAGTTTAACTTCATATATTTCTTCTGAATGCTATCTCCAGGGTTAGTAAAAACATCTGAGTTTACATAATGTTGTGGTGATTCTTGTGTATGTTGTATTGTATCTCACATTTAATGGTTTATGTAAGTATAATATTGAAAGTCTGTTCCCAGAGTTTAAAAATACTGGGATTTTTGTTTTGCTTGTTTATTATGTATTTATGTGCTAGTATATGTTTTATCGCCAAGATCCTGAAATTCTCCCAAGAGTTCTTGTACGGGTTAAGCCAGTTGGTAGCTATGTAGAGTTTCATTAATAGGAAAATATTAATAAGAATGATTATTTGGTTTTTGGATAGATTATTTGGGTGAATATGTAATATCATAAATTCCCAAGTGAGCGTTGATGTTTGATAGCCCATCTTTTGCAGTTGTAGTTTCAGGGAGTTCCAAAGTTTGAATACACATTTACAGCTCCAGAACATATGAAAAAGGTCAGCAGTTTTATCTTTACAATGTGGGCAAGTTGGAGAATTTTTAGAGTTAAATTTATGCAAGCTAAGGCGTGTGTAATATGCATTGTTATATATCATGAGTTGAGTGAATGCTAACTTTTGAAGGGATATAGATTTTACTGTTAGGTTAATTGCTTGGGCTATTTTGCGATTCTCAATAGAGGGTATTTTTTTCTTTCCAATAGTCAGATATGAGTAATATGATCTTGAAATTTCATGTATTTTAACAATTTATATGAGCATGCTGTATATTTTTTGTTTAGTAAAAGAGTTTTCCATAGTAAGTTACATTTCATTATGTCTTCTTTATTGATGTTGATATCATGAAGATAGCTTATACACATGTCTTTAATCTGTCTCATGATCAACAGATATGATTTGGGAAGGTTCATTTGACTTCTTATTTCATGTATAGGACAGTTTAAGTATGGGTACATATCTTGTAAGGTTATGTTTATTATATGTGGGAAGTATTTTAAGTCTAACATCTGGTTATTTATTTTAAAGTTGGGGGTTTTATGTATGGGTTGTAAAATCATCATGGGTTGAAGCAAGTTTACTGATTTAAAAAGTTTTTATGTTAGTGCTACAGAATATTTAAGGGGTTCCATTAGATTATATGATTTTGTAATACTGTTGTTTAGAAATGGCAATGCTTTGGGATTTATATCCAGACTTTTGGTATGTTTAGAATATATTCTTACCCAGTGTGGACACCAAGTTTTATCTGATTTATTGTAGTTTGCAATTCTTAAGATTCTATTGGCGTTTATAATTAAATAGTAGCTTTCAAAATTTGGTAAATCTAATCCACCTTTGTTTTTAGGGGTCATCAGCTTATCATATGAAATTCTACTCTTTTTAGGTTCCCATATAAATTAAGCAAATTCAGTGTGAATTTGCTTAAACATTTCTTGAGGTTTATTTTGTAGTTTGATATTGTGGCAAAGTCTTCAATAGCAGATATTATTTTCTTTATGTCCGTAGTTGGCGTTGTACAATAAATATTGAGGTAATCTGCAAATGCTGACAGGGAAATTTTGGTGTTGTATATTAATGGGGCATTGTGATATATATTTTGTTTTATATTTAAAAAAAGGGGTTCTAAATATAGGTTGAACAATAACGGAGATAAAGGACATCCTTGACGTGTACCATTTCTAATCTGAATTCTATTACACCATGTTTTATTTATATATAATGATGTGTAGGCGTTATTGTATAATATTTGTAGGGTTTAAATAAATTCTTGGGGTATATTAAAGTAAGGTAAGATTTGAAATAAAAAATTTTGTGTTTACTCTATCAAAGGCCTTATGGGCATCTATGACGAGTGCTTACATGTTTAGGTTGTTTTGGTTAGTGTATGAGATTAGTGAGTGTAGTGTTAATGTATTATCACTCGATTGGATGTTAAAAAGCCAAACTCTTCACCAGAGATAATTATATCCATTATTATTTTCATTCTTTTAGCCAGAATAGATGTTAGAATTTTGGTATCAATATTTAATAATGATATGGGTCTGTAACTATCCGGATTTTGAGGGTCTGCCTTTTCTTTGAGTATAAATATAGTTTTGGATGCATTAAAGTGTATATCATTAATTTTACTGTTTATTATGTAGTTTAATATGTGGGATAGGATTTGTGCAATGATAAGGTAAAATGTTTTATAAAATTCCGTTGTGAGACCATCTGGTCCAGGTGATTTATGGGATTTCAGTTTTTTGATTGTTGATATTATTTCCTCAATGGTTATTGGTTCTAGTAATTCTTTTTGTAGTTTCATATCAATTTTCGGGAAATTAAGTTTTGTAGAAGTCTCTACTATTTTCATTTATGAGTAAGGACTGTTGGTCTCCATAGATTTGTGAGTATATATCTTCAAATATGTTAATAATAAGACAATTTTTTTGTATAATTCTTATTCTCATAGGTTATTTCAGATATTTGAGAGGATACACTTGACTGGTTAATAATCCTTGCTAGTGCTCGCGATGGTGTTTGGACATAACTAGCATATTTGGCAAGTAGTTTAGTTTCATGGAATGATAAGTTATTATTGTGTAACATGTAAAGGTCTTTTTGACATTTCAATAATTCTGTTTCAGTTTGAGTGTTGAAGTTCTTAATTAGATCCTGTTCTAATGATTTAATTTTAACCTCCAGTTGTTGTTTCTCTCTGAGTTGGATTATTTTATAGTAGGTTGCTTTTTGAAGAAAAATACCCCTGATTTGAGCTTTTGTTGATGCCCATTTGATATCTGGAAGGTGTTGCTGTTTTGATAAGTTCACCAGAATTGTTTTAAGGATATGCTGTATTTCCACAACTATCTCCTTTTTGTTTAAAAGACTGGGGTTCAGGGACCAATTATATCCTCTGTTTAGTGTGTGATTTTTGGCGTTCTTAATAAAGTTTAGGTAATTTTCGAATTGTCAGATAGGTATCGAGTATGTATGTTTACTGTAAAGTCTAGATTAATTAGTGCTTCAGAAATTGGAAAAAAATCAATTCTCGACCGCATTTTATGACAGTTGGAGTAAAACATAATTTATTTGAGTTATTTGGGTTATTGCCATATTTAAAGGGATCATATAAATTAAAGTCATATTTAAGTTTGTTTAATGCTATAGATGCCTGCTTATTGTATGACATATGTAAACTTGATTTATCCTGTTTTGGGTTTTGATAGGCATTCCAGTCACCTCCCAGAATCATATAGTGATTATGGTATTGACTTAAGATAGGATACAATGATGCAAAGGAGTGTTGATTATTACAAGGTGCATATATATTGAGCAGTAAAATGGGTTTAGAATAGGCAGGAGTTGAAAGGATTACATAACACCATCTTCCTTCTTTATCTATTTTGGTTTCTGTAATTTTATCTTGGTATTGCTTCTTAATGATTATAGCTACTCCTGCACTATTGGTTTTGCCTTCCAAAGCTATAATTTCTCTTATCCATTTTTTTTTATTTCTGACCATTGTTCTATAGTTAAATGTGTTTCTTGAATTAGTATAAAGTTTGCCTTAGCTTGAAAAATTAGGTGTAGAAACAGTTTCCTTTTTTTTATGTTCTGGAGCCCCTTGATATTCCATGAGTCAAATTCCCACATTTACATAGCTTCTTGGTTTATGTATGTAGTCCTGAGATTTGAGTATACATATCAGATTGTGTTTATTTCTTGTCAAAATCATGTTATAAAAGCATTCTCTTATTCCCGTCCCTTCCCTGTGCCTAACCACCAGCCTCCTGGACCAGGAATTAAGCAGGGTCTGAAGAGGTTTTAAACCTTGTATATTTTTGTAATATTAGAATAGTGTTCACTTGTGTGTTAGAGTTTGTGAAGTAAAAGAAGCTTAATGACCCTGCATGACTTATCACTATTTGTACAAAGCCTACCCAACTCATTCCCTAAAAAAAAAACACTGCTTTTATAACCTAAGCCTCTTCTTATGAGATTTACTATAGAATGTTATAATTTAGATAACATATTTTCAACCAATTTGGTCTTAGTTAAGTCAGGGAACATCAATTCAAGAAACTTGTCTCTAACAATATTTACATATTTTCTAACTCTAAATTATCTCAAGCTTTATTTACTAACTATAGTAGTAATAAGTATTAATTCCCCATCTAAATCTTTGCTATGATTGGTCATTACCCCCCTTGAAAGAAGTTTCTTAGCTCTGTTTATTTCCCTCTTAGATTTGGGAGTATATGGGTTCTTAGTCTACATAATGTTATGTTGTTGTTTTCCCATTGCAGAGTTTGAGTATCTACTTGCGATTGCATATGAGTTTGTTTGATATCTTCTTTGTAGATATTCCTCTCTTTGTAATTACTTTTAACTTTTTATCGTCTCCCTATATTCCTTCATTCTATGATATATCTGTTTCTTCTCTCGATTCATTTATTTGTCATGTTGTGTGGTGTAGAGTGATAATGTTCTCAAGTTGGGTCTTTGGAAATCCCCAGTGTAATTGACAACCTATGTTTCATTGCCCTTGCCTTGTGTTGTTAAATTCTTGAACAAAGTTATATTATATAAGTCTTGGCATGACATACCTCTACTACAGAATCGTTATACGTCATATAGTTAATTTTACCCATTCTTATGCACCCAGGAGAAAACATTGCAGCTATACATAAGTTTTGTATAGTTTGGTGAAAAAGCAGTAAATTAAATTCAACTCCGTGAGGTAATAAAATATTCTCCTTAAAGAACTTACAGTATATTGACATAAGTACAGTGTTAGACATTAATTTACAAACTAGTTATAGCAGTATAGAAGTGATAACATATTCGTTGGCAAGTTCTGTTAATTCTGGGATTTTTATAAAATTATCTGAAAATACGAATACAGAAGAAGTGGTATACAATTATATACTTATTAATGGGTAGAATAGGATAGAGTAGTGATGACATACAACTGAGAGGCAGTGAATAAAATGCATGTTAGAAGAGTTAGGTGAAAATGTGTTAATGATATAGCAGATGTGTATAGATATGTGAAGGAAAAAAATGGCTGTTGGGGTTCAAGTTATCTAGAGTGTAGGATCTGGACATTTCAATAAGTGGATAAATATAGAAGGAAACAAGTATTTATGCAGCCATTTAATATTCTATTCAAGCTGGTTTTATCATCAAGAGCTTAATAATCCATGGGTATCAAAAGTGTTTGCCTTTAAGTGAGAATTTGCTGGTTGTTGGTAAATAAGAGAGAAAAGGAAGGGAGACAAAGAGTTCTCCAAATTTCAGTCCCAGAATATTTTAAGCATACACATATATACTCTTGACCCCTGGAACAATAGCCCATCTATATTTGATATTTTCACAAATATTATAGCAGAGATTAGATAGTATTGTCCTATACTGAACCCATTATCTCCATAGAAAAGAAGAGAAAAACAAAAAACAAAGTCTCCAGTACCATTCCCGTTCTACCAGCAGCAATATTACACCCAATATACATAATGAAGAAGCACCTTGTTCCCTTTTAAACATTGTGATAAAATTCAGATTCTTCATACAGGTAGTTTCCTTATTGCCTGAGTTAGGCTACCTTCCTGTTTTTAGCCTCAAAGCCAAATATATTTAAGAGACATGAAATTAGGTGCAATGTAGGATAACAGCTTTTTCATACTGAGGTAGCTTGGGGAAGAATCAGTAAAGAGCCTTGACATATGCACACATTAATTTTTATCTATAGTTTTATGTTGGTACTGTTATCTAGTTCTTCATTATACCTACTCAGGGTGCATTTTATCTCTTCACATATTACTTACACGTCTCTGTTATTATCTGCGTGTTGTAGCCTTCTATTTATAGTCTGTATTAAAGTAAACAGTTTGCTATATTTGAAATACTGTTTGACCGTTTAAATTAAGGTCAGCGCATAGTAGCGCACTTTGCAGATTAGAGTTCCCAGCAACTGGAAGTGGGTTTTTACTAATATAGAGATTTCCGACTCTCTCTTCAATTTTTCACTTCTTTTTTTTTTATTTACATTCCATTTAGATGCCTCGCAGATCTTCCGGTCAGCTAAGCCAGCTGCTTAGCTTCTCGTAGGGGGACTCTGAATGTAAACGGACTTCCGGAAGTGCCTCCTCTTCAAGTCGACCTCCTGGAGATGACAAATGACTTGTAGTTCCTCACGTGGGAAAACTAATATGTCGGACGTGTAATACATTTCCTGTTGAGATCCTCGTGGCCTGCAGAGAGAAAATCAGGGTTGCGCCACTCAAAAAATAAGGCCTAGGGCAAGACAAGAGTAAATTGATGAGGAAAGAAGACCCTGGCTGTTCGCATAGCTTGCAGCCGATCTCGAGAGCTCTATGAGCCGATCCGGTGAGTGTATCTAGTTATCCATGGCGGGAATTTTTCTGAAAACTGTCAGAAAAGTGTTTTTTGCTTCTCTGTGGTTAGCGACCAAGTGTTTAACTCCATCCACATAAAATATCAGTGTATTTGGATATTTCATTTGAAACTTTAGCTTTCTGTCAATTAAGAAGTTACAGTAAGGAGAGAGGAGTTGTCTAGCTTGTCAAATTTGTAGGGGCAGATCTTGAGCAAGTGATATTTTGTTATTGTTCCATATTATGAACCCATTTTTCTTTGTAGATAATAAGACTGTGTTAACATCCAGAAAGTTTAGGAGTTTGGCATATACAGGTCTTGGGTTGTTTGATGCTTGAGATTCTCTTAGGGCTCTGTGTGCCCTCTCTATTGTTATTTGGTGGGCTGTTTTTTGGTCTTTGAGTAGTGTGGCAAATATTTGTATAATAGAAGGGATCAGTTCATTGTGCTGTATATTTTCCGGCATGCCTCTGATGATTATTCCTTCTGGATCTTGCCTCAAGATCAATAATTTTTGCTTGCATGTTTTGGATGTCTACTTCATGTGCATCAGATTTTTTGGAAATAAAGCTATTTTTTCTTCATTCTCTGAGATTTTGGCTTCTGATTTGTCCATTCTTTCTATTGTTTGGTTAAAAGAATTTACAAATGATTGTAATTGGGTGGACAGTTCTTTTATTGCCTCTTGAATAGGTAAACCGAAAATTCAACACCTCAAATCCACAGGCAGCAATATTTAATAATGAAACAGGAACCAGTACAAATAAAATAACTGCATTCTCATCACAGTACCAAACAAAAGAATATATTAACGTTCTCTGTATTGTCGTTTTCGTCATCAACTTCGTCAGATAGCCGTTAGCTTTCATTCATCCCCTTATTTATAGGGCTACCAATTAATTCCTCTCCAATGAAATAAACAATTCAATTACATAAATATTCTAGTGTGTTTCAATAAAAATTTAAATGTGAATAAAAAATTGTCACTCTATTTAATATGTAATCAGAGTATAATATTAAAATTACTACAAACACAAGTATTTAATACAAAATATATATTTAAAATATGAAATTTGTAAAATTGAACACAATTACTCCCTCTAGTGACTTATATGGACATATTTTCTCAAAAAACAAGTCCATTGTACCAAAACTTACTCAAAATGCATGTTATAATGTAATATAAAATAAAAAACTTCTCATAATAATTTTAAAAGAAATGAATAGTAAAAATTTTTTTTCAAAGTTTAGCAGATCTCAGTTTGAGTACTGGACCCAGGGAAATCATATCGTTCAAACCTGGGAACCTAGTGGACTCTAGTACAATTTGCCAAAATAATTCTCTATATTCCACCCGGGTTTCCCACATTCCTCCCCTAGGGTCAATTTCCACTACCTCTAACACAAAAAACTGGAATTTAGCTTCTTTACATGTTTTGGTGTGTTTGTATAATGTATTACTATCCTTCTTAGTCCTGATGTCAGATAGATGTTCATAAATTCTTTGTTTTAACTTCCTTTCACTTTTGCCAACATAAAAGGAATCTCATTCTTTGCATACCGATAACTATATTATTCCTTTTGTATTACAATTAATGTATGCATTCAAATGGAGTTTCCTTTTTCTAGCTTTTAGGTAATAACAGTCACCAGTTATTAAATGGGTACAAAAGTTACATGCTCCACATTTAAACAGTCTTTTATTTTGTATCCCCTTATTCATACCAACATTCTTTGAACCCCTTTCTATTAGATTTTTTATAGTGTTTCCTTTACGGTAAACGTATTTAAGACTGTCATCAAATATGAAGTTGAGATCTGATAGTTTGGCGAAATTTCCCCACTCTTTATCTATAATTTTCCATATCAGGCCAGACTGGCCGTCATAAGTGGCTATAATACCTGTACCATACGTGTCTAATGGGTTCTCTTTGATACCCATTGTAACTTCTTTTTCAGCTGTGCCTATAATTGGGGCAAACCTGGTATTCCTACCTTCAAGTACCTCTATCAGTATTTCATCAAATAAATTACCAGGGTAACCCCTATTTAAAAACAGTTCTTTCAACCATTCACATTCCTTTTTGAACCCCTCATTGTCAGAAGTCATCCTGCTTACACGGACTAACTGACCCTTAATCACCCCTCTTTTTTGAGAATAGGGGTGAGAACTGTTGTAATGCATATAAGAGTTCGAAAATGTCTCTATTCTATAAACTTTCGAAACAAATTGATTTCCATCTTTTGTGATGGATATGTCTAAGTAATTTAATGCATGATGTTCAAATTTAGATGTAAAACGTAAAAAAAGTGGTCGTGTTGTTGAGACGGTCAACCAGGTTCTCAAAAGATGTTTGATCCCCTCTCCACAATAGACACAGGTCATCTAGGAATCTACCATAGAAAACCCAGGACCCTTTGTACTTGGAATTTAGTAAAAAATGACTTTCCCAATAAGCCATAATAATGTTGGCGTAAGTGGGAGCACAATGTGCTCCCATAGCCACACCTCTCACTTGTTTGAAGTATTCCCCTTCAAAAAATATAAAGTTGTTCTTCAACACCATTTCCATAAGTACCAGTACAGTTCTAAATTCATTGTGTGTTAGTGTTTGGTGTTCAACCAACATTTCTTCTTACCATTCTAGACCAATGTCATGAGGAATACTGGTAAACAGGTCTATAACATCAAGAGTACCAAAAGAAAGTTCTTCAGAACATAATGAATGATCTAATTTCCTTAATAGGTCCCATGAATCCTTTAAAATGTTTTTATTGTTAATAACAAGACTCTTCACTTTTAAATCCACATATTTTGCAAGAGGTGCAGTTATAGAACCCTCAGCTGATACTATTGCTCTCAAGGGAGGGTCATTAACATCCTTATGTATTTTCGGAATTCCGAAAATAGAAGGTACTTTAGGTCTTTCTACTTTTAAATATCTAAAAGTTTCTAAATCAATTAACCCCTCCATTAGTAAATCATTGAGAAGAATGTAAATCTTCTTATAAGCTATATTAATCTCATTTATGGAAGTTCTAATATATTTCTCTGAATTATTTAAAATTTCCATCATTTTACCCTCATATATTATATGTTCCATAAACACTACTCCCCCACCTTTATCGGGTTTCATAACCCTAAGATTTTTGTCATTACAAAGTTCCCCTAGCATAGTTTTTTCTGGTAATGTCAGATTTTGCTTCACATGTTTTTGTTTTAAGGTAGTTCTTAGTGTGTTCTCCAATGTTCTTTCAAAGTTTTTTAACTGTGGATGTAGTGGAGGGTTAAAAGTACTCTTCCATCTCAAACTGTTTTCATTTCTTTCAGATGTTATACCATTAAATATTAGTTGTAAATTCTTTTTCCTTAAAAATAGTTTAAGGTCCACCAATAACTTAAAAATATTTGTTTTCTGTGCAGGAATAAATCCAAACCCTTTAGAAAATAAATCAAAAGTAGTGGTGTTAATGGGATAACTAGAATAATTAAAGATACTAAAATCCTTATATGTCCATTTAAAACCTGTGTTGGTTATACCTACCACTAGTTCCATCTTACTGGATTCCTCGTTTGGGGTCTCCATTGGTTGCCCTTGTAGTTTTTTGAATTATATTCAGCTGATTTTTTTGACCTAAGCCTTTCCGACCTTCTTAAAGGAGGAAATTCTTTAGTATCAAGATTCTCGTCTGAAAAGAAAACATCCCCATTACCTTTATTTTCCCCACTTTCACTAATGTAACCACCACTATTTCTTCTCACCCTATATTTGGGCTTTGGGTAGTGGGCTTTTGTTTTGTATTCATTGAGGTCCCTTTCTATCTTGCTGACTTTTCTGTTTTGCACATCAGTGCATCTAAGCTTTATGTTCCTTAGTATTTTAAAATATTTGGCTTTTTCTTCTATTGTAAAAAACAAGTCACTAATAATACCCTTATTAATGTGTTCGATTTTAGAATACAGTTTCTCCATTTCGTTGTCATTATTCTTTATAATTGCTCTCGTTATTTCCATTGCACATTTATCAAAAGCTGTTATCAAATCACAATGAAAGTCACTGCCTTCTACAACTGTTAGGATATTTACATACTCTCAATCCTTTAGGCACTATATTTAAAGACAGGCAATGTTTCAAATATGAGTTGTCCATGTCCATCATTTTAAACTTATAGAGGAAAAAGTCCAAGTCCTCCAACATATTACTGTATGTCCCATTGTTGCCAGACACAGAAGCTTTGATTTTAAAGTCAAACTTTACATTAAGAATGTCAGAAAGTTGTTTTTTGGTACCTGTCACATTTCCATTACTTTCGGTTGTTTTCTGGTTAGCGTTTGTGTTAGTAATACTCCTCGCTTCTTTAGGGGAATCTCCTTCATTGTTGTTGGTTAAAAATAGCCTAGGGGAACCATCAATACTTGTATCAACCACTCTGTTATTTGTTTCCCTTGCTCGTTTATCGTTTTCTTGTGTAAACGCCACTCTCTCATTGTGAAGCGTTCGCCCTTCTGCTTCCTGGTTCCCTGGAAGTGGTAGCGACAATAGCAGCTTGGCCATGGATTGGCTCGTGGGTGTCAGACGTCCCACCAACTGTGTCAGCTGACCAATAAGCTTGCGTAGCTCTCCAAGTTCAAAGCCACACTGGAAACTGTCCTCTTGAATAGGTAGTAAAGCTGCTTTGATGTCATCCAGATTTGCAGGTCGATCTGATTTATTTTTGTTCCCTGATTTTGCAGTATCTTGTTGCTTTATTTTCTGTCTTTTAGAATTTAAATCTTTCTCAGGTGATAGTAATTCTGAGAGTTTAGTTTTTGTTTTTGTAATGTCCATGTTTTTGTCTTCTTTTGACATTTTGTGTAAGTGAAGCGTCTTGGTTTGCAGATAAAGTTCAGTATGGAAAGTTTCCTGAGCACATGGCTTTCTTTCCTTATCTCACTCCTTTGCTTCAGATAATCTGTTAGAATCCTAGTAGTTTGGCTGTTTATTCAGGTTTATTTTTTCTTTCCGGAATTTTTGAGTGTTGATTAGAGTTATTAGCTCAGATTATTATGTTAAAATAGATCCTGGTTTTTCCTCTGGGTTGATTTTATTCCATAGAGATTGAAGAGCTGTAGGTTAGCAGTGCCTACAGAACAGCGGCCATCTTTGAATCCTCTTTTTATTTGTCTTAAATGTGTGTGAAACAAATGATGCAATCAGCTTCTTGCCAAGGTGGCTACATATGTCTGTACAGTGAACTTTTTGTCAGTTGGTGAGGACAGGTACAAAACAATATCTTAATTCCCTCCCACAATGACCAATCTTCCCCTAGGTTGGCGTTAGAAATTGAAGTATGAATAAAAATGTTAGGGTACTGCACATTGTCGCACTTATCAACAATACTAAAAAGCAAGACAGCTGTATGTTTTCAACTGTGCCAGATGTGCATAAAACTATCTTAGAAAATACAAAACAGTAACAATTTGAAATATTGGAACCTGCTAAAATGAGTTGTAAAACATGAAGACTGAATGGCAGAAAGAACAGACTTACATATATAAACTCCAAAATAGAAATTTCCTAGAATATTCATTCTTTTCCAATCCTAGAGTTGGTATATGTATATGTATGTGTATGTTGTAGAGGTGTATATGTATGAGTATGTTTGTAGGGGGCTTGTCCACCCCTGTAAAAAAAATAAGTTACTTGAGAAGAGCAACATTTGAGATTCAGTCTTCTGTTAGAGTTTAGATCTTTTTTGGCATGTCGTCACTTGGCATTTTAAGTGCTGACATTTCAGAAGGGAGCCATGCAAAAGCCACAGGCTAGCAGAAATGTTATAACAACATCAAGTAGCGGAATGTCAGTTTCTGACCCAGACTCTACAGAATAATACTTCTCTGGTAACCAGTTTACATAATCAGTAAGTATGGATGCCTCATTCTCAAAATGGATGAATCTGTGAACTGTGGATGATGAAACAATCTTAAACTTTTGATGTTTAAAACAAGTGTTGGAAGACAATGATCCAGTTAGATCTGTTAAAAGTCTATTAACTGCTTGGAAGAAAGCTCATCTTGAGCAGAAAGGTGTGTCCAGCAGGAACTCACCCAGATAGGTTATTTTCTGCTTTGTGGATAATGAAGGCAAGGTGGATGCAGTTTACAAACGGCAAAGATAGAGCGTGTTATAGATGAAGTCAGAATTAAATTGGTCCAGGACTATTTTACCATACCATAATACTAATAAGCATAAGGCTGGAACAACTGCAAAAAACATTGATATAAAGGGAAAGTTAACATACCAAGCATATGTTTTGGCTACCTTTAAAGGAAAAAAAATAAACTTCATTGCAGAGAAAGAGATAAATACATTACTGTACTGCCCAAATAGCAGAATGAGTGTTCCAGGTCAATATACGAGTATAGCGATAAGTCTTCCAAGTACAGAAATTGCACAGTTTCATATAGCCCTGACATGAACTTACCAGATGATTACATGCAGAGAAGAGAATGGTCTTAACTGACCTGAATTTACAGGGAGATATTTCTTGAAGTAGTCATAATGTATGATATATATGAGCTGTAGGAACT
The DNA here is from genome assembly GCF_019279795.1 of Protopterus annectens. Classification (NCBI taxonomy): domain Eukaryota; kingdom Metazoa; phylum Chordata; order Ceratodontiformes; family Protopteridae; genus Protopterus; species Protopterus annectens. The sequence goes on from NC_056750.1 coordinate 732,607,730, forward strand.
TTAGAAGACGCCATGGCTGTTACTAAGTGCCCAGATGAACAATGGCTGCCATTCATTCAGGAAAATTCTGTGTGAAGCCAGAGTTGCATCTGCACAAACAGCAGTAATTAGAATAATACTACTCAGTATCTGCTGTTTAGATTGGTATTTTTTTTTCAATCAACACTGGTGTCCTTTACCTCAGGATTTGTAACAGGTTTCAGTTTTTGAGGAGTTCCTGCCTGAATTAAGCATTGTTGTAGACAGCACATTTATTTCTTAAACATATAACATCTCCTTTTAACTGCACTTGCCCCCACTGTTTTGGCAGCTGGGGAAGTAGAGACAGTGACCTTATGTTACTGAGACCTAGGAACAGTTTGCATAAAAGAATCTACAGCCATTCACAGGTAGCCACAACTGTCACAAATGTATAGCAATAAGAACTTACACCCATTATGACAAAAAATATTACTATAATTCAAGTTGGCAATTAAGTAATAACAATTAGTGAATTATAAATAATGTTGAAACAACTATTTTGATGATTTTTGTTATATGTTATTTAATTCAATATGCTAAAGTTTGCCTTACTCTTGTAATGAAGATGCTAGCAATCTAAAAAAAACAGTTAGTCTGTGGGGATACAAAATACACGAAGAAAACAAATGCCCAAACAGATGTCTTTCATAATTAAGACAATCTCTTTGGTGATTGAGAAGTACATGTTTTCAAGAGAGGGTCTTTTGCAGTTGAAATTTTTCATTTTGCAATAGAAGCCTTTGTGGAAATTAGATGACAGACAGGAAAGAAGTCATTGTTTTCCTATTGGCATTTACAACACGTCTAGGTTATATTTGGTGCAATGACTTTTAGATAGGTTTGAAAAGTCCTTTGAGCTGGGGTGTCTGCCTGCATCTTCTACCCAGACTGTGATTACCTGCTTACCTAGTCATAGGCTTAAAAGAAAGACGTAAATATTATCTCCTCTTTCCAAAATTAATGGTGGCATGAAGGATATGTGCAGAGCTTTGGTAATATGCTGATGTTCTTCATGTTTCACTGTTGCAGTCATTACATTTGGGTTATCTGCTTGCAGGTAGCCCTCAGCCAGCCTGATTATCAAAGTCTTGGGTCCTGCGTCAGTTGCAGTCTCATCTTCCATGATGTCAGATAGTCAGGGGTATAAAGCAAGCAGCCGACACCATTACATCAGTCTTTCTTGCTGTGCGGTGCCCGAAGCAGAAGCAGTTTGCAAGTACTGGTCATCTGACTCCTGAAATTTTTGTTTTCGAGTTTCAGATCCAAAGTCTTCAACTAAGCTAAGTACCCCGTTGGGGAACCTTTTTCTTGCTCTAAACCAATGTCAGTAAAAGTTAACAATTATATTTCTTGTGGAAAGCAAATACCTCATAAAGATTTTAATTTGTACTGCATTCCTTGCTTAGGCCCAGCCCACAATGTACCTCGCTGTCGGTTTTGTGCCTTATTCAAACTTCGAACTATTCATCGTCGGTTCATTTTTGCACCTAAATATTTTGGTACTCAGTTCAATTATCCTGAAATGGCTTCGATAAGCCACCCGACTACCGACATTTTGAAGAAACGCAAAGATAAAGACAGAGACAGACCGCATAAGTCCAAAGCTGCCAACGATGCTTCTCCTAAGCTAGTCGCCAGTTCGTCAGTACTCAGTGAGGTGCTTTTGCAGCCCCTGATACCCGCTACTTCAGATTCGCAGGCCTCTACTGAGACCCATTCAGAGTCCAGTATGCCACGAGATACTTCTTCAACTGTGGAACCTGCGGATGTCTTTACCTTGGATGGGTCCGGAGCCGCTGTGCAGGCACTGGCTTCTGAGGGTGTATTCAGGCCTATTCACTTGCATATTACACCAATGCCATCTTCTTCTTCAAGGCCTAAGACTCGATCCAGGCCTAGAAAACCGACACCCATACTGCATGTTCAGGCCCCTATGCCCAAAAAACCAATGATAAGAATGGCTGAAGACATTATTACTCTAATCAGGGGAAGCCACCTTTCTCCCTCTAAAAGACCTAGAACTGATTTTCCTTCTGATTCTTCTGATCAAGATTCTGAAATTTCTGTTTTCTCTGATGAGCAGGAGATGACTTTATCTACCTATGAGGATTCTGATGCAAAGGACTCCATTTCCTCTGCTTCCCCTCCAGAGGATTTCTCTTTTGGTGAAACTTTGCATACTCTTAGGGAGCATTTCCGCTGGGAAAGCCAGGATTACTCTGACTCCAAAAAAGAAGTTTAGGGAATTTTTACTCCTACCTCAACACAGGCCTTTAGCTATCCCCCCTGTACTGGACATTGTAGATGATGCCTTTTCAAAATCTGGCCTGGCCCCTGACACACTACCTCCAGCTCCCAGAAAACCTGACAGGTATTAAAGAGTTTCTGACTCTCACAAGTTCCTCTTTAAGAATCCTACTGTGGATCCCGAGACCATTTCACAGGGGCCGAAAGGCATTAATGCTACTACTGCCAAACACCCTACCACCTCTGATAGAGATTCTAGGGCCCTGGACAGATGGGGAAAGAAAGTTTACACTTCTGCAACTTTGGCCATTAGGGTCTTAAACTGCCAGTTTCATATATCAGCAGCATATTATTGGATTGCTTAAACAGAAAATGATGCTGAGCTGATTCCTGACTGTGCTGAAAATAAAGAGTTACAGGATTTAATGCATTCTGCTGAACAAGTTGGAAAACATACTTTGCAATGTGGTTTTGATTCATTAAAGGCATCTTGCAGGGCTGCTGTCACTGGGTCTGTACTTAGAAGGCATGCATGGCAAAAGGAGCAATCTTTGCCAGATCATGTTAAAGCTAAATTACTGGATGCTCCCTTAAACCAAGACTGCCTGTTTGTCAACAAAGCAGAAGTAGTACTTAAAAAGATGGAGGAAAAAGCTAAATCTATGCAAACTGTTAAAGATTTCCTGCAAGTACAACCTCCCAGATTTAGTAGGCACTGGCCTTCTAAGAATTGTTTTTTTCCTGCCTCTTCCAGGCCTTCTCAGTTCAAACCCAGAACCAGCAGAGCACCCAGGCTTTAGTCCCAAGGTACTCGCAGGCCTAAGCAGTGGGGGGCTCCCACTTCCAAAGCAGGAACTAGTAAAGACACCCCCCCCCATGGTAAACTATCACAAAAACTTAACTTTAAACCTTCCAAGCCCTGCTCAACTGACTGTTCCTTTAGGGGGAAAGCTCACCCTGCATGCAAAAAACTGGGAACTCATTACCCAAGACAAATGGGTTTTAAATATAGTTTCCCAAGGATACAGATTCCACTTCCACTCCTTACCAACCCAAAACAGTTGGCCAGACCTACCCCCAAACCAGTGGGCAGAGGCTCAAAAGGAAGTTCTCTCTTTTCTAAGCATCAGGGCTATTCAACCTGTCCCAGAAAAAGAATGGGGGCAAGGTTTCTACTCAAGACTTTTAACGGTGCCCAGAAAAGACAATTCCTGGCGTCCTATCCTGGACCTGTCTACCCTAAACACTTTTTTGGTAATCCCAAAATGCAAAATGCCAACTCTTCATCAGCTGCTTCCTATGCTAGGCAAAAATGCCTGGTTGGCAACACTGGATTTAAAGGAAGCCTACCTGCACATCCCAATAAGGGAATCTTGCAGAAGATACCTATGCTTCAGAGTAGGATACATGCACTATCAGTTCTCTGCACTGCCCTTTCGCTTGTCTACTGTGCCCAGGATATTCACAAAGTGCCTAGCTCCAGTCACTGCATTTTGCAGGCAAAGAAATATTCAAATGTACCCATACCTGGACGATTGTCTAATTCAGGCAGAAAGCCAGGACATACTATTAAATCATCTGGCATCTGTAAAGAAATTACTAACTTCTCTGGGGTACAACATAAATGAAAAGAAATCACATCTAGTACCCTGCCAACAAATTGTATTCCTGGGAGCAAGCTTGAATACAGCTTCCTAGATGGCATACCTCAAGCCAGAGAAACAAGTTCATTTGACAGCCTACTTCAAACTACTGGCCACAACGACCCAGCTATCTGCAAGAAAAGTATTCCAAGCCCTGGGGTTCATGGCCTTTTGCATTCTACTAATTCCATATGCAAGACTGCTTATGAGGAAACTACAATGGTATCTAAAAAGCTTATGGTGCCAGCATTCTCAGGACCAAGAATCAATGATTCCTATCATACCTTGTCTAAAGACAGTGTTCCTTTGGTGGGCAGAGGCCTGCCACCAAAACAAAGGACTGCCATTTACTCTACCCCCTGTTGCCCAAACCCTATCAGATGCATCAGACTATGCATGGGGAGCTCACTTGGCAGGGCAGTGCATTCAGGGCAAATGGAACCCGAGTCAAATGCACCTGCATATCAATTAAAAAGAAATATTAGATGTACAGAATGCTCTGACAGCCTTCAAGGACCACATACTTCCAGGACAATTATTTGTAAAGATGGACAACAGCAGTGTTATGTGGTACATAAACAAGCAGGGGGGAACCCATTCATACCCCCTCTGCAGACTAGCCATGGCTCTGTGGAACACAGCCTTGAGCTACCAAGTGCACCTACAAGCTCAAATCCTGCCAGGCAAGCTAAATACTCTCCCAGACCACCTAAGCAGAAATCTCATGGACACACATGAGTGGAAACTGGAACCAAAGACATTCAACATTTTGAGATTCAAATGGGGGAGCCCAGAGATAAGACCTGTTTGCCTCCCCTCAGAACTACCAATTGGACAAATTCTGCATGGGGACTCCCCACAGACAAGCTTGGAAGTGGATGCCCTGTCCTTCAGCTGGCAAAACCTATCAGTTTATGCCTTTCCCCCTCTGCCTCTCCTCTTCAAAGTGCTACTAAAGACCAAACAAGACAAACCAAGGACAATACTTATTGCATCAGACTGGCCATGCCAACACTGGTAACCCCTCTTGCACAGTGTGTCACTTCTGGAACCATGGCACATGCCTCAGACCCCTGCCCTGCTGTCCCAACAAGAGGGCCAGATTCTGCACCCACAGCTTCAAACCCTGAACCTTGCAGCCTGGCTAATTACATGACCTCTCCTTTACCATCCCTCAGTAAGCAAGTGATGAATGTCATTCTGGAGGCAAGGAGGCCTAGTACTAGAAAATCCTATGCTGAAAAATGGAAGAGATTCTGTTCCTGGAACCAAACACAGGGGATGGACAAAACTGTGCCCAATCTACCGCTCATTCTTCAATACTTAACTGAAATGCTTCACAAGGGCCTTTCCTTTTCTTCCATCAAAATTCATGCCTCCGCCATCTCAGCTCATTATAATACAGAGCTACCCCTCTTCTCTCATCCACTGCTGAATCAATTCGTCAGAGAGGCCAAAAACTTAAGACCACCCAGGAGAGCACCTACTCCTGCCTGGGACCTTAACTTTGTATTGGAAAAGCTCACTCTACCTCTCTTTGAGCCAGCTGCAAATACAGAGTTGAAATTCCTTTCTTGGAAAACAGCCTTCCTCCTAGTCATCACTTCAGCAAGAAGGGTGTCTGAATTACAGGCCCTCATGGCAGTGGAGCCTTTCTTCATCTTTCATGCAGACAGGGTGTCCCTCAGGACCAATCTCTCCTTTATGCCCAAGGTGGTATCCAGTGTGGCCCTTAATCAGTCCATTCATTTGACAACTTTCTTTTCTAATCCACAGAACAAAGGGGAACAAATACTGCACTCCTTGGATATGCACAGACAACTTAGATTTTACTTGGATAGGACTAAGCCTCTCAGGAAATCTAAACAGCTGCTGGTTGCATTTGCTGCAGGGACAGAGGGGAAGGCCATTTCAAAGCAAACCATTTCTAAGTGGATAGGCCATTGCATTAATTTCTGCTATAAGCATCATGGAAAACCTACCCCACAGGGGATAAGATCACATTCAACCAGGACTGCATCAACCTCTACAGCCTTTCTCAGGGGTCTCCCTACCATGGGCATCCTATAAGCTGCTACCTGGAGTTCTGTACATACCTTCACCAAGCATTACCACTTGCCAATTTGTTTCTAAATCCAGAGCTGGTTTTGCCACTGCAGTCTTGCAGGACCTTATAGCTGGTCCTAATTGTATCTAACTGCGTCCTCCCTTCCTTAGCTTTGGGAATCTACCCAAATGTAATGACTGCAACAGTGAAACACGAAGAACATAGTACAGTTGTGTAAACTTACCATAAATGTAAATGTTCAAGTGTATTCACTGTTGCAGTCCTGGTTACCCTCCCTCCATCCCCAGACTTCTATTGACTAAACCTCTATTCTTGCTTGCTATACTTAAAGCTTTCTGGTGTATTTGCTTTTTGTTGGAGGTGTAACCTTTTATATAATGGCTTCCCATTATGGGGGCACCTGCCATCTGGGGCAACAAAAACTGATGTAATTGCATCGGCTGCATGCTTTATACCCCTGACTACCTGACATCATCGAAGATGAGACAGCAACCGACGCAGGACCCAAGACTTTGATAATCAGGCTGGCTGAGGGCTACCTGCAAGCAGATAACCCGAATATATAAGGACTGCAACAGTGAATACACTCGAACATCTACATTTATGGTAAGTGTACACAACTCTACTTTACATGTTTTATTGGCATTATATTTCATTGTATTTGTGGGTTTAAAAAGAAAGGAAGTTTTCTGACCATTGATGACTGTTGTGTGTACTTAGTCAAGCAGTATGTGCTAGGTCAGTAGTGCAATTGCTTTTATATTTACGTGAAGCTTTTCATTCACTTGAGGGGAATTTTTTTATTTAACTCATTCACTCCGGAGCAGCTCAGAAAATGCTGCCTGCTTACTTCCACCATAGGAACAACAGTGCAGCCTGAGCTCTTTTTCAGATAATCCATCTGTAATACCACACAGAAAACAAATGATCATAACTCTTTAACCATAATAGCTAGGCTAAAAATGTAAATGTGAAAGTTGTTCAGCAGATATTGACCTTTACAACAGTATAAATATTGATAGAGCGTATCTAAGTCATTATTAAATATTTGCCAAGGAATGCTGATATTGTGCATATTTTTTACATTTTTGGTAAAACAAATCTTGATGAATGTCCCATGTAGACCCAAACCTTTTGTAACTGATTTATCTGCATGAATGTCAGCTTTAAAATGATACCTTAGCCATTACTGTGTGATGCTCCATTACAAAGATATTCACAGAAATATGATTAATATTATATTTCTCATATCAAAGCATAATATTCCATCAGCTGTAACAGACAGAGGCCACATATCAGTGTACAAGTTGTGTGGCTCAATGTCACCTTCAAAATGATGCATTATTTCTGTCATCACCATGCTCCCTTGCAAAGATATGGGCATAATGATGAGAAATATTCCAAATGTATAATTTTCATAATCCTGCAAGACTAAACAAACTGTGATATTAGTACATGTGTAAAGCATACAGACACAGTTCTTTTACAATGTAAATAGTAACACTGCCTTCAAAATGAGGTATTACTTGGGACATTGACATGCTTCCTTACAAAGTTATTTACCAAAATATGAAATAAATCATAATTTCCATAACCTACGTCCTAAACAAACTGTATCTGTACATGTAAACAGCATACAGACAGTTATTTTACCATGTTGTAATAATTAATACTGTCTTCAAAATGAGGTATTACTTGGCACAATTACATGCTCCCTTGCAAACTTATTTACCAAAATATGAAAAAAATCATAATTTTCATAACCTTAGTCCTAAAAAATCTGTGATATTTGTACGTGTACATCATACAGACAGTTCTTTTATCATATAAGTAAGGACTAAAACTGTTTTCAAAATGAGGCATTGCGTGGCACAATTACATGCTCCCTGGCAAAGTTATTTACCAAAATATGATAAAAAAAATCATAATTTCCATAACCTGAGTCCAAAACAAACTATAATATCTGTACATGTGTACAGGTCACAGGCACAGTTCTTTTCCCATGTTGTAAGGACTAACACTGTCTTCAAAATGAGGCATCACGTGTCACAATTACATGCTCCCTAGCAAAGTTATTTACCAAAATATGAAAAAAAAATCAAAATGTCCATAACCTAAGTCCTAAAAAAACTGTGATAGCTGTACATGTGTACAGCCCATGGGCACAGTTCTTTTACCACGTTGTGATGTATTACTTAGCATGTTGACATGTTCCTTACCAGAGGTACAATTACTATTTTACTGTGCTCTAAGTAGTGAAAAAGGTTTTCATGAAATGTAATAGACTTTCACTTACCATACCGCTCCTACTTGGTCAATATTGTTTTCCATCTTTTGTCACTAGGTGCATGTTGCCAGTATGTAATGCACTGCTGCCATCATGCCATTGTACAGATCAGTCAAAAACTGTTCAATGCCATCTTCATTTAGGTGAGTTCCATCATCTCTGTAAGAGTGAGCATCTTCTGCAGTGATGCTGTTATGGCAAATTGTAGATTCGCCGACCCTGAGCATCAGTCAGCTCACTAACCCATTCTGCAACTATCTGGCCTTGTGCACTGCCCATTGGCTGTTTGCATGTCTCCAGTTCTGGCGAGGAATTATGTCAGACCACACAAAATGACAACGTGGCCACCATGACTGCATGCGTTCAAAAGCCTCCTTGATTTTAAACCTCAGCTGCCAAGTAGATGAGTGATGGTATCATTCCCTCCAATGTGCAAGGCAAGAATGTCAGGCTCAGGGTAGATGGAGCACTTCTCTTCCAACAACTGCAGCAGTCCACCCCAATGCACACCTCTTCTTGCAATCCAGTGTACCTTCACATTAGATGTGGGAAAGGCATGCTGTAGTATTCATTATTTCTGAAGGCATGTCTGGAAGCCCAGGGAACGTAGGAGTGACCACACACCCACATTTGCACTTGTCGTTCCCCTGCTCCTGAAGCCATGTCATTGTCACAAGTTAGAACAACCTGCACAGAGAAGAAATGCAAGTCAGTTACTGATGATGTTTGAGGGATTTAACCACTGGTGTTTCCAAACCCTGTTGGCAGTGTCCTTATCCTCATGGTAGCTCCCCTGAAATAAACTACCAAAATAGTGCTCTCTGCCCACACACACTCACACATATACACACTCATACATACATATATATGCATGGGTCTACTTAAGAACAACAAAACCTCAACACCGAAGACAAAAACACCGAGACCAAAACAACAAAACCCCACAACACCGAAAACCACATAAGTATAAGGCACACAAAAACATGCACAAATACATACACAACTGCCCCAAACTACCGACCACACCACCCTGCACTACAAATAGGCAGGGGGCAAGCCCCCCTGCACCCCACACACACCCCTACTTTAATATTCTAACTCCAAGATCGCACAGACACACAAGGCAAACTCACACCCACACAATAGTCTCTCACACACACACACACACACACGCACACACACACACCACAGTCACAACACTACCCCTCACAAATTCACTTACACATGCATACTCACCCACAGCGGAACACCAAAAGTGCTAAATCACAATCCTGTAACATCGGGATTTTGAATTTTGTGCTTTTCGGTATTCTGCTGTTTCAGTGTTTTGGTCTCCTTCAAAACACTGTCGATGTTCGGGTCTTTCGGTGTTTTGAAGGAGACCCATATACATATATATCTATATAAAAATAGATACATGTATGCACACACAAATACGTGTGCTTGTGTTATATATATATATATCTATATATCTATCTATCTATATATATATATATATATATATATATATATATATATATATATATATATATATCATACATGTGAGATAAAAAAAAAATGCTTACTATTCAAAACAAGTCTAACCATAAATGAAATCCCCAAAGTTTCTGGAGTTCTGTCACATCACTACTGAACCCGGAAACAAAACACAGATGTCCATATCCTGAATTTTCTTTATAAATTCTACAGCCAACATTTCTGCTAACTGTCCCCACCCTAGAGGCAACACAAGCTATGCTACTTCACCAAAAACTTCCAGTACCTTCTTCCCCTCTACAAGAAGCCCTCACACAAGAGCCCAACACCCCCACTTCTCCCAATATCACTTAATCTAATTTCCAGCACAACTATAAAAAGTCTACTCTGGAAGCTCAAACCCTGTTCCAATGCACCTGACAATTTACCCCCTGAATTTCTAAACCTGGCTGCTGAAGCCATTGTATTCCCTGTATCTATATTAATAGATCCATTCATAATGCCTATTTACTCAAATTGTGGGAAAAAAGCCATTGTTCTCCCTCTTCATAAAGGCAGCAAAAACACAAATATCACCATCCCATTGCCATTCTTTCTTGTATCTCTAAGTAAAATGCACTCCCATTCAGCTGATGCGCTATCTGCTTCATAACCATCTCCTACCCACCACACAACATGGATTCAGACCTGGCCACAGCACAACAGCCCTCATATCATTCTTGGAATTTGTCAACACAGCAAGTGATGCTGGGAAAATAGTATCCACCCTCTTCTTAAATCTAAGGCTTTTGATACTATTTCCCACCCTTTATGACTGTCTCAATTTCTGAACTTTGGGGTATCCTATACCACTCTCAAGTGGTTCTCCAGCCATTTAAAAGGCAGACAACAGGCTGTCAAATGGCAAAACTCTATCTCTGCTTACCTTAACATCTCTTCTGGAGTCCTTACAGGCTCCATACTGGGTCCCCTCTAATTCAACATCTTCATTAATGACTTAATCTATGACCCACGGATCTCTTATTCAGTATGTGGATGACTCAACCATTGTCTGTTCAACTGACAATATTTCTGATCTCCAGATGAAAACTCAGGAAGCCTTCACCACCATAGAATCCTGGATGTACAATAGCCACCTAGCCCTTAACCCAAATAAAACCAAGATCATGCTTATTCACCTCAAAGAAATCAATCCTGGTAGATAAAACCAAGTTCAATATCTGATCTCAAAGTAAAGCACAAATAGAAATTGTCACTCACACAAAACTTCTAGCAGTCACCGTAGAAAAACTCCTAAGATTTGATATTCACTTACAACACGTCATCAAAAAAACTCACCAAAAACTAGTTGTTCTCTATAGGTACTATCACTTTCTCAGCCCCTCCACTAAACACATCCCTTACCTCATGTATGGTGCCCCACTACTTATCAACCTTCATACTACACTAAGGACCAGACTCGACACTTGTTACAATAAAATAGCCAAATCTGCTAAAATGAAAAAGAAAAAAAAAAACCCACCCATCGCTGTACTGCTCTACACTCCCTATAATGGCTAGAACTTCCAAACTACCTCTCCTATCCGCAACTAACTACAGCCCATAAACTAATCTTTAAACCTTCAGATTGTCCTGCCCTTAGCTCAATGTTCTCATACTACCTCCCAAACAGGGTCCTTAGATCTGACGATCAGCAACTTCTGCAGGTTTACCAATAAAATCTTCCTCCCGGTCAGCTTCTTTACTCCAACTCTTTAGTCAAAAGTTCAAATGCTTTGCCTTTACCCATTAGAAAAAACAATTTTCCTGCCCACTTCAAAGCTTCTCTACATGAAAACCTACCTTCCATTTGGAACTGCACTTGCTCTCGCCTCCTTAGAATTCCTATATGCTCCATGTACCTCAAGTATGTTGCAATTGTTACTGCAATTTGTCTTCTCTCTGAATTTCTAGCTGCGAGATTAACATTGTAAACTAATTACTTATTACCTGTATATTAACAATGCATAAAAGTTATACTTTTATTAATTGAACTGAGGAGCTTTTCTCCTCAGGCCTCCACTGCAAATGGACTCCGATTGGCCCAGTGGACTTCCCCCGTTAACAAACTGCAAATAAATAAATAATAAATAAGAGTAATAAAGTTGTCTTTCATGAAAGTTGAAATATGTTTTGCCGACACACCTTGGTTGACAACACAGTTTTTGCTAGCAGTTGTGTGAGATCACTGCATTACCAGGTTGGCGAAATACCCCACTGTCGCTATGTTATTTTGGTGGGTATGTGAGTTTCAAGATGCCCTCCTCTGAGGTCATGTCTTGAAGTATGCACAATAATGTTTCTATGTTCTTTTTTTGGGTGTGTATATTATTTAATGTATATGTATCTATGTATGTATGTGTATATATATATATATATATATATATATATATATATATATATACGCACACACACACACGTACACACACTGTGTGTGTGTGTGTGTGTGTGTGTGTATATATATATATATATATATATATGGGTCTACTTTGATTCACTGAAAACTCATTTCACTGAATTTCAAAACAATCGCACTAAATCGCTGAAAGTTCAAATCACTCAAAACTCATTTCACTGAAAATAAGCACTGTTGGGCAAATAAAACGTATATGCCCTTTTCCCCACAGTAGTGCGATCCTAAAGTTAGTATATATAGGTAGGGAGTGTGTGGGGGGGCATAGTCCCATCTTACTTTTGGTTTTATATTGTTAGCTTTCAGTGAAATGAGATTCATAAAAATAAAAGCTAAGGTGGGAGGCTATGCCCCCCACACACCCCTAACTATATATACTAACTTCAGGATCACACTACAGTGGGGAAAATGGCATATATATTTTATTTGCCGAATGTTCTTACTTTCAGTGAAATGTGATTCAGTGACATGAGTTTTCAATGAGTTTAGCTTTCAGCGATTTTTTGAGGGTGAATTGAAATTCAGTGAAATGAGTTTTCAGTGAATCAAAGTAGAGCCATATAAATATTATATATATATATATATATATATATATATATATATATATACACACACACACACACACACACACACACACACACACACACACATTCAAAATTATGAGTGAAGGTTCCATGACCAGGGGATGTCTAATTATGGTTGGCTGAATCCTTCTTGCCAAACCTTCATGTGTGGAAGCCCCTGGTTCAAGGAATGCACTGTGCATTTGCACATATGTGGTCAACCTTATTACAAGAAATTGCAGTACAGTGTGGATGGGGAAATTTACTCTATTTCCAATGGTAGTGCGATCTCAGAACTGGAATATATAATTTGCAGGGTGTGTGGGGGGGGGTTCAGGGGGGCTTACCCCTCTGCACAAATGTGCAGTACATTCATTCTACTGACAACCTGAACTTGCACTACTGTTGTTCATAGGTGTGTACTAGGCTAATGGCCCTGGAGCCTTTACAAGCCTAGCCCATAGGATTACGCTGACATCATGCCACCCAACCTTAGTTTCCAATGCCTCTGTCAAGTAGAGCCACTGGAGTGATCCCTGGGGTGAATTTTCTATTTCTCATCCACTCATCAAGATTCCTCTTGAAGACAGCCAGTGCGGTGCTCTGTTTGACATGTATGGGAAGTTTATTACACAGCATGGGCAATTTCTGGGTTATGAACCTGTCCCTCCAGCTTGTTCTGTTGATTGTGGTAATGAGGTTGAGGTCTCTGGAGCATGTAGTGTGGAGGAATTGGGATTTCTTTAGATGTAGCATTTCTAACAGAGCTGTGTCAGACAATGCCTTTTTAAGTCAAGCAGAGATCACCTCTAAGTAGGTAATATGAGACAAAGAATAGTTGGAGTTTTTTTTAGTCTGTCAATACAGAACAAGTATTTAAGGCCTAGGATGCTCTTTGTGAGGTACTTTTGCATCATCTCCAGTTGTTGCTTAGCTTTGGAAATCTTATCTCTATCCTAAATCTCTATAAAATTGCCTAATACCTGAGCTTTGACAAAGCCTCCCATGAATCAACCATCTTCTCAAAGCATGCCCTGAAATATGGTTATTATGAGGAATGGAGTTTTATAAAGTAATTATTATTACAGTAGTAAAGTTACTGACAGTGTCTGGTTTAACAATATCAATACTAATTAGGAAAATTGCTATGAAAATTTCAGGCAGTACAAGCTAAAAAAATAAAATGCACACATTAATCCAGATACATGTCATTATTTCAAGGATGCCTTCTTTAAAGCATCTCATTTTGTTTTTGTTTTATTGATATTCTTTAACAGTAAATCCCTACAGAAAACTTTACGAACACTAAGGAAGATAGTGTATAGGCCCCCATAATTCATGTAACAACATGCTCTAGACATCAATATGGTTGTCATAATCTGCAAGCAGAGTTTGCTAACTCATGACATTGTAGATAAACTAACTAACTATACGTGTTATTTTTCCTGAAGTATAAATGCATGCTCACTGTTAAAACAATTTACACTGAGATTATACTAGTAAACAACTAATTTTTTTATGCCATTTTGGATTAATTTGAATTTAGATATGCCTTTCAGTAGTCACAAAAATGTATCTGTGCTTATATGCTTCATTTAAAAAAATGCAGTAATTTTTAAAATATAAAAAGTAGGACAAAAATGATCTCCTATCATACACAACCACAGAATGTTTCATTTATTTCTATTTCAGTGTATTAACATAACTTAATTGAAAGTATTAAGAAATTACTAGCTAGAAACGTACCAAAGAAAGTGATTCGTTGTTGCATTGTAAAACATCTGCATCCATATATCATCATAGGACTGCGTGTTTTATAAGTTGCTCATGAGGTTTTCTTTTTCCAGTCACTGGCAAACATATATATATATATATATATATATATATATATATATATATATATATACCTGTTTACCATCTTAACTATATATATATATATATATATATATATATATATATATATATATATATAAATATATACCGGTTTGCCATCTTAACAGGCTATATTACCAGAACCACCTGGACAGATGACTAATATGAAATAATACCAACATTATCAATAGAAATATTATTCATTCACTTTAATTAACATTTTGTAAGGAGAGTAGCTTAATGTTCATGTAAAAAAATATGAACCAATTATTACATTTTTTATTATTTTTGAAGGGGATTCCTTACCCCTGTGTAACCATCACAGCCTTCCTCACTGCCAGGGCTGGTGTTACCATTTTGGGGGGCCCCTGAGCACTTCAAGTTTATGTATCACCTTGTAACTGCCACTCTTCCTATGCAACATTTTAGTTTATACTGCAAAGTTTTAGAAGTTGTGCACACAGACTGACCTGTAGCTACAGTACTCTTACCTTACAACCAGCCTGTGTGCATTGCAGCAACTTTATGCATAGGTCCGGTCTTAGGTGAAATGGCATCCTAGACCTACTGTTTCAGCAAACCCCCTACACACAGACGTACATACCCTCCAGTCTTCGCATGTTTTTCCTCCCATCTTGGGCTCCCAATACTATGCACACTAGTTTTTCTTCCTTTTCTCTCATTTCACCTTACTGTTCAGCTTTTTCAAGAAGCCATAACCCCCTATATGCTCTGAAGTGTGTTGTAAAGATTTTTTTTTTAACACAAACCTTTCAACCAATGATGGCTTCAATAGAACTTATGACTGAGGAAATAAATTGTGTTGGTGGATAGCTTTAGTTTTCCTTGCACCCTTTCAACACATCTTTCCTGACCAAGACAGCACAATAATAACCATTTAGGAAATAACTCAAGTAAGCCAGGGCCCAGAAGCCATGGGGTTATAGATGTTCTGGGATGTATTTTAGAGCATTTTCCCAGCCTTTTAATCCAGTGGTGACCTAAATAAAAACAACGAGTAAGAAAAGAATTTCAGTCTCCTTTTTTACCTTCAAGAAAGACATAAGTTGTACCCAAGACTTAGTGTTCAAAGATGACAAAATTGTAACAACAAAAAAAAACTAACAAGCCAGTTGTTATCTAGATGCACAAGTCCTACCTGGCAAATGCCTGCCTCTCCCTAACCCCCCTCCCACAAAAAAAGACTGCCTAAGCATCGCTCTGGTGTTAGGCTGGGGTGAAAGCATAGGTTCAAACTGCCACAGTCATGTATTTCAAGTGACTGCAGACATACATATACAAAGCATGCCTCCTCACTCCTCAACCCAAACTGTCAAAGGCAGCTACCTGTATGCATTCCTGAAGTGTGATTGTGAGGAAAGTGAAACGATGGCTGCAGTAATGTATTCTACTATGTTGTTCCTAGACAGAACCCTGCCCCTACACAAGCCATAGTAACCTTCTTTGTACACCTCTGAGGTCTGTGAGAAAAGTAAAAGAAAATAATGACCACATTGTGCTGAACCCAAACACAAGCTATAATGACCTCATGTACACATCTCAAAGGTTTGACTGTGATGAAAATTAAAGAAGTAATAACCACACCCCCCCCCCGCCACCACACACACACACGCATAACCTACAGCAGCTTCCAGTACACACTTATCCAAGCAGGACTGGTGGCCATATCTAGCCTGTTCAGGTTAAAAAGCGTAGTTAGAAAATTAATACATTTTTTCTAATTTTCCCCAACTTGCGACAGCCTTTGTGGCATCCTACAAAGTCAAGGATGATTAAGTGAGCCCCCTGTATCCATTTATATAATCTGGGGAGTGGGGTCCCCCAGATTCTTAGAAGATCTAAGTGTCTAATGTTCTATGACATATTTTATGCCTCACTTTTGAAATATAATTACTTGTTAGCCACATTTTTTTACTGAAACCCAGAAGGATAATGTACGTGTCCTGGCATTACTGGGTGTGTGCGCACACATAAAAATCACCAACACTTTTTGCACATGCACACACACACACACACACACACACACACACACACACACACACTACTTTTGTACCACTGCTACTGGCAAACCAGATCAGTGACTGCTGTTTAGCAGTTAAACAACAGACGTAAGTCACTTTTATTTACCCCAATGAGGAGTAATGCAAACCTGTCACTGTCCCTGATTTCACTTATAATTTTGCTCTGTCCATCTTAAAAAGTTTGCTTTGTTTGTGAATCATTCAGGAGTACTGACAGTCAATAAATCCAGACATCAGAGTTTTATACTTAATGAGCAAATAATGCATGTTGATGCAAAATGTGTTATTCTATTAACGTTTTAATTGAATTAGAGTAATATTTAAAACATGTCTCTCATTTTGAGCTTTTATTCTGGTATTATTGGTATTGGGAGTTATAATATCTGCTCTTCTGCCAGTATTTATAAAACTCACTGTATGAGAAAACCATCCCTGAGGATCAGAAGCATGAGCTGTTCTTAAACTCCAAGCTATGCATTCAGATCAGTGACGCTGGGATGATGATCTTTCTAGTGCTTACCAATGGTCGTTACCAGCTTTGGTCTAACAGAGTCATATTACAGCCCTGTTTAGGTTAAAAAGCCTTATCAGGAAATTAATACATTTTTTTCTCCTCATTTTTCACCAATCAGCCGCAGCTTTTATGGGCCCCTTATGAAGCCAATAATGCTTGGGGGGGGGGGCTTGCAGCCATGGTTATTGCAGGTATCTAAAGCTGGATATGTTGTTAATTTTAGTGGAGAGAATGCCCACCAGCAAGGTTTAACTAAGCCATGGGCATTATGCCAGTGGTAAAATATAATGGAATTGTGAAAGCTGTTGCTTGATAAAACACTGTTACTATAACCAGCAATATCTTTGAATTTTAAAGGAAAGATAAATAAGAGTTAATACCCACCTGGTTTATTAAATATGCAAGATTCATGTACTAGCTTTTGTTGTTTTGACAGGCCTTTAACAAAATATCGAGATAAAATAACTTGCAGTGGTTGGGGGCCCCCATGCTCACTGCTACTCAGTGACCACTTCATTCCTGCTTAGGGTGAGAGCTGATAAGCCATTTCTTTATTTCACTTGGGGGTGAGGGGATGAGAGTTGAACACCAAATAAAATGACATCCTTCACTGAGGAATTGAAAGCTATTTTTTGTTACGCACCTAAACTTTTTAACCATGACTTCACCCACGAGGTGACAGTAAGCACAATGTTTATGGGTTCATCCACTCATGCAGGTTCTAGGTTCTAGTTTATTGTGTTAAATATTACAGGGCAAGGGCACAAATCATATTCCTTCAGGTGGATTATTTGCAATCCTACATCAAAGATGTACCCTTGCTATCTCTCCATGTTAATAGCCAGCTCACACAGTGCCTTAGCCAAAATTTTAACTCAGACTGTCTGAAGAAAATGACAGTGCTTTATTCTTCTGATCCAATGAAGCTGTCACCTTAATCTAGGCTTGCAGGAAATCTAGTGTGTGTGTGTGTGTGTGTGTGTGCGTGCGTGTGTGTATATATGTATATATATATATATATATATATATATATGATTGAGTAGGCTTGAACTGTGGCTTATTTCAAAAAGACGTCCTCTTAATTGCCTTTACAAAACAGCAAGACTTATGCATCTCAGATTTAAAAAATAAATAAATAAATAAAAATACACTCACTAAGTGTTCCTTAGATCTTGTGTATCTCTGTTGCTCCCAGCTTTGTGAATGCTATAGTAACAAGAAGAAAAGTTATCTTCATGTAAATTCAGCATGCATGATGATATATTTGATTACTTCACATTATATGATAACCAAAACTTGTCTACAATCGAAACAGTATAATATTTTAAAACACCAATTTTCTATTGCCATATTAACTGCTGATTTACTAGGGAAAACATTTTTATAACACCATCTACATTCAGCACCATTGTAAAGGGAAAATAGTCTCACAGTCCAAAAACATTTTTTTGTGCAGCTATATGGATAACTGTTGTGGTGATATAACATGACTCCCTCTCCAGCTATGTCTCCCTAAAACAAAAATAGACATTATACATGTTTTCATATGAAATCTTTATGGTTTTCTTGTGGTGTCTTCTAGAGAGATGAGCAGTGAAATGATCATCCATATGCTCCTTTATCTATCTCCCTTACTGACAACAAAAATTCTTGACAAGTAGTTTTGATGTATACCGGTTCCCAAAGGTAAAGACATAGTTACCAAACACAATGACCTCTAAACACCCAGAGAAAAAGTAAAGTATTTCTATCCTTAATGTATTTCTCTATCACATGCTAGCAAGTGAGTTATATACACACACACCAGCAAGCATTGCACACAGATATGAAGACATTTTAACACCTTTACCAAGCAAACATACATTAAATCCATCAGGAGCAGTTCCTTTGGTATGCAAACTTTTACTTTTACGAATGCACATTTCTTTCAACATACTGAAAAAGGAGAAACAATTTATGACATATACTATGAAAAGCTGCCTAGAAAAAATTATTTAAAATTCTAAGTTAAAGCACCTGTGACCTGATTTCTTCTGAAAAACAAATCTTCTGTTTATGCTGAAGAAAAAAATGAACACTGCCTTATTTTTGCTCTCGGTGAAGTGGGTCAAGATGTGTTAACTTCAGATGAAATAATAATGATGACTATTTTACTTCATTTTTGCCATAAAGATAATCTTATATAACAGAGAAAAGTCCTTACCTATAGTGATGGATTAACATAATTTTTGATGTAGAAAAAGACTACACTTGCCATGCATGAACCTTGTCAATGAACAGATGCATCAGAGCTGCCAAAGAAAATTTCTTACCTTGTTTATCTAGATAATCTTAAAATAAAAACTTAAAAGCTTCAAGACCAGATTCATCTTTAGTTTTATTATATAGCTTATACTGTAAACTTTTTCACTAAAAGAAACAAAACATACAATCATACAGCAATACAAAAATATAAAATGAAAAATGCTACACAAGTGAAAAAGTACTCAGCATACAGTCTGAGTAAGCTGAAATGCATTTACTAAAAATAATGTGACAAAGTTGTCAATATTATTAAAACTGAAGTATGTATGTATATACAAGTAACCACAGAGAGGGAGTGAGGTAGTTTTGTATGAATGGATGAATGTGTGAGAGCGATTTTGTGGGTAGGGAGCTGTGTGTGTTTGTTGTGTATGTATGTGTGAGTGTGGGCTGAGGTGGTTGTCATATCTTCACACATCACTAGACTAACAACTGGGATCTACATTGTGGAGTGGGGGAACATTAGCCCCCAGGGATAACTGTACTATGATGATGGGGAGAAACACTAGCCACCAGGGATTACTATATAACTCTTGTGCCCTATTGGCACTTAAACTAGCATGGGGATCAGGAGGTGGGGTGACCACTAATGGCACTTCAGCTATTGTGAGGGAAGACTAGTCACCAGGGATAATTGATGTGGAGCAGAATAAAGGCCCATCAAGTATCGGGTGAGGGGACCCTCTAGACACCAGGGATATTTAATGTAGAGTGCAATAAAAGCCCATTATGCAACAGGTGCGGGGATCCACCAGACACCAGGGAATGTTTCTAACAGATATAAATAAAAAGTAAAAGAATAAATAGCAGTGAAATTGATTTCAACTATGCACCTTGACAAAAAAAAAAATACTGCTTTAGCCTGCTACACTAAGTGATAATTTAGTGCAGCAGGTGGTGTTGTGTAAATATGTTATATTGAAGATGTTGGGCATTATGCAATGTCCGCAACATGTCATGGTGAATGAGGGTGAGGGTCAGGAAATGTTAGGCATTCCTTCCAACCTTACATGTGTTTACCTAGGGATATGAAGTGCAAAACTTTAATGTCTGGCATTAAGGACTGACAGGGAAAAAGCATCCCCTCTCAGTCACTTTTGCACATACACACACACACAAAAAACAATTACCTGTCCCTGTTGTCAGATCATCCATAAATGGTGATCAACTAACAACAATTATCTTGGCAATGGAAAAGCAAATTGCTGTCACTGTGTTTTGTTGGTATTAGGTTCATAGGCGGTTACTAGACTATTAGCCCTTGGGTCTTTATAAGCCCAGACATGTTATACCAAGTTCCCTTATTGACCAAGTTGTATGGTCTATATTTGTAGGGCGAGTCTATGATCAGCGCTGATTGCCCTTATCCAAGAGGGACATAGGTGACACCCCTGGGGTAAATTTATGGTCTCCCATCCAGTTGTCTAAGTTAAACAGGGTCACTGAAGAGCTCTGTTTTACATGAATTTGGAGTTTTTTCCAGAGAAGTGGACATCTCTGAGAGACATATCTGTCTCTCCAACATGTCCTTTTAATGTTGCAGTCTAGCTTAATATCCCTACAGTGAGTGACTCTTGTCCCATTTGACTTGCGGATGTGCAGCATTTCCATTGGGTCAAGGTCTGAGACTGCTCTGTAGGCCAGTCACAAGTCACCTCTCAGCAGCCTATAAAATATAGAGTACAGGGACAGAACCTTCAGTCTGTCCATGTAGGTCATGTGTTCAAGGCCCTGGATTTTCTTGATGAGAAACCTCCGAGATTTCTGCAGCTGGTGCAGTTATCTGGTGAAGTACATACAGAAGGGAGCATTGTACTCTGTTAGCGATTTGATGAAGGATGGAGTAGAGGGGAACTGTAACATCCTTAGGTCTGAATGCAATGCCCTGACTTATGAGATGTGCAACACAAAAGGCCTTCCTTAGCACTGTGAACACATGGTTGCTATCAAATTTCTCACCACAAGGTTTCAGCTAAGGGTGGTACTGTTAATGTTGTAATTTGCAGGGACTTCCCCTTTGCCAAAAGGGATGATAACACATCCTTTGCATTTAGTTTAAGTCTGTGGCTTTGGCACCAATCATTTGTCTGTTTAAGGCCTTTTTATAGTATACCAACATCATTGTGGGACTCAGTGATTGCACCCAGTTTGTAGTCATCAGTGAACTTGGTAAGCCAAGGGGCCATCTAATTTTGTCGGAATTTCCGAGAAATAGATTCTAAACAGTAGAGGGTCCAACACAGATCCTTGTAGTACACCACTGGTAAATGTTCTGCCGATAGTGGTGGAATACCCAACTTTGACTGTATATGCTCTGTTGGTCAGCGAGTTGGCTATTCATCTAGTAATTTTAAGGTTAATTCCCAGCTGGGTGAGTTTCTCAATGATGCTAGAATCACCTATTAACATTTTCATGTGTGGAAGAAGAATTAGGAGTCCTTATGGGCTTAAGCTTGCTTTTCTGATGACTTTTGGGTAAGCTTTATTACAGTATATGTGAGTGGAGGAGGATAGGTTTTGCCTTATTTGCTTAATTCTGACTAATACTTCAGTGTTGTGTGTGTCTAAAATTACTCATATCTATCTCACACACCACTCATATCAATAATTTCTCAATGCACAACTTCTATATTAATGTTTGTGAATATCAATACAACTTATTTTTACTCTGACTACTATGCTATTTTATTCACTGAATCTGCATCCAGGGTAAACTGAAAAAGCAAACAAAATGGAGAACAGCACCAACACACTTTATTCCTCTGTTCTTCCATGCCAGCACAACTTGGCAACCTGTTTTTCCTGTACAACATTTTATGCTGGGGAAAGTCATAATCTAAATGGGATATTTTGCAGACACCTGAATGTCAACAGCTAGTGGGGGTTGGCTTTATTGGCCTGAATTTTTCCATTAACAAACTTAAAAAGAAAAA
Organism: Protopterus annectens; assembly: GCF_019279795.1. Classification (NCBI taxonomy): domain Eukaryota; kingdom Metazoa; phylum Chordata; order Ceratodontiformes; family Protopteridae; genus Protopterus; species Protopterus annectens. Next base: position 732,630,152 of record NC_056750.1, read on the forward strand.
AAATCATGGGCATTCAGAACTGTCATGTAGCTGAAACACCTGATGTCCTTAAGGGGTCATTTGCATATATCCCATTATTCTCTTTTGCAAATGGTTTCAAGGAATCACACACTGAAAAATCTAGCTTGGCTAAGATTTCCTTGTAATTTTTTACTAATGGGTTTGGCTGTGTGTCCTGTTTACTCTTTTATTATGTTTCTAAACTTTGGAGTCCCATCCCTACCAAAGTAAAACTAACAAATAAACTACCACAGTTTAATTGTGTCTTTTTGGCTTTTAGGGGTTGCCACAGTGGAACTCCAGTCCATTAATGATTGGTAGTTGATTTTTACGTGCCGAGTTACCAGCCCTGACGCACAACCTTCAACGAAGGTACACCCATTCACGCATGTCTCCACGCAGAAGACGCTCTAGCTGAGAATCGAACCGGACAGCGTCTTACTGTGAGGCGACAATGCTACCGCAGCACAACCACCGCGGGTAATATAAGACTCAAACAGCATCTCAACCACTCCCGCTTACGTTCGGGGACCACTACAGGTCAAGCTGCTCACCAAACATTTTCCCTAAACCCTATTCCCCCAACTTAATATCCTTTCTTTTCTAACATGCCAAATCTTGTAATTATAGTAAAACACTCTATTTGCTATGCATTTCTCCAAACAACATTAATTTCTGTTCATGCTAAAACTGTTTACTAGTTCTACTCTAAATTTGACATGACAAACTTGTTATACAGAATCTCTGCACTCATACTGTACCTGCAGTGTCAGTAGGCAGCATTTTATATGCCAAACAAAAAATAATTTTCTCTTCCACCTGATCCTGTCAACGTTCCATCTTTACGTAAGACTACTCCAAAACATGCACTTTTTAAAAATGTAACCGAACCATGCTATTTTTAGTATGTAAATGAACCAGCCACGTTTGTATATGTAAAACAACGGTATAATGTTTGTATATGTAACTGAACCTTGAAATAAGTGCTGGAGCTTTTCTCCCTGGGCCTCTGCTGAAAAAGGGCTCTGTCCAGTTGGGCTTTCCCAGTCAACAAATACAAATAAAATAAATAATAAAATACAATAAAATATTGGAGCCTTGGGTGTAGTGGCTTGAGTGTGTGTGTATTGCAGATCCTTGACTAACCTGACGAGTTGGGTATCTGTATGTCACCCAATAAAGTTCCCAATGACAGAAGTATTGGGTAAAAGAGATGCTTGCCTTATGGGCTTTGTTTTTAGTTATCACTGGATGTAGACCTATGTGGGATGTTTGGTGTTTCTTTTGGGGTCAGTTTTACTGATTACTGAAAGGCAGTGTTGCTTTTATGCAGCTTTGGATGCCTTTAAGATTTGAGATGGTTTCTTTTAAGCACTTCAATATAAAACAATCTATGTGTGTGCTGAGCAGTATGCATGACAGATGTAGTGTGGGTATTCCTGACAATCTTATTTTATGCAAGATGTTTGCTTCCAAGGAAGTTGTGTATTCACACATCTTACATACTGTGTTATTTCCTTTAATGATTAGCTGGTTGTCTGAGGACATGAGACAATTCTTACACTGCCTTAGGGTGCCCAGATTTAGTAAGCTGGCCACAGAGGCATTAAGAAGTTACATATCCATGTAGCATTGTGGCCTATTCAGGATTAAGGACTGGATTTTAACAGGGGTATCCTGGGGTAGTTTCTGTAGTTAAGAGCAAGATGTTGTATAGTGGTAGGATATGGTAGTGCTATTCAATACACAAGCTACCTCGTCTAAGCATAATTCCATGCAATGCCATGCTGTTTAACAGGTTTTGTTCCTAATCCTAACTTTAAAGGGAACTTTTGCGATCTGTGCATGTCCTACTACTGCTAATCACCTCTATGCAGTAGGCAACTCCATGCAAACTTTCCTCATTTTATATCAGATATAAAAAAAGACTTAAAAGCTGAATCCTATGCCCTCTAGACATTAAACAATCACACTTCAGAGTACCTCCCAACTCCGACAGACCAGGTAAACATCTTCTGCCACAAGATATCTGATCCTGGAATTTCTTAATGTAAAAACACAACAAAAGTAGCTCATAAATGCAGATTAAGCAACAAACAACTAAGTCCTTGGCTAATTCACTCTTCTGCAAAGAAAGGTGGTAGTACACAGACAATAAATGCCAATAAACAGAAAATGACAATTTTGTAACAAAATTAAATAAATGCTTTAAAATTGTTCCAAAACAATAGCTGTTAATCTATAAAGCAAGTACGTCTGCAGTAAATTAAGAAAATATTAAAACACTTCAAAAGCAGTGCAGAGCTTTGAGGAAGTGAACACATGGTCTTGAAAAATCATCTGATTTGCAGAAGGGAAAAAGGCTTAAAAACTGACTCTATGCCCTCTATCCAATAAAGGGACAGGCTTTGAGCTCCCTACAATGCTTCCCAACTCAAAGAGACCAGGTAAATGCCTTATGCCACAAGATGGATGATTGTAGAATTCCTTAATGGATCAGCTCATCAAAAGTACATCTCAAGTGCAGATTAAACAAAAGACAACTAACAAACAAATCAGCCCACAGCTAATCTGAATCTAAGCTGATCTGGAAGCAAACAGAACTAGAAAATGCTGACAAACAGAGAAATGATGATTTTTGCCACAAAATTCAATAAATGTTTTAGAAATGCTCAGATTTCTAGCTATCACTGTATAAAGCAAGTATAAGTTCAATAAATCAAGATTTTTTCCTTATCTTAGCAGGAACGGCTCTGGATGCAGTTGAAACCCTTGGAAATCATGGCAGAGCTCTGAGGAAGTGAGCCCAGCATGTTGCAAACTCTCTTGATTTATAACAGAGAAAAAAAGCTTGAAAACCTGTCATTAAGAAATTCCGTCGTCGTCCATTATACCCAGAGATATCCATTCTAAGATAATAATATTTTTTGGATCTTCTGCACTTGTACTTACTTAATACAGTGATGGTTTCCGTTTTGGAGTATTTGGGTAACTTAGTAAGAATTTCTTGTGGAATTCCAACTCTAGAAAAAGTACTACTGGTTGTTTTACCATAGGCCTTCATGCAATTTCATTCAACAGCAGTCGCTGTTCTCAAACCTTTTGACTGACTTGGGATCATGCTGGATTGCCCGTTGTCTTATACTACCAGGAGAATGATTTTAGATATATGTGATACCAATATTTTGAGAATTTAACTTAGGTTATTTAAATGATGGCCTATCCACAATTGCATTAAATTAGCCAACTGTGGCCTTACCATTCCATCAATACTGATGTCCAGCTATGAAATTTAAGCAACTCTGCTTTGGCTAAAGACTCGGCCGTAGCCAGAATTCTCCTTTTTTAGTTTATGACAGTTGTGAGCATGGACATCATCACGGACCACATAAACTTTCTGCAAGGCCCTGATTAAATGTGAGGACAGCATCTTATGACAGTATAGGAGGTATCTAATATCTGGGCTGAGCAGGTATTTATTGCTGCACATTAATTTTGAGGCGCTGTAACAAACTTAGTAAATAGCTTTTTTATGCTCACAATAATGTCTGCATACTGTTCTAATTATTACTGATTCGACTTTTTCCTCTTTTAAAATTTAAAAGTGTAAAATATGATAAGGTTGTGTTGCATGATGACATACAGAAAAGTTGCACCTGTCCTTTTCAGGCTTCTCAGCAATTTTGCTGACTTGAAAGAGCAAATCAAATATCTGGATCCAAAGTTTCCAGACTTTTGCTAAACCATTCTGTAAAAAGAAAATTCTTTGTGGTTGCAGCTTTATAATTTTGCAAATTAACTTTCTGTGCTTTTAAAAAAAAACTTATGCTATCAAAACCCAGAAAAGGATAAATCTAATCTGACCAAATCACATAATAAACAAGCCACATTAGCCCTTAATGAACTCAAACAAGATTTCAAACTATATGACCCTTTTAAACATGGGAACAGTACAGATAAAAACAGGGAAATTCACATTCTATTCGCAATGCCACAAAATGTGGTCATGGATAGACTTCTTAATTTCTGACATATTCATTAACATGGACCCAACAATAACTATACATACCAAGTTTTTTTCAGATCACTCCAAAATCACACTGAACATTAACTGGGACAAAAAGATATATTTAGAGAATAGGGGTCATAATTGGTCAATAAACCATAATTTACTTTCCAAAATGGATGTAATAAAAGAAACAGAAGCAATACTAAAAATAGCTCTTACAAATATCACCAACTCCCAAGTACCAACCGACATAGAATGGGCTGCAACCAAAGCACAAGAGCTCTGGCCAGAATTATCTGCCAACACAAAAATGCCTCCAATATATCAGAAATAAACTACAGAGACAAAAACTACACAAAAAATGAAGACATTATTAAAACATTTGAACAAATATACTCTCAAATATATGGAGCACAAATACTACAAACCTCAAAGGAAGATAGAACTCTTTTTCTTCAAAAACTGAAATTCCCTAAACTCAATTTAGACTAACAAAAAAAACTAACTGAGCCGATATCCATCAGTGAAATTATTACAACAATCAAACACTTAAAAGTGCATAAGGCTCCGGGTCCGGATGGACTCGCATCAGAATTTTACAAAGCATTTTCCCCCTTGATAGCCAAACTACTATACTATACACTGAATTACATAATAAACTATAAAATAAATGGTATCCACTTTAATGCCTCTAAAACTATATTTATATTAAAAGAACACACAGACCCCAAAAACCCCGACAGCTACATACCCATCTCCCTCTTAAATATAGATACTAAAATATTTACCTCTATACTTGCAAACAGAATGAAAAATCTGATAGAAAAAATCCTCTCCCCAGAACAATCCAGTTTCACACCACATAGACAGACTAGTGACAATACATTAACATTAGATGCACTAATATCCTACGCTAACCGATACAATATCAACATCTACACAATGGTAGTGGATGCCCACAAGGCATTTGATAGGGTAATCTAGAATTCTTACTCCAAATACTACCCTACTTTAATATACCCAATAACTTCATTCAGATCATCCAAACTCTCTATAGCAACCCATACACATCTCTGTATATAAATAAAACTTGGTCAAATAGGATCCTAATAAAAAATGGAAAAAGACAAGGATGCCCACTATCACCCTTCCTGTTTAACCTATACCTAGAACCACTCTTTCTATACATTAAACAAAATACATATCACAATCCTCCATCAATACACAACTTCAAAATATACCTCACTGCATTTGCAGATGATCTGAACATATACTGCACTACACCAAATTCAAATATAAACAAAATAATAGCTGCAATTGAACATTTCTCAACTATTTCTAACTACAAACTAAACCTTAATAAAACTAATATTTTCCCCCTAAAAACACCCAAACTCATCAACCTAATACCATTGTTAAACACAATAAAAAATAAAGAAGAAACTAAATACCTGGTAATCACCTTTTCCAGAGTAACAAAGACTTCTACCAACACAATGTAAACCTTAAATGGCAAAATATAATGCAAGACTGCAAAAGATGGAACAACCTAAAACTACCATTCTTGGCCAAAGTATCAATAATCAAAATGAACATTTTACCTAGATTAATGTATATATTCATGACATCACAGACAACAATACATAATAAATTCTTCAAACAAATTCATACCTTCCTAGCAAAATTTATATGGGAACCGAAAAAAAACAGAATCTCCTATCCAAAATTAACACTCCCCAAAAGCAAAGGAGGACTAAATCTACCAGATTTTAAAATGTACTACTCGATCATTAACACTAACAGAATATTGAGAATAGCTGAACATAACCCGTCAATGGAAAATTGGTCTCCTCTTTGGGTGACAATATATTATAGATATATTAAAGCTCTAGGTTTCAATCCCAAAGCACTTCCATTCCTGAAGCAGAAAGAAATACAAACTTATAACATTATAGAGCCCTTAAAACATTCTATCAACCTAGCGCAAAAACTCTTTCAATTCTTGAACCTTAGACATGCCATGACAATACTGCAACCCCTTCATAAAAACCCAAATTTAAAAATAAACAATAAGATGCTGGACTTGGTCCCTTTTCCCAGACTAAAAGATAAAACAATCCAAGATATCTATCCCTACCTTAACTGTTCGATACAAGAAATGAGGACCAACTTAAACCTCCCTAAATCACACATAATAATCCTAAGACAAATCAAATAACTGTGTTCCAGTTATCTCCAAAATATTACTATGACCAATAGTGACATAGAAACTTGTAGCAGGCTTTGGAAAACTATTATCACAACAAAAAAAACTATTACCAATTCATATAAAATGATAAATGAAATCAAATAACAGAAGGACCTCCTCTTCTCTAACTACTGGAGAAAAATTAAACCATCCATAGATGATCAGCAAATAAGCCAGGCAATCAATCTAACACTGAAGATTCTACCCCTCAAAAAGTTAGCATACACTCAGCTCATGATCAATAATAATGCTTATTTTACACCTGCAATCTTACACAAATTTAACACATCAAAATCACCTTTCTGCCCACACTGTAAGGACCAGATGGCTGACTTAATCCATGTATTTTAGAGCTGTAAATGTGTCTATAAACTCTGGAACTCTCTCAAGGTACAATTACAAAAAACAGGTTATCAAACATCAACATTAACTTGGGAATTCACTCTGTTACACATTCTCCCACCCAACATCCCAAGAAAACAAGCAAATACACTTTTAACAATTTTCCTACTAATGAAACTGTATATAGCTTTTAAATGGCTAGATACAATAAATATCTCTTGGGAGGGTTTTAAACAAGTAGCTATACAACACCTTTTAGCTCATAAAATAGTAATAGATAAAAGAAACAAAACATGAAATCCAGAGAAATTTGGGAACAAACCTTTAACATCATATTAGCATAATTCATCACACAGCAACTTAGAAATACACTATAATGGAACCAAAGAACACATACAAGTTCAGATATTAAATAATAACTTAGATATTACGAATGTATATACTGTCTATATAACTGTGGAATTAACAATGAAAGCATCTATGTACATAGTGTAAATAGGTATGTTGTATGACCTATATCCTGTGGTATTTGACATCAATGTATAACATATGTATATGTGTGTATGTGTATGTATGTATATATGTGTGTATGTATGTATATATATATATATATATATATATATATATATATATGTATGTGTATAATGTATATATATATATATATATATGCACACGGTCATGTTGTAAGATGGTTTTTATTTGTGACATTTATTAATGTAAAAATAAAAATAAAAATTATTGGAAAAAAAAAAACGTATGCACTTAAAAACAAATGTTTCTTAAATTATGGCACAATATAGTGCTTGAGTATTCTTAAGATTGCTGAACAAACATCAGACACTGTGGATAAGCAAAAATCTTTCAAGAGGTCTAGAAATAAGTATGTTACTGATTTGTAATTCTTACATCTAGGATATATACATATCTCTATATATATCTATATCAATTTTATACATATATATATATATATATATATATATATATATATATATATATATATAAACACACACACATGCACACAACAGCTTACAGGGAAATTAATTAGCAGTGTCCCTGTTCTTCAAACTAATGTATATTGATGAAAATATCCCTTGCAGTATCACACAACAGAAAGGTGGTTACAAATGAAAGGACTCTTAAAGCAGCTTCTTGACTGAAAATATCTCTTTACTTGCAAATACTACTTTACAGGCAGATGCGCGCTGCTCAGATAATGTTTTAAAGGTTGTAACACCATGCACTTAATTTAATCATTCAAAGAGGGTGTATTCTTTGAGAGATGTCTGCCTTCAGACGTTTGACCAACTCAGTGCTGGTTGACACTCTAAGCAGGAACTTATGCCATGATGGATCACGCAGCAGTTAGACTAATAAATTAAACTCACTGCAAACTCATTGTTATCTACACATAGTTAAAATATCAGTTCAATAGAGTAACATTTTCATAGGTGGTTATGGTAACTACCTACAGAAACTTTAGACCTTTCTTTTTGCAAATAAAGTCTGAGTAATACTGATCAAAGCTTCATAGACCTAGTTACTGACTTTACCCCGCATTACCAGTTGATCTGTTAGAGTCCTGCACCACCTTTAAGGGAAGTCCTGTACAAAGGGTATTACAGTAATACAGCTACAATGAACATAAGGTATGAACTACTACTGAAGAATCAGCTTTGGAAAAAAAGTGCACTATCTTAGACATTTTTTGCAAATGGAAACACGAAGATTTTATGACAACCAGCATTTGGTCTAAGTCAACAACAAGGTTATGCACTTTTCCAGAAAACTCAAATTCTTGAGTGTTTCAACTTAGCATGACCCACCATGGCTTTATTTTTGGATTTGCTCGGTTTAGTGCTTTACAAGATGGCCATAAGTCTATGACTTTTAAGTCACCAGCTAAAGAATATACACTCATTTTCATTCTAGGAGTAAGAGAGGTGGACTTTTGTATCGTCTGCATAACTATGGTAACCCTCTTTCTGATCTGGTCTCCTAATGGAAGCACGCACACTGTAAATAAAAGATTTAAGATTTAGCCCTGCAGAACTCTGCATTCAAATAGATGTGACGACGACTTGTTCAAACCTTAATGGATCTTTTGGAAATGGCCTGAATGGTGCAATACAAAACAATATATATCGCTGGAGGAGAGACCACAGTAAGACTTTAATCATTCAATCAGAACACCATTATCAGCAGTATAAACTGCTACCAAGAGATCCAGAAGGACAAAACCTCAATAGAAATGCTTGTCTCTGGCAGTCAGGAGATCATTTACTTCTCAGAGAAGGGTGGCCCCTGTACTATGATGTGTGTGAAACCCAGACTGAAGTGATTCCATGAGCCCACTGACTATATGATGAGACTGAATCCTCTTACTAACCTTAATTACAAATGGAATGTTAGAGACAGGGTGGAAAATATTGAGTATATTGAGATTTAAAGTTGGTTTCATATGTAAAAGAATCATGGCTTCTTTCAAGATCAAAGAAAAAATCCCATATGTCAAGGAGATAAACATTAGCTGAAAAATTTATGGACCTATATAACTGCAGTGCTGGACAAAACCTTGTTGGACATAGATCCAAGCTGCACATTGTTGATTGCATAGATAATGTCTTAAAAATAAACTTATTGTAATCAGGAGTATTGTGTACCATCCAAGATGCAAGAGTAAAGGAGTTGACATTACAGCAATGACTATGGTGTCTAGAGGTGACAGTGCAGTTCTCATAGCAACAACTTTGTCGTGGGGGGGGGGTTGATAAGAAAGAGATTTTCATTCTAAATAAGGTAAGGTGGTTGGGGAAGGCTGGGCTGCTTGACTGTCAGACCACATGAATGAATGTGGTAAATGTATTATGTGCTACAGAGATCTCTCTAGACAAATAGGCCACTTTGCTTAGCATGGTCTTCTCGTGATTTGCAGCATAACAACCCTGAAACATGTCTCTCCTCAGACTTGCTCACTGCCAATGACATTCTAGCTTGACCCCTTTAATACGGAAAAGGTGGAGAGCATGACCAAACCATGGCTCACACAATATCATGGAGACTGGGAAGATACGACTTGGGGCAAGAGAATAGACAGTCATGAAGTCTGACCTGTTACAGTCGCCAAAAAGGATATCCACAGTCCAGCACCTCCAAGAGAAACTGAGGGACCACACATGGAAAAAAAGCTTACAAGTAATATTGTATTGTTGATGGTACCAGGTTCAGTTCTTGGACATGGATGGTCAAGGTTTTGGTGTTCAAGATCAAACTGGGTCAAGAAATGATCCGACCATGAAACTGGTTTCACCACCAGATCTTGAGTTACACCTGTTAGAAACTCAAAATCCAGTATTTGAATTGCAAAGGTAATAACCTGGACAAATCCCATCTCTTTCATTATACAACTAAATTCTTGAACAAGAACTAATGACATATCCTCAACCCAAAGGCTGAAATCTTGAACTATGGAACATGATCATGTCAAAAAAATAAGTCAAGAAGAAAGTAATGAAGTCCTGTAAGAAACCCCTCACTTACTCAGATGGGTAGTAGATGAGAAGCAAGTTCTATTTTGCTTCTGTAACCAAGATATGATCAGAATATTTCATGTCTCTTGTCAGAATCTGGGCAAACCATAGTCTGATCGCTGAACAAACAGAAAATCCACACACAGCCTTAACTCTCCTCCAGCACTGTATAACTTAATGAAAAAAGTCATTATAGTAGAGGCTATAGAAGGACCAAAATTATCTTCAAGCCAAGTTTCAGTAGTAAATGCAAGATCCAAATCCAGTAGTGAAGACAGTAACAGCGATAAAACAACTGGAATCTGGCTCTTTAGAAAAAGGGAGGGGCAAATTACAAAGGAAAAAAATGGGAATTTGTGTCATCGATACATACAGAGGAGGAGCAAGGTTTAAAAGAATGTACGATTTGAATGAGCTATGTAATGGTTGACAGACAATGACTGAATATATTATAAGTGATGAATAATGTTTGCAGCTACAGTTGTGTCAGCATGGTTTGTAATGTATAATGTTTCCAACTGAAATTGTCAGTATGATTTATTCTCATTTATATAAATGTATGACTGCCTATGTCATACATGAATTTAATAAAGACATTTTTTGTTTAAAAAAAAAAATCAAGAAACATATCTGAGATAATCCAAGTCTTGTTAGAGAGAACTTGCATTAAAATATAACACTCAAAATGGGCCATTTGAGGAAGGGACACATATGGGACATTAGTAGATTTCCTACATAGGCAGGAAATAGAACAATGAACCCCAAGGAAGAGAATGTGGTGCTGGGAAGCCACACATGGAAAATCCACTGCATACCAACCACTGCTCAGACTACTGTAACCCCCACAGGTTACAATCCAAAATATTTCACAAAGCCAAAGTGCTAAATGCACTTCAAAATGGCAGTAAAGCAAGCAAATATGCCCTGGAATAAAAGAAACATCTAGGCATATTGCCAAACAAAAGTTAAAATACAACAGAGTAGAAAGAAACACAGTAAAAAATAAATAAAATCAAAATAAGACATTAAAACCAAAAGATAGTCTGAAACTAAATAGCAAATTCTGCACAAATACAATTAGTTCAGCTGAATACAAAAAAAAAAAACTGCATTTCAGCCTAAAGTATACAAATAAATATTAAATGTAACTTCAGATGGAGGAAAGCAAGCTCAAACAAAGGATAGCATAAAAGGCAAGTCAGTGTAATAACTTGTACAAAATACTGAGGAAAACTAAAGTGTCCTATCTGAATGCTAGGGCAAACACTTTTATTACACCACTTGAAATGTAATAAAGATCCAAAAGTCATTAAAAACTGACACTAAGTAAAATACCTTATAATTCCTAGCACAGCCACAATAAGAATAACTCTCCAACAGACACAATCATTGAATACATTAAAAATAACTAAATAAATAATCCATGGACAAATAAGAACTTCCAGAAAGTTATTTGACAACCCATTTTTAGGTATAGGTCTATAAACAATTACAGTTTAGGATTTCAAATTAATACACCTGCAACAGCAGCAGAGAGCTACAGCAAATAGCGGTAAATGATAATTACAGATGAGAAGATCCCTGTCCTGCCTTCAGGGGGATCAAAATGCCTTTAAATCCAGAGCTGCCACAGACAAACTTGGCAACATGTCACAGTCAGTCTTCTGATCATCATGATATTGCATTCATCTGGTCATTCCCATTACTTAGCACACGTAATAGAACTAAAAGCAGCAGCAACAAACTAAGGGAGCAAAGTGAATGTCCAGCGTGCAGGGAGATGTGCACTCAGACTAAGAGGACTCAAGAATGGCATGAACTCCAAACACAACTCTAGAACTATAACTTAAATTATAACACAAAACTTACCTTGACCCACAACTCCAGGAATCCAGATCAGAACCACAAAGAGAAACCAGCAAATATTATTACAAACAGTACAACATTGATAGCAAGCAATTGCTGCCTTCTGGTATAATTCCGCTTCTTTGCTAGCTGCTCAAACAGCAGTATCGAGACTAGGGTTATAGTTAAAAAAAAAAAAAAAAAAAACTAAGACGTGAAGTCTAGGCTAAAAAAAAATATTCCACAGAACTGCTCTATTAAATATTTGTTGACATCTGGGACACTTCTAAGATCATTGCCAGTTTTATAGATGGGACATTCCTTATAATTTTAAACTCATTCTGCAGACGCTTCAGTGACAGCAGTTTACCATCAAAAAATCAGGTTTATAACTTTCACCTGAATGGCATGGATCCTTTCTTCAAAGGTTTGAAAAACTGTTGTAATGAACACCTTTTTTCACCTCTGGTAATAGGAATACATATAAAAAAAATCATTTTAAAGCTACCAATAAATATAAACAAACAATAAATACCTATACTTCAAGTGACAGATAAACATCTCCAGGCACTTCAAATGTTAACAAATCTTAGCAAGAAGAATTTAGAGACTTGGTCAAATAGCACTATAGCCTTCTAAATGATACAGAAAGATCCCTTTTATAAGCCAACACAAACACACACACACATATACTGCCATTAAGCATATTATAAACAGAGTAATTCTTCAACACAATCAACAGACTGGAAGACCAGTAGAGTTGAACAAAGAAAATTAATGCTACACCCTTTATTTTTGTAGGAAAAAATAAGGCTGTTACAAATTACATTCTCCACAAATCCATGGAGTCAGCTATATAAACTGTCAAATCTCTGACACATGGCTTGATAAATGCATTCAGACATAACCCTAATCCAGGTCAACTCGAACAGAGGTCTGCAGCAACGATTATGAAATGCACGATTTATACAGATAAGATAATCCTATCATCAGTCTGGTGTAACCGGTCAGCAATTTATAAATGGTTAAAACAGAGGTGGATCCTTAGATCTCAAGCAGTTTATCCAACAAAAGAAAATTATTTATGACCTTTCACTGAAACATCTGAAAACCAAAAATCTACATATTTTTCTTTTTCTGTTGCCTTTTAAACTTCACCAGTCAGATTTAATATGGCAATAATTTCATGGGTGGCTGTTGAAAACCATGATTATAATTTCTTGACTACCTAGACTCAATTCGAATATGAGTACTATTTACTAATTGGTAAAAGAAACACATCAGACTCCTGCAGGAGACCACAACTGAAATGAATGGCCTGGAAATAGCACAGATTTCGCCTTTTGTAAAGGCATCAGTATTATCTCTCATTATGTCTTTACTGTAGGCGAAAGTGCTTAGAAATTAAATTAGACTTGTTTATTCAGCTGCACTGTTGCCAGTCCATTCATTTCAGCTGTGGTCTGCTAGAGGAGTCTAGTGTGTGTTTCTTTTGCCATTGGAGCTTCACCTTACATTGGGCAACCTATCAGAGGTTACTATTTATTAAATGATAACGGGTACTTTGGAGTAATCTTGCTTTACTTAGGTAGAGCAATACTACAGTTACTCTATACAAACAGCGTGACTGTAGGAAAGTATAAACCTCCATGACAGAAAAGGAAGGATGCCAAAGCCCTGACTGTGAAATGATTTAGGGCAATCCAGCAAGCATTGATATGCACTGTATCTTTTACTATTTTTGTTCAGAATAGTGGAGTTTGCAATCATATGTCTTGAATCTGCAAAAGGGAGACATTTTTCTTGCTTGCTTTCTTTTCTTATTCTTGACCTAATAAAGGGTATGGTTAATTTAGGAGCATGCCTTCTTTTTTAACAAATTATGTACATGTTAATTTTACTCTGTCTCTGTTTGGAGAAACTCTTTATTGTCTGGGATTGTTCCATTTTGCTTTCATTATGAAACATTGGCAGAACCACTGTCATTAATTAGAAAAAGAAAGAAAATAGAAAAAAAAAAGTACTTATACATGGCATTTAATAGAAAATGCAATCTATTTGCAAGCAAGAAAAATGGCTTCAGAATACAAAAATGCTGTGGGAGCGAAACAAATGAAGCAATAGACCTTTGGAATGCCTTTATTACATATCTATTCATTCAGAGAGAAAGCACCAACTAGCAAAATGAAAGTTGCTGTCCTTGACATTCTCTTTATACATAAACAGTACAAGTTATAAAATACTATGCAATGTTTCCATATTATTTTCTAAATTGTTGTGTAATTCTCAACTTTCTTAAATGTATTAACATAACAGGAAGCCACTGAAAAACTATGGCTGTGTATGTGAAGGCATAGAGATATGCCAACTCAAGCATGCAGAGCAAAAGAAAAGCCAAACCTAGACTTCATTCCACGGATTTCTGACTGCACGCATCTTAATACTGTAATCTGTATAAAGATTCCTTTATTCTAGACTGAGTAACTAATTATTTTAATTTTGGGTATAGACCCGATTAAGGATGTTGGCTATGGACATGAGTGTCTTACATTTTGCTTGTACTGAAAATCCATAACTCCATGTTTCCACTGTTCAGTCTTTCTACAACTTGGTACATGAGGTCCTGCTTATAAAATTTTATATCAGAAAAGGCACTGCTTTCCCCACCCTGTTGGTGTTATACCACTATCTTTCCATGCAATCTCATCATTTCATCTTCAGCTAATACAGAGAAAAAGCCAGCAGTGAAGAAATCAAGAAGTTGGACTGAATGGGAGGGTGGCCTAATGGTTAAGGTGTTTGCCTTACAAACACAAGGTGCAGAGTTTGATTCTCACAAGGGAGAATTGGCTAGGCTTAAAATAGCTCACAAAGGCAGTTAGCTTAGTACTAATCTATGAACCTATATATTTGTTTGAGGGTTGGGAGGGTGGCCTAATGGTTAAGGTATTTGCCTTACAAGATGCAGGGTTTGAATCTCACAAGGGATAACTGGCTAGGCTTAAAATGGCTCGCAAGGGCAGTTAGCTTAGTACTAATCTATGAATACCAAAATGAATGAGAACTCCACAAAGCATCTGGGTCTCTAGCCATAAGTCTTACATATGGAAAGATATATACATTGGATAACTATTGAAGTAAAATATTTATCTGAAAATAGACAGGCTCGCATGAATCACACATTCAGGTCTAGTAAAGGGAAATTAGATGACTTGCTTCTTTACAGGTAGTAGGCACAAAGTAGTTTGCAGGCCCTTCACATACCAACTAGGCCTTATACTTGCATAAATTATTGCTAAGATGATTAGAGCTACATTCTAATAATCCTTGATACAAACAACTGCAACATCAAATGTTTGTATATTTTATCTCCTGAAGCATGGCAGATGTGTTAAGAGTCTGTTTCTGAACAGCTTCCAAACAAATGTGAGGAGAGATTAAGGTAAACATAACTATTGCACTGCCACAGTTTTGCAAATGGGATTTTGAATATCTTAAAGAGGGCAACGCCAACAGCCTGATCCAATTATCCAGGTTTTCACACTTGAATTCAAATATGAAAACTCAACCAACCAAAGGGATAAATTATTTTACAATAGACTCACTAGGTTATCATTTGAGGGAAGTAATTAAGTGTGCATATGTGTTTGCGAGAGAAAGAGAGAGTGCATATTTATTTATTTGTCTACCTGTTAGCTTACATTGTGGATTAATTAGACAATATGCAGTCCTATATAATCAATTTCACCCCATGGAAGAAGCACCCGCATGTTGCATATTCTTAATGGTAACACATCTAGTGAACATAGTATACAAAAAAACTCCCTTACCAGCCTCAGTAAGAACCTGAGATCCCTCATAAAATCCTCAAAAGCTAGTTACAAAAATAAAATTGCCAAAGATTCCAAAGACAACCACAAGGCATTCTATAGTTATGTCAAGAATCTAAATGGCAATGCTCAGATCTGCTCTGAGCTACAACAGAATGGCATTAAATATACTGATCCCAAGGATATTGCCAATATCCTGGCAGATTGATTTAGTGCCAACTTCACCCCCCCTTTCACCCCCTAAAGAGTCCATCTCAATACCAAAAGATTGCTAAATTCTGGTAATCATGGCCACACAGGTAGAAACCGCACTCTTCAAAGCTAAGAATACAGCATCCATGGGACCAGATGACATCCCAGGCTGTGTACTACCATGAACTACAAAATGAACTGGCACCCATCCTAAGTGTCATGTTTAATCATAGCCTCACCTCAGGCTTCGTGCCCACTGAGTGGCGCACAGCTACAGTTATCCTGCTCCACAAGGGAGGATCCACCTTGGATCCCGGGAATTACCATCCCATCAGTCTGACAAGCCTGATCTGCAAGAGCATGGAATGCATTATCATGTAACTTATAAACAAAGACATTGGCAACCTTAAAACATTGGACCCCACCCAGTTGGGGTTTGTGAAGGGCCGATCTTGTCTCCTGAATCTGATTGACTTCTTTGAATCAGTCTCCAAAGCTGTGGACGAGGGTAAGGCAGTCCACACAGTCTATCTGGACCTTGCCAAGGCCTTCAACACCATCCCCCACTCTGGAATCATAGATAAACTTACTAAGCTGGGCATAAATCCCTACATCACTCAATGGGTTGCCAACTGGCTTACTGACAGAACCCAGACTGTAAAAGTAGCCAACTCCAAATCCAGCTCCAGACAAGTGACAAGTGGAGTACCTCAGGGTTCAGTCCTGGGACCATTCTTGTTTGGCATCTACTTCTCTGAAGTACATGCCAACACTAAGGGACTCTGGCTAACAAAGTTCGCAGATGACTGGAAACTGGGAGCCATTATTGAATACCCAAATGATGTGGATATTCTACAAAAGGGCTCAAGCTTAATGCCAAGAAATGTATAGTTATCCCCTTTGGAAAGAAAGTGTACCCATGAATTACCACATAGGCGGCAGGACACTAAACATCGAAATTGTGATGAGAGACTTAGGGACACAGGTGGACAGTGGTCTCACTTTCCATAACCAAATTGCCACAACAGTCAGGAAATCCTTCTATGTGGCACACCTCATCATTAAGGGCTTTATATCCAGAAAAAAGGAGGTCATTGTTCCACTGTACTCATCCCTCATTAGACCCATTATAGAGTATAATGCCCTATTTGGTATGTACCTCACAAGACATCTGCAACAGCTGGAAAGGCCACAGAAATTCCTCACTAAAAGAATCACAGGCCTAAAGCAGATGCCATATGCTGACCATCTAAAAAAACTCCAGCTATACTCTGTGGCATATCGTCTACTCAGACGCGATCTCTGCTTAACATACAAGGCCATGTCAAATCCTGAGCTGTTGGACATGCTCCACTTAAAGAAATTCCAATCCCTCAGAGCCACATGCTCCAGGGATCTAAACCATGTCATCACAATGAACAAAACATGCTGGAGGGATAGGTTCCTGACCCAGAGACTCCCCATACTCTGGAATAGACTGCCCATACATGTCAAGCAGAATGCCTCATTGGCTGTCTTCAAAAGGAATCTTGATGATTGGATGGGAGATGCGCAATTCACCCCGGGGATCATGTCAATCGCCCTGCTAGATGGGTCCAGAGAAGTAAATATTGTGGGAAGAAATATCCAGGGAATTGTTATGGCTAGGCTTGCATAGGCCCTAGGGCCGATAGCCTAGTACCAACCTATGAACAAAGCATAGAAATGTCCCACATATCAACTGAACACTATATACAGGGTCTGCATACATCCACTGTAATTTCTTCAGTCACACAGCAGATAAGGCACATATATGTGTTGCTAAACCAGCTAAATTTAACTTGAATTCATATATAGGAACCAATGATTCTAAAAGTATGACAATTATGTGATATTTTGTTTAATTTGACTGCAATAGGAGGGGGCATAGGCATGGTGTTGAGGCAAGGCAGGACTGCTTTATTAATATGTATGATTTCAAAAGGACTTTAGACTATAAATGAGTTAAGATTTGGAATAAGAAGAGGGCTTAGTAATGGGGCTGTTACAAGTAAGCAACCATTTTTAGAGTGGCATATCTTCATTAAGATTTTGAATTGTACATAAGATTAGATACTTCTGATATCTTTTGTGATCAAGACAAAAGTCACCCTAATTCTGTTATTTAAATTCTAGACAGAGTGACTAAATATTTTTAAGTTGTAAAAGCTTGGTTGTTGGGGTGGAGGTAAAAATATAATTAATTTTGTTTTCTTTGGATATCGGAGTAGCTCAGATTGTTTTAGATAATTTTCAGTTTTTGCGATGGATTTCTGTGGGTCATCTTAGTGCTGTTTGACTGAAGATGTGATACATAATGTTGGGTTGTCTGGATATTTGCAAGGTGAGAAATTGTACAGTAAAGGTCCTCAGGTAATGTTTAGGCCAATTTATTATACTGTCTGCGAGACCTAATTTTTGAGTCAAAGAAATAGGATGTTATGTGTAATTTTATCAAGCACTTTAAATATGTCTAAAATTAGTGATGCAATCATTTCACCATGGAATATTCTGCATCATTTCTTCTACACCCCTACATATTTCTTGAAATTAGTGCCATCATCCCTAATATGCTGAAGTTGTAGTCCTCAAATAGAAGACAGCAGAATACATGCATTTGTAATTTCCCAACTATATAGTCCTTGGCAATAATGCAAACATGATGGAAAGATTTAACAGATATTATAAAAAATAAGTTATTTTTAATTCCAATATCCCTGCTCATAGAGGTATATTTATATTGTAAAAATATGGATTACTGGGAAATGGAAATTTCAGCTTAAGCACCTTAAACAAATGTATAACGTCAATTTAACAGTTACTGGAGCTACTGTTAACAGTCTCAGATTTTTATAACAGTAATGACTGTAAACAGAATTTGGTATAGCTGATTTAATTTAAATTACAGATGATATCAGCCCCCCAATCAATTCAGGTAACGACTTACATATTATACAGTTATTGCACATTTCTGTTTTATTCCTTTGATGTCCAAGTTATTTGCTTATTAACCCATTAAATCCTCTGTCTTACTCTCTTATATTAATTTTGTCTATTTTAAAATTCCCAATAAAAATAACTATAAGCTAGACCTCCAGTTCTAAGAAATCATGAGTGTTGAGTAAATATTTATGTTAATGTGTAAATAGTTTTGATTTACTTTTGCAGACTATACAAATCTGTAATGATGAAATCTTATATTTTTTCTCGAGTGAAACATTTTAAAAGTTTAGTAATTGCTGTTCATTTTTGTACCATAGAATTTTTATAATGCCGTTTCTGTTGGTGGCAATATACCATATAAGTACATTAAAGCAGATAATGTTTGGTATGTATTTCTTGTTGGGTCTGTATTACTTCATCATAGAATCATTTCAATGAAGTTGACTTAATCAACCCCAAATCAATGAACTGAATTTCTGCAAAGGTTCACTACCACAAAAAATTTCACCGGGGGGCTTGTGTATAACAACACTACTGTTTTAACTAGTCATAAATGACATACGCTATATATTGAACATCAAGGGGAAGCATGATGATTTTCCCATGTAAGTAAATGTGCATAACAAGTCATATAATTACTTTAACTTGAATTGTGGTTTTGTAACCCATCTTGACCATACATAATACTTAAACTGTTATCGAAGTAACTAAAGATTTATACATGGCATCAAGCTGACAAAGTTGTTCAAGGGAAACAATACAATCCTGAACATGGAATGTCACAGAATGTAACAATCACATTCTGAACAAATAGCATTAAATTGACAATAATCACTCAGTTTAACCTTTGCTGATTATACAAAATAGAATGTTGCCATTTAAATCTAAAAACTTTCATTATATGCCATCAAATGGCAATTTTTGAATATGGAAAGAGAACTTGTAATCATTAATCACAATAAGTGAATTTATTGTTTTTAACCTATAATTTCTCTCATTTTTATAATAAGAAATGACAGATATGAAAATCCTTATGTGTAGGAAATGGGGGGGAAGAGGAATGCACTGATAATTAAAATGCACCAACTTTCATCAATGTTTACATAAAACAAACTTGATGTTTTAAGTAAGTTAGCAACAAAGTGATTACTTAATTGCTAGCAAAAAATGAAATATAACTTCTGATATATCCAGTAAAATACATTGTATTATAAACATTAGGTACAAATATTACCATCTATTTATACTAAGCAATACGTTTTGAAAGACTTCATCAATAAGGGTGAATATGTTAAATAACTGTGTGCTATAATCTTTTACCAAGATTTTATATATGATATATCCTACTTTACTATGAATTGCTTGTCATCCATCTTACACGTAAATATTAATTGCTTATACAATATACTGACATTTATACTGTATTAGAATTCTGTCTAATCTACAATAGTACTTTACCTGCTCAAAATAATATAAATATTGCTTATTCCTATTACAAATATTCTCCACATGATAATTCAATTTATGGAGCTCAGATGTTCTGGATTGTCAAGGTATGAGTGATAACCTGATGAACTTAGGTTTATCCATCAGATTAGGAATGATTTTCATTCCATGGCTAGTGTGGATGTTAGTTTTTTTTTAGCATCTATTAATTTAAAGTTATTTCACAAAAACATTTTTAGTATGCCTTACCAAAACATTACTTTATTGATAAACACTCAAAGTATAAAACTGATAATTTCCTTTAAAAGCTCAAACATATACTTTATAGCTATCAGAGGAAAATGTATAATAGTCAGAATAAAACAAAAAATACATAGTCTAAATAACTTTATTTTCTTTAAATACCAATGGCTTAAACAATCCTAGCAAGAGATCATATCTACTGAAATATTTAAAATTGAACAAAACACAAATTGTCTTCCTTCAGGAAACTCATTTCAAAACAAATGACAATTACAAATGAAATCCTAAGGAATATATGATATTGGTGCAATCCACTTATAAGACAAAGACAAAAAGGGTAACAATTTTATGGAAAACCATTGTGATTAACCCAGAAATCATTTACAAGTATGAATATAAAGAAGGCCTTATGGCATTAGTAATGGTTAAATATAATAACAGAATATGGACCCTAGCCAACCTATACTGGTTCCCAGGCATTGGAACAGTAACTGTTAAAAAAAAACACTTGGACTTCATTTCCAATAATTATAAAGGCAACTTAATATTAGGAGGAGTTTAACTGTATATTTGATATTTCTAAAACTACAAATAAAAGACCGCTGCATACATCTGCTGTATCAAAAGCTTTAAACAAGTGGGTAGAATCATTTCATCTTGTAGATACTTTCAAATTTAAAGAAGATAAATCTTTGTTGTTTTCCCATCAAGATCACAGATTTGCTATCCAAACTAGAATAGATAACATATTTGATGGCTTACACTCTAAAATCATTAATTTCTCAATCACTCCCCTGCCCCTTTTCAGACCACAATTAATTGATGCTAAAACTTCAAAATAGGTATATACCACTAATCTTTAACTCCAGAATTCCAGCACATATAACTAAAATTAAAGAGTTCAAACCCTGGTTATATGAATTACAGTTCTTCTTAGATATTAATTACACCACAAAGATAAATAAAATAATGATATGGGACTCATTAAAAGCTTACATATATGGTAAAACCCTAACTTGGTCTAAAAAAAAAATCAGAGAATGGGTTTCTGAATTATTAGATCTACAATCCAAACTTTTGTCAGTAAAAGCTGAAAAAATCAATATCATTTGGAGATGAAAAAGAAAGTAGTAGTATTAAACAATAAATACAATGAAATTCTAACACATAAAACTAGTTTAGCTTTAGAAAAACTAAAAATTAATACATTGGCCACTTCTCCCAAATATCTACATAATTTATCCACAAGAATCAAAATACAATCAAAACCTAATAACATTAAAAGTATCTTCCATGAAAAGGTAAAATGTCTCGGATATAAGTGATATTCTTGATGCCTATAGAAATCACTATATGGAACATTTCCAAAAAGAAAATGTACATATTGATCAATTAAATCTAGATAAAAAATGTTCCAATATAAAATACCAGAAAAATTAAAACTAGATCTGCAAGCACCATATCCTACAAAGAAATTACAAACACAATAAAAGAGGGTAAAAATAATAAAGTTCCAGGTATAGATGGCATAATTATGGAAACATATAAACTTTTTCCTTCAAAGATACTATCCCTCTTCCAGAAAACTCTATTAGAAATTCAGTCACAAACTTTAATACCACCATCTTGGAGATATTTCTTAATCACACAAATCATAAAGGAAAACAAATCCCAAAATCTCTGTACCTAATATAGATCTATATCATTATTAAATAAGGACTAAGTTATTAATGACAACATTAACTAAAAGAATGAAAATTCCACTATCCAAAACAATAAATAATGATCAAACTGGATTTATATATCATAGACACACACATGACAATATTAAAAGGATAATTTCTCTTGTAGATTATGTTAATAAAGAAAACAAAGAAACACACATAATTGGCTTATATATAGAGAAAACCTTTGATTCCCTAAATTGAGACTATTTATTCAAAATCCCAATGCTATTTGAATTTCCTGCACCCTTTGTTCATCGCCAAAAGAATATATATTCAAGTAATTTAGCGTATGTCAAGTTAGGTCCTTTTACCTCTGAATCTATACATATAACAAAAGGCACTAAACAGGGATGTCCCATGTCATCAATTCCATTTGCTCTGGCTATTGAAATTCTAAAGTAATGCTATTTGCTGATGACATATTACTAACATTATCTAATACAAGACAGACATTAGAAGAATTAGATATATTAATTGACAAATTCCATATGACTTCAGGACTCCATTTCAAGAAATCAAAATCAAAATTTTTATTTAAAAAAAAAAAAAGAACTGCAGACTAAGGCGGATCACATCAAAGGGAAATAAGAATCTACCTTAAAATATCTAGATGTGGCTGAGCAAATGGAATTGATTTGCTCAGCCACATCTCCAGTAGAGTTATGGTCAGCTACCCAGACCACCTTTAATACAATAGTACAATGGCTTTCTGAACATCGTCTGATCCTAAATCCCAAAATAACTAAAATGCTATTATTTTCACCAACACATAGGTCTACCGCTTTCACCTTTACCATAAAATCAAATGATGGCACAATAATCTCCCCTGAACCATCTACAAAACTATTAGGTGTCATCATAGACGATAATCTAAAATTTGACCTACATGTTAACCAAACTATCAAAACCATCAATAAAAAACTAGGGTCACTTTACAGAATAAAATCCTTCCTAACCCCTCCAGCTAAAATTGCCATAGCTTGCTCTCACCTTCTTTCAACCCTTCTGTATGCATCCCCTCTACTCTCCAATTTAAACAAGACTGTCCTTAACAAACTCTCAATTTGCTACAACTACATTGCCAGGTTTGCCACTGGGCTGCCTTTTAGGACACATCATTGCATCAATCTAAATCAGCTTGGGTGGCTTGAACTACCCAGCCTAATCCAGTATAACCAACTGATTATGGCCTATAAAATCCTCTATAATCTGGACAATACTCCTGCACTTAAAAATATTATCACCCCCTATAACAATCCTAGACCGCTTCGATCCTATAACAAATTACTAAGTCAGACTAGCAAAATTAACAACACAGCCGGTGACTCTCTCTCTGCAAACTCTGTAAGTAGATCCTGGTACACTCTTCCAGCTGATATTACCTTACTTTTCACCTTAGGTCAATTTAAAACTAGACTCAAACAACATTTGTCACTTAACTGGCTATGTCAATGTATCAAGCCTGGCTAACTCTCTCTAGAATGTGTAAAAATCTGTTAACCAGTTTACTGTGTAATTTAATTTAATCCTGACTTGTGCTCAGGATTAACTGTAACCTGTGGAACTTGTTTAACTTGCTTACTTATGCAATCTCTGTAAATAGTCTGTCTGTAATATGTAATGCTGGTATTATGCAATGCTGTATCTGCTTACCCTTGGAGCTTTTCTCCCCAGGCCTCCGCTGAAAATGGACATGCATCCAGTCGGACTATCCCGGTCAACAAATGTAAAATAAATAAATAAATAAAATAGTAAATGAGTTATGGAAGGATAATAATGAATTAGTCTAAAAAACTACAATACTATCATCAATACAATTAAACTCTATGTGGAAAAATGGAACAAAATAATATTAACATTTGAAGGCAGGCTACAGTTAATAAAAATGTTTTTACTGCCCAAGATCCTATATAGCCTTGGCAATACAACTGTTACCAGAAAGGAATATACTTACAAAAATAAATTCATGCCTAATAAAATTTGTATAGTTTCCCAAAAGAAACAGAATAGCTTTAATACATCATATCAGACCATAGAAACAGGGAGGATTAAACTTTCCTGATATAGAAACATATATAAAAGCATCAATATATAAAACCATCTCAGATTGGATAAGTCCAAATTACTCTGCAAATTGGAAAGAATTACTAACTAATATCAATAAATGAATATGATTTAGAAAAAAAAATTAAAACAGATAAAAACAATTTGCCATGGTACATATGTATTAGCATGCAATATAACATAACTAAACCCACTAAAACTAATATGATTAATTACATTGACTCATTTAGGAAAATTATTAATGTAAATATAGATTTAAAAATATGTTTTGATCTTTTAACACCATTTATAGTCACAAAGAACTTTCCACATAAAAATATATAGAGAAATTATTAATTCTTGGGAACAGAAAGTATTTGTTTCTTGGCTCCAATGTATCAAAGAACTAAAAGATTTAGATATGCAAGTAATAAAAACTTACAAATTTCCACAACAGGACTGGCTAACTTTACAGAGTATTCTGTCATATTCACAAGATTTAAATAGAATAATTAACAATTCTTCATTTAAAGAGATACCAAAATTTATGAAATACATATATGAAATCATATATAATGATTTTGACATGAGAAGCAGTATTTCAAAATTTTACAAAATATTGCTACATTATAAAACAGCACCCAAAACCTCATATTGGAAATGTATAACAAAAGGCCTCTCAATACAGTTAACGCAAGATATTAAAACAAATATCTTATCGATAAAATATGCATCCTTTACACAATACTGGAAAGTTTTTAATTGGAAATGCTTGCACAGAGCATTCTTAACCTCAGACAGAATCAGCAAAATTAGTTCTTTCATAAAAGGAATATGTTGGAGATGTGAGCAAGAACACAATGCAGACTGGAACCACATTGTCTCTGATTGTGTTAAAATTAAGCCATTTTGGAATGGTATTAATAACCTTCTACAAGCTTTATTTAATGAATCATTTTATTTAACTAAAGCTCTTGTATTACTAAATGTGAAAGAAGGTCCTCATTTGAATAGGTCAAGCATGCATCTAGTATGGACTATACTTGCAATTTCAAGGAAGTGTATATCAAGAAGATGGAATACAAACACAATACCATCTTTGGAAGACTTCTACAGCCTACTGAAGACTACAGCATTATTGGAAATTAAAATTAAAGAACTAAGAATTTATCCAAAGCCATTTATCAACAGCCCTTGGGAAAAGTATCATCGTTGATTGACACTATACAAGTGTGGGTTTCATATACTACGGTTTGCATTCCGATGTGGTGTTGGCCAGGTGATTACTTTCCCTGGTGAATTTTTTTTTCAATGGGTTTGTTAGTGGAAATTCAGTTCCCTGATTTGGGGTTGATGAAGTCAGCTTCATTGAAAAGTACTTTTCAATGAAGTAATATAGACCCTTTCTTGTTAGCTGACACGTCTGAGTGAAAATCAGTTTTCCTTTGTCCCTGTCCCCTTCAATAAACAGATCACACTGAATGACATTTGATGACCTTTATTAATCTTTCACAAACATAACTTTGTTATCCAATATTTATTAATTACAACTGAAACACAATATAGCTGAATGAATTCCAACATCCACATCCATGTAATGTTAAGCAGGGCAGTGTGACCTTGCTCATCCTGACCCAGTAAGCAGTGTCCATACCTCCAACTCACTTACTTATGAGGCAGCGTCCCACTACTCACTTCATTTACCATTAATTGAATTGCACACCCCACTTATTTTACTTATGAAGCAGTGTACCATTACTCACTTCATTTACCACTTATTGAATTAACATCCTATCAAATAAGCAGCATCCTTACACCTGCTTGCTTATTTATCAAGCCACCTTCAAATACTCATATCCAAAACCAGAAGAGGGCATGCCTGTCCCTCTTCTCTGCCCACCAGACTAACCAGGCTGTTCCCCCTCTCTCTGATAAACTTCCAGCGACCTAGCCATCATTAATGTATTAGGCCATCTATCATTCGGTGTACTCCATCCACTCTAACCAAGTTGCATCTGAGTCATCCCCTCCTAAAAAACTTATTACTTAATTAATGAAAATAGTTAGATACTTAAACAGCTGAAGGACAACTACTGATCCCTCTCTTATGCTAAGGTAGCAACCATAACCACTGCGTATGAACCAAATCCTTACCTCATGACCAATGGAAGCCTCACAATGATTCCAAGGGCAATACCAGATAACTAAACACTAAGCCTACTGCCACTGAAAAGTACACACAGTCAATTGCATACCATCCAGCCATATTGCAACCACATTTTACCACCCAATGACTGTAATAACCAAATGCAATCTCTTTAAAGTCAACGCAATAACAATCCTGACATCACCCCCAACCAGCCATTATAACAAAATGTTTTAAACAGCCATAATGGCATTTAGCCACCCAACCCCCACAATCTCTACACATTCTCTACTGACAACTGAAAATGAGCTGCACTCCCCAACAAACCCAAATGAACCTCCTACACCAGCTTAAAACAGAAACCAATTAGTCAATATCCCTTCAATCAAGTCCCACTAACCCCCCAACTTATAAACCATATCACATACATAACAAAATAGCCAATAGGCCACCTGGCCGAAAGCAACCCCCTTATTCCTCTCCAAGGTAACCCAAAGCCACTTGAAACCACACAAGGGCAATTGCCAACTATCCTTAAGAGAGGCCATATATAATAACCTCCCAGAGTCATCCTCCCATCCCTCCAACTGTTCAATACAAGCGTAGCACCTAAAGACCAACCTTGCCTTTGCTTACCTTCAAAACATTTCTGGAATGATTAACTACAGTCATGAAAACTGCCACAGAAACTAAACCTCTTGAACTCAATATCTCAAGACCAATCTCTGCACAAAACCCATCTTTACAATAGTCAACATTTATCCATCTATGCACACAACCTATAAACCAGCCCCATGATCCTGCCACAAGCATCTAATCCTACTAACCCCCACCCGGCATACTTCGGCTGCCAGCACCAGCAAACTCTACCACTATCAAATTAACCAAGTGAACACTGGCCCCCATTCCCCCAACTTCCTCTGTGAAACTCATACCTGCCAACTTGAAACCAACTTCAGTCCAACATCACTTATGCGGCCAAACCACCCTCCTGACAGCCAGGGCACAAACCAAATCCCCCAAAATATGACCAAACCCTCCTGCCACATTTGAAATCAATAAAATGCATATGAGCAATGCAATGCATTTACCAGAACACAGCATCCTTAATGCATTGCTTACCCTTGGCTTCCTCCCCAGGAGCTTCCTTTTCAACATGTCACCTCACATCCCATAGTGAAACAATCGGAAACATCTACTAGGAAACCCAAAACCCTGTCCTGCCTAATCCTTTAGCCTGGACACAGAAATACCTACTTCCTACATATCCCCAACCCTCACAGACCTGCAATGCCCTTCAAACCTGACCTATTATTAAAAGCACACGTATAAACTCCAACCTCCCATCCAGCCAATGCACACCCAAGGCACCAGTGAAACAGTCCATGTGCTATTCTCTAAACCCCTAACCTGGTATATGACATTAACAGTAGCTACTTGGGGGACAAATGTCACCCCAAGAATACCACCTGGGATCAGACACCAGTATCCTGTCAGACAGAACACGTCACTGACCCTCAACAAATACTATTTAAGCAACTGGATGGGTAACTAAGTTCACCCTATGGGTTCCACCCATCTGAAAGCAATAGCTAAACTTGGCTGACTTGTAAGAGCCCTGGAACCGTTAACTTCCTATGATCTTATGCTGTTGTAAATCTGCCCCACCTGTGGAAATCCCACGCTCCCGATAAATAATCCCCACATTGCTGTGGATGCCTCGCTGTGGATGCCTATAGTGACTGGGACATCCGCTGCAACTGCCCCATCACCTTTGGGCCTCCTTCACTTTGGCCATCAGCCAAGGTCCACCTGTGACCTCACTCTGTGAAAGCTCCAGCTGCCACAAACCCTTTGCAGCAACATCCATCACCTGATGAGACCACCTCCTTCAAATCACCAATCAATACGAAGTCTGCACTGATGGCATCTACGACCTCATTACATAGCACTCCAACATCTGAAAGCACCACCATC
The DNA here is from genome assembly GCF_019279795.1 of Protopterus annectens. Classification (NCBI taxonomy): domain Eukaryota; kingdom Metazoa; phylum Chordata; order Ceratodontiformes; family Protopteridae; genus Protopterus; species Protopterus annectens. Next base: position 732,658,688 of record NC_056750.1, read on the forward strand.
TGCAAAGTGAAATGGGTGCAGATAATCTGAAATACATAAATACATTTAATGACAACCTACCCCCCTACGAATGTCCTGAATAAATCCACCATCCAGTGCCATCTCCAAGGGCCCCACGAAGAGCTAAGCCTGCCAAACCCTCCGTTATATCTGTTAAAACACAAAACGCATGCGCACTTAACTGTCAGTCTTTGCAGTTGCCTTGTATCCTGTGAAAAACCACAACCTCTCACTGTATCCCTGATAAATCACAGATCAGCTACTTTAACTCATTACATCTGAACGACTTCTCCAGGTGCATCTGCAGTCAACTCCCACTGATGCCCCCAGCCATCAAACATTGCTCATATCTGCATTAAGGATACCAAACCATGCTATGTATAAGGTTTAATGGATTTTATCTTTAAGCTTAGTGCATGTAAAGATATTTCAACTGTTGTTTTTTTATATTAGTTTACATCAGTTTAGTTTTCACTTTTTTCTAAATATCTCGATAACCAAGTAACACAGACAGAACTCCATAGCCTCATATGAAAGCTCTCAGCTAGCCAAATAAAACACTGCTCATAGTATGTGTGTAACTTGAGTGGCTGCTGAGATGCAGTAAGTTGTTTACAAAATATTACAAACATAACATTTACTCTGTTTACTGTGACTTATAAAATTCAGTTTTAAGACCTAGAATCTAAAGAATACTACAACTATAAAATTAATTTGTGCTGAAGGGTTTGTCATTTATGCTTCTCATAACCCCTATGGACCCAGAGATATGATCATTTGTCTGAAACATGATGACACTCCCCCTACCCTCTATTGAGTGTGTCATTGTAAATATGTTTACAGCCCGATTGCTCACACTGACTAAAATGCAAGTATCTAAGCTACATATTAGGCTTCTGACATGCATACTGCCATTAGTTATGTGAGCTGCACAGGATGTGGAATCTTTTAAATTACTAGAATAACTGGGTCCTTCCTGGCAGCCTGAGCTGATGGAAGATTTTTAGTGTGATACAGCCTTTAAAACTCCTGTGCACAGTAAGAGACAGACTGAACAGTAAAATAATGTTTGTCACGGTCCCCTATAAACACACAGCCTGCGCCCTGCCTGTGACAGTTAACGATTCCTCATTCTCAACACCTTGAGGGATCAGCAGAAAAAAATGGCCCGAATATGTTTTCTTTTTTTTTTTTTTTTAATAACAGCTGGACGGACTGCATCATGCTCGCTGCCCTCCCTAACCATACCAGCAGCAGGCATTCCAAACATACTGCACTTCTGCCCAGCAACAACCCTCCTCAGGTGTCACCCCCTACAATTGCTAACAACTCCCTGCAGATGCGCAGGGAGCACTCGTCTTTCACAGGCACCTCACAAAGCAAGCCTGCCAGAACCAGTAGAGTCAAAATCTGAAACCAAACAACCAATACATGTGAAATACCAATCCTCCTTCCACCACCAGCAGAAATGTCAACCATCCAGTACAACAGGATATCTGCAGTGTTTGCCTCATCATATATATTCATCTATTGCCACATACATCTTCACACAGCGAGGATGGCACCTGCCAAGGAATTCATCATCGCAGATGTTCTAGTTACACCAACCTTCACTGTTTTGAAAAGCCAAATGATGAGACAATGCCAGAAGATACTCCATCCCAGCAAGCTTCCTCAGAAGAATGCGCCCCTCCACTGCCTTGTCTGCCCCCCATCTACAGCTTGCCCAGATTTCTTGCTGCAAAAGGTTGAGTGAAAAGATCCACACTAGAAAGCACCCCACCACACAACCATACCACTGTTGCATACAACACTCGACTCTCCTTAGCAACAGGTAGCCGAAATTCCAACATACTACTCAGGAATGAAAGACAAACCTACTGTCAAAATAGTTACAGTTGTGACATACATCTGTAAAGGCAGCAGGTTTCACACTAACGAAATGCAATCCTAGAGTGATATGGAGCAGACATTCCAGAAGTTAAATTTCAGCAGTTATCACTTACAACCAAACAAGGATCACATTTCAATTCAGTCATTGGAAACCCTCGTGACACTGTAGAACAGGTTCAGGAATCCTAGATAGTGCATATTGTCATGGTCATGAATGTTTACTTTCTATAAATACTCATTGATTTACAGACAATTAAGATATTAACTTATCATGGTCTCCACAACATTGGGGGCACACCAAGGGACCATCCCATATTACCCTTAACAACTTATAATGGTTAACTGAATAGCAGGATGTTATGTGATCCTATCTCGCCTACATTCTGACTGATGGGTTCGGAGCCGATCCCTCGGCTCCGACTCGGCACGCTTATGCCAAAGAGCGAAGTCTCTTATTGGCTGAGCTTACTATATCCCAGGATGCACCACTACCAGTCCCCCAGATCTCGTTTGCCGCTAACTAGCAAAGACGTGGTCTCGAGCTGGCTGAGCTAAGTAGTGTTTTTCACTAACTTTTTCTGTCAGGAATTTTCTAATTCTATAACAAAAAGCTGTTTTAACAGCTATACCGTACTTTTGTGTGTGACTGGTATTTTTGTGGAAAATTTTGTGTGTGATTGTGTGTTTGTTCTGACTAGAAGCCCCTTTGAATTGAAGGGCCTTTCCCTGTCAGTCAATTGTTTTTCAAATCCTTAGGGGTTCTAGGATCCCCTTTAGTTATTTTTCTGTAGTTGTCGGACTGTCAATCTTAATCGGCAACCGTAAGCTAATCTTTGTAGTGACAGTCATTTAAAAAAAAAAAAAAAAAAAAAGTGTGTTTTTCTGTGATAGAGTTACTAAATTTGTCGCTATAATGTCTCAGGCTCCTAGGCCTTCGGGCTTTAAGAAGTGCACTAAGTGCAGTTTTAAAATGTCAATCACAGATGACCACTCTCTCTCTGTATATTGTTTGGGCACCAAACATTTGCAGGAGTCCTGCAGCGTGTGTCACGCGTTTTCCTCGAGGGTCCTCCAAGAGAGGAAAAATAAACTTATTTTGAAAGGCCTTATAAAACCCTCTTTTGAAGAAGCATTAGCGTCCTCTCCTTCTCCTGCTAAAAAGAAAAGGGCGTCGGCTCCGACCAGTCCGTCGGACCCGACCGCCAAAAGACATAGGCAGGCTTCTCCTTCGGCTCCACGGACTTCGGAGCCGAGGGTGGAACGGTCTGCCTCGATGCCTCCAGTCTCGACTCCTCTGGGTTCGGAGCCGACGGCTGGGGCATCGAGAGGCGGGTCACCTTCATCGGCTCCACTGATCTCGGAGCCGATGAAGGTTGTCCGCTCAGACACTTCCTCCTCGGCACCGATGGAAATTGGTTTGGACACTCCTTCGGCGCCGATAGTTATCGAGTCGCCTCGGAGCCGGTCCCCTAGTCCCTTGGAGCCGTTGGAGAGACCTACTCGGACCCATTCGGTCTCTTCCAGGTCATCGAGGATGTCAGATTCGGACATAGACAGGGTGCTCCAAAGACTGTTCCAGTCCCCAGTCTTTCAAAAATTTGTTTCGGCTCCGACCCAATTGGCTTCGGAGCCGATAGCCCACTCCATTGCCATTCCTCCTCCGACCGCTTCGGCTCCGTCGGAGCAGGTGCTGATGGAGCCAGTAGAGATCCTGGGGTCGGCTCTGACCCTTACTCCAACTCCGGCCTTCGGGTCCGAGTTTAGCACACGGACTTCTTCGGCTGGACCCGGGGGTGACGTTTCGGGACCAATGCTGTCGGTTCCGAGCCTCCCTCTCGGTGCTTCGGCCGCGGGACTTCCATCTGCTATCATGGCTCCGGGGACTGGACACTCCCAGGATTCTGGGGGTCCGGCTTTCAGAGCTATGAGGAGTGCCTTGGCCAAGTCTTCTTCGGCCATCTCTACGGCTTTACCGGCACCTTCCCTGGGCATGGAGACTGGGTCTTTGGCAGTTCCCCTGTCTCTAGGCAGCGGAGCCCTGGGGCCTGTGGTTACCCCCACTGGGGGTTCCCCTCCTCCTGAGGGTTCTTCGAAGTTGTCTTCGGAAGAGCCCCCAAGGAAGAGATCGTGCAAGAGGAAGCAAGTGGACTCCCCCGACGAGTCTCTTACATCGGACACTGATCTTGATGATGCGGAGGGGTCCCCAAAGTCGTCCTCGGATGATGTCTCATTTGCAGACATTCTAGAGATCCTTAAGCAATGAGGCGGCTGGAATTCCAAACCCCCCTCTGTTGATGAGTCAGTGTTTCTCAAGGCCTTCGGGGCTCAGCCCTCTGCCTCCTGGGTGTCTCCGCCCTTCGACGAGCTCCTGGATTTGGTTTGTCGGGGGGCGTGGGAACATCCAGATACTGTGGAACCAGTGCCTTCTCGCCCTAACAAATTTTTGTCTGCCCCACCCGAGAAGGAGTTCTTAACGAAAGGCGTGGCTGTAGATGCCATGGTGGTGGCATCTGCTATCCAGCAGGATGTGGCAGAGGCTTCAACGTCCGTCCATCCTCCTAATAAGGAGTCTAGGAGCATGGACCGGTACGGGAAGCGCACCCTGACTTCAGCGGCCTTTACTCTGAGGTCCCTGAATTATTTGGCACATTTCACCAGACTACAGAGGGATCTGGTCAAGGAGCTCTCAGATTCCCTCTCAGGTAACCTACCTGAGCAGCTAGCCCAGTCGGTTAGCTCTCAGTTGGCTATCCTCACCTCGATTTCTAACTCATCCATGAGGCTCATCTCATATGCGGCCAAAGGGGCGGGTAGAGCGGCAGGCACAGGCGTGGCTCTACGGAGGCAAGCCTGGCTCCGTTTGTGTCATTTCACGGAGGCCTTCAAGTCTTCCTTTGCCGACGCTCCCTTTGATGGGTCCTCTTTGTTTGGACCCAAGGTAAAAGACACTCTTACCCGCTGTGAGCAAGAGGGAAAGACTATCTGCCGTAGGAGCACGTTATTCCACTCCCTTTTGGCCTTATCCCAAGGCTAAAAGAGGAGGGAAGATGTGGTTCCGCAAATCACAGAAATTCTTCCCTCAACAGCAGGAAGATTCCCCTTCCAGAGGCAGAGGACGGGGAAATTTTTCTGGGAGACGCCGTCCCAGAGGCGGCAGAGGGCCCCGCAACACTGGAGACCGCGAGTCCTTTCGTGGCTCTTCAGCCTCCCACACTCCATGAGGGATTGCCCGGCTGTGCTGCTCCGGAGCCAGTCGGGTGCCATTTTGCCAAGCACCTAAAAGCCTGGGAGTCTATTACTCAGGACAGATGGGTGCTTCGGATTATCGCCGGAGGTTACACCATTCCCTTCACACACTCACCCCCACCGTCCAAAAAAATCCCGGACCCACCACCCAGTCAAAGGGAAATTGCAGCCGTAGAAGCTTCAAAGCTGCTAGGAAAAGGAGTCATCCAACCGGTCCCCACAGACCAGATCGGATCCGGAAATTACTCAAGGTTCTTTTTAGTGCCAAAAAAGACAGGGGACCTGAGACCCATTTTGGATCTCAGCAAACTAAACCAGTCCGTCGTGAAGTCCAAATTCCGAATGGTCATGTTACAGTCCATTCTCCGTTTGTTGGAGAAAGATGTTTGGATGTGCTCCATAGATCTCAAGGACGCCTATTATCACATACCGATACATCAGGCGTCCAGGAGGTATCTGCGCTTCAGCCTGGGAGACAGTCATTTCCAATTTTGTGCACTGCCCTTTGGTCTCACCACAGCCCCCAGGGTGTTCACCAAGTGTTTAGCAGTAATGACTGCTCACCTGAGGAGTCTCGGATTCCAAGTGTTTCCCTATCTGGACGACTGGCTCCTGACTGTAACCACCAGGCATCTACTACTAGAGAACCTACAGGCCACCATCTCCCTGGGTGCTTCCCTGGGAATTACATTCAACTGGTCAAAGTCTGTCTTGCTGCCTTCTCAGCGCATAAGATTCATAGGAGCAGAGATAGACTCAAAATTGATGCGAATCTTCCTTCCTACCGAAAGGATACAAACATTACGAGGTCACGTCCGAGCCCTGCTTCTAAGATCCAAAGCCCCAGCCAGGTTGGTCCTGCAACTTTTAGGTTCAATGTCTGCCACGGTTCTCCTAGTTCCTCTGGCAAGATTGCACATGAGGATTCTTCAGTGGCTGTTATCGACACAATGGTCCTTTCAGGATCTCCCCCTCAATCATCACATACTGATTACAGAAACGTGCAAACGGGACCTCCGCTGGTGGCTTCTGACATCCAATCAGAATCAGGGAAGACCTTTTGTTATGCCCCCTCCAGTAGCCACCTTGACGACGGATGCCTCCCAGATGGGGTGGGGGGGGCATTGTCTGGGCAGGTCAGTTCAGGGTTCTTGGCTTCCAAACGAAACATTTCTCCATATCAATGTGTTGGAAATGAGGGCTGTACTTCTGTCCCTACAAGCCCTCCACAACTTTCGCCCTCACGGCATTATCGCTATCCACACAGACAACATGTCGGTGGTCTGGTATCTAAACAAACAAGGAGGGACCAGATCTTACCCCCTTTGCAGAGAGGCCATGAGGGTGTGGGAATGGGCAGTGGCTACCAACCGCTTCCTGGTAGCGACCCACATTCCAGGAAAATCCAATGTATTGGCAGACAGACTGAGCAGGACTATTCTCTCTCCTCACGAGTGGTCCCTGAACGAAACAGTAGCAGCTCAGATTTTCAAAAATGGGGGATTCCGTGCTGCGACCTGTTTGCAACACCACAAAACACGAAGTGCAAAAGGTTCTTTTCCTTGACCCGCATCAAGGGAAGCAGCTACGGATGCTCTAGTCCAACCTTGGCCAACAGGACTGCTTTACGCTTTCCCTCCGGTTCCACTCCTCCCCAAAGTCATCCAGAAAGCTTCCCAATTGGGGTCCACAATGATTCTAATTGCTCCGTACTGGCCTCGTCAGGTATGGTTCCCCTACCTACAGAAATATGCTCTGACGGTCCTTGGTTTTTGGATCTAACTCCGGACCTTCTGATTCATCAGTCGGGACAACAGCACCAGTCCCTTCACACTTTGAAACTAACAGCTTGGCTCCTCCACTTCCGACTTTAGTCAGAAATCACACCTTGGACCCGGAAGTTATTCACATTTTATCTTCAGCCCACAAACCCACCACCAAGAAATTGTATCACAGTAAGTGGAAGAGGTTTGCTATCTGGGCTCAACTCAGAGGCTTAGACCCTATTACGGCCCCGATACCAGAGGTCTTGAAATTTTTAACATCCTTGTTTAACCAAGGATCTTCAGTCTCTACTATTAAAGTCCAACTAGCAGCTATCTCCAAATTTCACGAATCCATAGACCCACCGTTGATGAGTAGCAGATTATGTAAAACTTTCATGAAAGGTGCTGTGCTTTTCAGTACGCCAGATTTTCATCCTGCGCCTCCGTGGGATCTTGATTTGGTACTTCATGCCTTAACATCTTCCCCCTTTGAACCGGCTGCTACATGTGAGTTGAAATATCTGTCTTGGAAAACTGCCTTCTTAATTGCAATTACCTCTGCAAGAAGAGTTTCAGAACTTCAAGCCCTATCTATCAAACCACCGTACTTGATTTTTCACAAGGATAGAGTATCACTTAGGCCTAATCCATCTTTTGTTCCAAAAGTTTGTTCTAATCTCTGTCTCCAACAATCTCTAGAGCTACCAGTTTTCTTTCCAAAATTTTCAAACAAAGCGGAATACACCTTGCATAAGTTGGATGTTCACAGGCAATTGCACTTCTATCTAGACAGGACTCAACAAATTCGAAAAACAGACCAATTGTTTGTGTCCTTTTCAGATAATAAACTGGGTAAAACCATCACTAAAGCTACTATTGCCAAATGGATTAGAGATTGCATAACTCAGGCTTATTCCTCTTCAAATAAGCAACTTACAACATCTGTCAAAGCTCACTCTACTAGAGCTATGGCTACCTCTATTGCATTTCATTCCAAGCTCGCTATTTCTGAGATTTGTGCTGCGGCTACTTGGTCCAACCCGCACACTTTCATTTCCCACTATAAACTGGATGTGTCATCTAAAGGGCGAGCATCATATGGTTCCACGGTACTCAGGAGTGTTTTCCAGTGAGCCACCCAGGATTCAGGTGCTAGGGACGCTGTCCCATCAGTCAGAATGTAGGCGAGATAGGATCACATAACATCTTTTAGTTATGTACTCACCATAACTTCAGATGTTTGGGATCCATCTCGCCTACATTCCTAATACCCACCCTCCTTCCCCCTGCCTTGGAGATCAGAAGAGATTGAACGGTTTGAGTTCTACTGTTTTTATCTTGTTTCATCTGGCGATGTTATATAAGTAGTGCGTGCGTGTGTGCATGTATGCGGACAAACTAGATCTGGGGGACTGGTAGTGGTGCATCCTGGGATATAGTAAGCTCAGCCAATAAGAGACTTCGCTCTTTGGCATAAGCGTGCCGAGTCGGAGCCGAGGGATCGGCTCCGAACCCATCAGTCAGAATGTAGGCGAGATGGATCCCAAACATCTGAAGTTATGGTGAGTACATAACAAAGTTCTGCTGCACAGACTTCCCGAGGAGCATAAACAGAAACTCCAGTGTTGGAAAATATTCCTGAGTCATTAAGGCCACAATAGCATATATGCCAAGCATGCCCCTTATAAGTGGGTGCTTCTGAGTCTGCTAATCATCAGCGCTGCCTGCTCCTCCATTAGCCCACCTTCTCTCCTAGACTGAAGAAAGACAAACCTCCAGCATGCAATGATGCTAAGCCCTGACCCTCAGGAATGTACCACTAATGAAAAATCTTAAAAGTATGTCAGGAGAGAGTTATTAAAAGTACACAGACTCACAGACACCTTTTGTCACTTGGCCCATCATTAGGAGACCATACTAGCTTTATCAGCTGATACTCTATTTCCAGCATCCAAGCTTAAAAGTTAATGCCTCATTCAAGTTTAGTATGAATGGAAGGCACATCACTTGTGCTACACGAGATTGTGGACAGTCTAGCAACATCTTATGTAAGCACTCCCTCCCTCACCCCCCTCGACTCACTGATGATTTCCAGATCTGCACATGACACAGACCAGACAACCTCTCTATCTGCCAGTCTAACAATCCAATAAACCCCAAACCAGGGAAACAAAAGTCCAAGCCAGGGACACTACTCAAAACATTTTCCGTATCCCCCCACAAAGCCCAGCAGAACTCGTGCAAAGCTCAAGGTTAACAGAATAACAGGTTTTGCTTAACACAAATTATTTGAAGAGCAACACATCTGAAAGTCTGAACCCAAGAGGCATATTCTTTTTACTCCCCTCCCAATCTATGTACTATTAAAAGATAACTGTCCCATCCTACTGGCAATTAGCGCAGCACTGCGCATGCGCCACAGCTGTTAACTAACCTTGCTCAGAACTCGGGAAAAGCAACTATTAGCTTCAACTAAGTGAAACACATTAGCATGGTTATGATACAGGGAGAAAGCAGCACATGTCAAAAGTAACAGATCCACAGCAACCCTCCACATCAAGCATGTCAGCCAATGAATCTCAGGAAACCAAACAGGAAAATGCGGTCAACCACACTCACCAACACCTGCCTACCCCTCCATTTTATACTGTATAGGTTTATTATTCATGTAAATAAAACAAACAGATAAATAATTCCATATATATATATATATATACCTGTTTCACAAACTAGCAAGCAAAGCCAATCAATGGCATAAATGCCATCACCATCACCAACCCTCTGCGCTGTTATCATGTCCAAATTGCAGCAAATCAAGAAGAGAGAGAAAAAAAAAAAAATATATATATATATATATATATATATATATATATATATATATATATACACACACACACACACACACAAAGTATACAAACATACAACTACCAACCACTGAATAACTCACCATTCACCAACAACACAAGGTCTACCTGCATTCCTGGCACACCTATCAGTTGTCTCAGATATGACCTTGCCTTAGCAAGTTCATGAAAAACTGTGATTCCTTACCCAGTTACACTTTAATAAGCCCCTTAAGCCCCTCCCTACCAATACCTTATTTCCTGCCAATCATCCCTCCCTCCCCATTCAACCCTTTCCTCACCCCTACCCTCTTAACTCCTAATATATTTTTCCAACCCCACTCTAAAGATGTACCAGGACAAATTGGTTTGTTACTAAACCTCATTTATAGAAAATGTTTTCTTTTTAAATTCTATTTAAAAGGCCAAGAGTCATGAAGAAAATTTATTTTAAGATATTAAGTAAAAATATAAGCATTTATGTGACTAGGTTTACCTCCACATAATAAAGTTAACACATTGATAAAATATTATCAGAATTTTTTGGGGCTTATAATCAATATGTTTCACTTATTATTCTAACAACAGTGTCTGATGAATTGCATTTATGTTTATTTTCAAAATATATGCTGTGACCCAAAATGTACCCCTTTTTTGGCCATAATACAGTTAAGAAGGAAAAACTAATACAAATATGTAGTATGCATTACCCATTTTAAAAAAATAGAAATAAGTGTGTAATAGAGAATATGCACAGTTTTATAGATGTGATAGTTATCTCAAGGATAACAGATCTACAGGAAAACATATTTTCATATTCCTGGGGCTCCTAAATAATACCTGTCAGATCTGATATTCTGAAATTAAAGAAATAAAGTGGATAATCCATTAGAAAAGAAACATTATTAAGGTTCAGTGATTGACACAATACAGTAACCTGAATACTGACACTGTAAATTGGCCCTAGGTATGAGTGTGTGCATGTGTGTGCCTTCTGTGGAAGGTTGGGTGCCGGGTTGGCAGCTCAACACCGTAAAACTCCACTGCCAATCATGAGTGGACAGGTGATCTGCTGTGGCGAAAGAAGAAGAAGACTACACAGTAAGAAGAAATTAAAATGTGAATGTACTTGAACATGACTAAGAATCTAAGTATACAAGAAAATTATTTGGAAAAGGACATAGTAAAACACCTAGTGAAAGGGAATACTAAAATGTGCAGTTTATGATTTCAAAAGGGCTAAAAATCAACTTTATATTGTATAAAAAGTAGAAATTGAATGTTTTAAGATGGTAAAATAGGGTCATTGTAGGTGGAGAAAGGTATAGAAGTATAAAGCGCTATGTGATGAAGGTTAACTTATTATATTTAATGCCTGCCAAAATCTACACTATTAAAATTACAGAAGCAATGCTTGCATAAAAATCAATCTGGTATATGATAAAGGATTAAAAAAACAAAGATCACTGGTGTGATAAACATCCATTTTCTTGTATTTTGCAACATCGTATTTTATAACACATATGTGTTATGCATGGACTCACTGCAGCTTTCTAATCCATAATCTTTTAGTCAAATATTGTCAAAACAAGATGACTTAATGAAGAGTATTCTAGTTTTATCAACCCCACATAAATGCACTTTTATTTTGCAGGAATATAGATATTATACCCAGCAACACTCTCTTACTATAAATGCAAGTTTGCAAAAAGCAGAAAAGAGATCAATACTTACCCATCCCTCCTTACAGAATTCCTCAAACTGCATATTTATTTAAAGCATTTAAAAAAAACTAAAATTCAGTGAGCCTTGATTTGATCATATGCCAAGCTTCTACAACACAGTTATTTAAAGGGATAGTCATCTCACGTGACACAACTTGAAGCATGCAAATGTTTCAAATAGATTAAATCTACTATACTTTCAAGACACTTTTAAAGATGAATTTATATATTTATGTATACAGACAGGTAAAGATTTTAATTACTGTTTATTCTGACAAGACCAAGTCATTTAGAGTGTAGAAAACATACAATTTTGCTGCAGTTTCTTTTATTTATTTATTTATTTATTTAACATTTGTTGACCGGGAATGTCTGACTAGGTTCCACAGAGCCTGTTTTCAGCAGGGGCCCGGGGAGAAATTCTCCAGATGCATGTCTTTGGAATGTGGGAGGAAACCGGAGTACCCAGAGGAAACCCACGCGAACACAGGGAGAACATGCAAACTCCACACAGAAGGCACCCCAGCCGAGAATCGAACCGGAGAACCTCTTGCTGTGAGGTGACGATGTTAACCACTGCACCACTGTGCCGCCCAAAAGCTTTTCATAGCTTATGTTCCTTAATCATGCAAATTGGTGCTATAAGTATTGGTAAAGTACGGCAATGCATAGTGCTGATGTCTTCTCCAGGAAAGGAAAGGCATATTGTCAATAACTGCAATCCATTCTTCAGTTGTTGGAAGAATTGGATTGTTTGCTAATCTCATGATTTGTTTTCCCACTGCAGTTAAAAAAATGCTTCCTCTATACATTTTTTGAGGGATAATATGAGTAACCCAACTTTCTGCATAGAGCTACATCCCTTATATTTTGGCAAGAAAGCACTATAAAAGAGCAGCCAGTTCAGTGTTTGATATCCATGTACGATAACGCCCCCTTTGTGCCGAGTAGAGCATGTAGACTAACAGTGTTGCCAGAGAAAAGAGCAGTGATTTTTGTCTAGTTTACAAAAAAACGCCACTGTGAAGGAGCTTTCATGCAAATAGTCTCTAATATCAAAGTAAAGTGGCATAAAAACACCACTGTGAAGGAGCTTTCATGCAAATAGTCTCTAATATCAAAGTAAAGTGGCATAAAAATGCCACTGTGAAGGAGCTTTCATGCAAATAGTCTCTAATATCAAAGTAAAGTGGCATAGTGCAGTAACAACATGTATGTAAGATGTTTAGCTGGGCACATTTTGAGTAATATGTAGACGGCTCTGTATGAATCTTTGGTTTTCCACCCTCTGAATCATTCTTTCAGCACTTGACTCAGTGGCCCAAGTCCATTGCTGTGTTTAACAGCCTCCTGCTTACCCCAGCCTCTTCCCTGATAGCGCCCTGGTGATCTGTCCAAATACACAAATATATCCACTTTTTTTTTTAATCTACCCTGTTACTTCCCTGCCCCTCCTATGCATTCACCAACCACTGCTCAAGTGCTGCTCCTCTCTTTGTATCACACCTCCCCTCAGGAAACATCATCAATGAATGCCCACTCTCCAAGCATGGGCTTGCCCACCCTCCCAGCACATCAGACAACAAAGACACTAATTAAACCCAGGTAACATGGGCTATAGCCAGGTTTTTATTCCCCTATGTCATGGCCTGGCCACAGCCTTTATGAAATTTTAGCAAGTTTCATGGAAAGGATATTTAAGATAAGCAGTGTTTTGTATAAAGTAGTTAATATTTTTTTGGGTGGTCATTGTCAAGTTGGAGCATAGGAACTGTGAAAAGTGGAAATATGTCTCATCTAAATCAATGTATTACATATTTAATTGTGTTACTCAGGTAATGATAGATACCATTATATTTAACTTATGGCAAATCAGTCACCAACCAAGGCCTGAATTCACTGAATATTTATATGCCATCCAGTGGTACTTATTGGCCAACAGAAATTGTATTCTAGAAATGTTACATCATCCACTCTGAAGAAGTCTCATATAAGGAGGTGAAAGCACTTACTGACTTAATTATTTTAAGAAATTTTGCTTGGTTTTTATTTTGCTGTTTTCTGTGGACTCTCCATAACTAAACCTAACATACATACAGGATACTCCCTGTATTCATACTACATTGCCAATAGCTGGATCCAAATGAGCCAACTCCTCACCCCTGGTCAAACTGGTACTAATATATCTGTATGACTTCATGTGATGACTCTCTGATGCACAAAACGTACTGTACTATTATAACAAATATGCCCTCAACTATCATCTCGCCTCTTTTATTTTCCCTGCACATCCTCCATCCTTCCTTATTTTGTTTTTGAGCTTCTCTAACTCTTTTTCTTATCTTCGTATGTCCTAGATTTTAACAAGTCTTTACTGTAACATATACTCTTCCGTAATACCTGACAATCTCCTCTACACCTCCCCCATACTCATTAACCTAAACAAAGCAAACTTTAACAAGCTAAACACCTGCTACAATAAAATGGCCAAGTTTGCTACCAACTCACCCTTCAGGACACATCACTGCATAGCAATCAAGCAACTATACTAGCTAGAATTAGCTAGCCTGTTCACATGTAACCAGCTTACAATAGCCCACCAAATTCCATATTATCTCAATAGAGTTCCTGCTCTTCAAGGTCTACTTAATCATCATCATCTTCTTCTTTTGGCTGCTCCCATTAGGGGGTCACCACAGTGGATCATCTGTTTCCATTTCTTCCTGTCCTCTGCATCTTGCTCTGTCACACCAACCACCTGCATGTCCTCTCTTACCACATACATAAACCTTATCTTAGGCCTTCTCTTTTCCTGTTACCTGGCAGCTTCATCCTTAGCATCTTTTTCCCAATATACTCTGCATCCCTCCTCAGCACATGTCCAAACCAACGTAATCTTGCCTCTCTGGCTTTGTCTCCAAACCTTCCAACCTGGGCTGACCCTCTAATATACTTGTTCTTAATCCTGTCCACCCTCATCACACCCAGTGCAAATCTTAACATTTTTAACTCTGTCACATCCAGCTCTGATTCCTGTCTTTTTGTCAATGCCACTGTCTTCAACCCATATAACATAGCTGGTCTCACTGCCCTCTTGTAGACCTTCCCTTTCACTCTTACTGGTACTCGTCTGTCACTAATCACTCGTGACACTCTTCTCCACCCACTCCAATGTGCCTATACTCTCTTCTTCACCTCTCTTCCACACTCACCATTACTCTGAACTGTTGATCCCAAGTATTTAAACTCATCCACCTTCGCCACCTCTACTCCTTGCATCCTCACCATTCCTCTATCCTCCCTCTCATTCATACACATATATTCTGTCTTAGTCCTGCTGACCTTCATTCCTCTTCTATCTACAGCATATCTCTACCTCTCCAGGGTCTCCTCCACCTGTTGCCTACTCTCACTACAGATCACAATGTCATCTGCAAACATCATAGTCCACGGGGACTTCTGTCTGATCTCTTCTGTCAACCTGTCCATCACCATTGCAGATAAGAAAGGGATCAGAGCTGATCCTTAATGTAATCCCACCTCCACATTAAACACATCCATCACTCCCATGCAGACCTCACTGCTGTCACACTTCCCTCGTACATATCTTGTACCACTCTTACATACTTCTCTGACACTCCCAACTTCCTCATATAATACCATAACTCCTCTCTAGGCAGCCTGTCATATGCTTTCTCTAAGTCTACAAAAACACAATGCAACTCCTTCTGACCTTCTCTGTACTTTTCCATCATCACTCTCAGAGCAAACATCGCATCTGTAGTGCTCTTTCCTGGCATGAAACTATACTGCTGATCACTAATCATCACCTCCCTTCTTAACCTTGCTTCCACTACTCTTCCCCATAACTTCATGCTGTGACTGATCAATTTAATCCCTCTGTAGTCACTACAGCTCTGCACATCACCCTTATTCTTAAAAATCGGTACCAAAACACTTTCTCCATTCCTCAGGCATCCTCTCACTTTCCAAGATTTCATTAAACAATCTAGTTAAAAACTCCACTGCCATTTCACTTAAACACCTCTGTGCTTCCACAAGTATGTCATCTGGACCAACAGCCTTTCCGTTCTTCATCCTCTTCATAGCTATCCTTACTTCCTCCTTGCTAATCCACTGCACTTCATGATTCACTATCCGCACATCATCCAACCTTCTCTCCCACTCATTCTCTTCATTCATCAGCCCCTCAAAGTACTCTTTCCATCTGCTCAACACACTCTCCTCGCTTGTGAGTATGTTTCCCTCATTATCCTTTATCACCCTTACCTGCTGCACATCTTTCCCAGCTTGGTCCCTCTGTCTAGCCAATCGGTACAGGTCCTTTTCTCCCTCCTTAGTGTTGAACCTTTCATACAACTCTTCATATGCCTTATCCTTAGCTTTCGCCACCTCTCTCTTTGCCATGCACCTTATCTCCTTATACTCCTGTCTACTTAATTAATCTCTCTGACAATCCCACTTTTTCTTCACCAACCTCTTTCTCTGTATACTCTCCTGTACTTCCTCATTCCACCACCAGGTTCTTTGTCCTCCTTCTTCTGTCCAGATATCACACCAAGCACCTTTCTAGCCATCTCCCTTACTAGATCTGCTGTAGTTACCCAGCTATTCGGTAACTCTTCACTGCCACCCAGTGCCTGTCTTAACTCTTCCCTGAACTCCACCTCCCAATTACCCTTTTCAATTTCCACCATTTGATCCTTGGTGCTGCCCTCACACTCCTCCTCCTCTTCTTGATCACCAATGTCATCCTACAAACCACCATTCTATGCTGCCTAACTACACTTTCCCCTGCCACCACATTGCAGTCTCCAATCTCCTTCAGACCGAGCCTTCTACATAAGATATAATCCACCTGTGTACAGCTCTCTCCACTCTTGTATAACACCCTATGCTCCTCCCTCTTATTAAAATACGTATTCACCACAGCCATGTCCATCCTTTTTGCAAAATCCACTACCATCTGATCTTCTGCATTCCTTTGCTTAACACCATACCTACCCATCACTTCCTCATCCCCTCTGTTCCCTTCACCAACATGCCCATTGAAATCTGCTCCAATCACCACTCTCTCACCCTTAGGTACAGTCATCACCACTTTATCCAACTCACTCCAAAATGTTTCTTTCTCATCCATCGCACACCCAATTTGTGGAGCATATGCACTAACAACATTCATCATCACACCATCAATTTCCAGCTTCATAAACATCACTCTGACACTCTTTTCACCTCCAAAACACTCTTAGCATACTGTTCCTTCAGGATAACCCCTACGCCATTTCTACTCCCATCCACACCATGATAAAACAATTTGAATCCGCCTCTAATACACCTAGCCTTGCTCCCCTTCCATCTGGTCTCTTGCACACACAATATACCAACCTTTCTTCTGTCCATCATATCAGCTAGCTCTCTCCCTGTTCTAACAAACTCCTATTAAGATCCACCAATAAAACACTGGCTGACATAGGCAAAAGCAACAATATCTATGGGGACTCCTTGTTTTCCATTTCTGTTGTAAAAGCATGGAATACCATCCCCTTGGATATTAGGACCGCTGAAAACAAAAATAATTTCAAAAAACCCCTCTGGTCCCATTTACATAGTTCTTGGTTATGTAATTGCTCTGACCGTGGATAGCTTCAATTAATTAGATCATATCGTGCTTTAACCTTCTATGAAAGCTTGTAGCAACTCCTTTCTATATACTCTTACTCAGTCAATGTGAGTTTACTGTACTAGCCACGAATGAACGTAACCAAATAACTGAGCAAAATGTCCTTTCAACTGTATTGTTTATTGTAACACACTGTGCCTCCTTATAGTATGTTTACTTTTTGCTCTTTCTTGGCCTTGAAACTGAGCCTTATTAACTTTTTGACTCTGTACTGTACTTTATTAACTTGTGCATTGTATCTGCTGTACTAATCTTTGTGGAGCTTTTTTCCCCAGGCCACCACTGAAAATGGACTTTCCTGGTAAACAAATGTAAAATAATTAAATAAAATAAATATTGATTACACTGTATAATATATATATCCGTGTATTTAGAAATATCTATATACAACTCATTTAAGTATTATCTTTAACTGAAACTGTTTTAGAGTTTGTAACTGATGTCAAGCAAGGATGTGCAAATAATGAAACTGTTGCCAGTGAACGAGACAGACTCTAAATGATGAACCAAAGTAAGTGCTATCTGTAATGTCTATATAATGGAGCCTTTCTCGCCAGGCCTCCACCAAAACGGACACTGTTCAGTCAGACTTTCACAGTAAACAAATGCCAATAAATAAATATATTCTTTTTTTCTTTCATTCATCCATATAAATGATTACTAGCTTAATCAAAGTCAGGTTTGCAGTGGTAGAAAAATCATATCAAGGCCTGCAATGGGTACATGAAAGATAAAAACTAACTTTGGAGAGAATATCACCCCATTACAGAATTTACAGGCATTGTAAATCACATGAACATATGAGCTTCACACTGTGATGGTGACTTCCTGTTGTAATTCACATAGTAAAAAGTAGTACTTCTAGCATTAGTCTGAAGAACTCCAACACTAACAGCAATAAAATAATTATTCTTTCTGTTCCACCTTACAGCATGGACAGTAACTCATCTATTGTGTATTGTTACAGTAAAAGTGGATCTGATTACAGAATGAAGATGGTTCATATATCCACCTCCAAATTCATTATGTTCAGCACAAAATATACACTGATGTACTCTTCTTAGATTTTACCTTTTATCGTCTGTTGTCATAAAATGTTTTTAGACTTACTTGACACAGCTGAATGATTTAGACTGGACAGACAATCTTCACATCCCTCGTCACAATCTGTAACTAGAACCAGGAAACAATCATTTTTAAGACACCCGCATTTATCTTCAAATACTTTTTTGGTGGATGCAATGATTAATACTTTTATTCTGATATGTTAGTTAAGAATACCTGATGATATTACCATATAATTTGACAACAATGAAACCTCTGACTATTAGGATACTTCAGAGCCCCCAAGACCACACAAACATTGTCAGAAAGGTGATGCATCACATTGCGGAATAACTTAGTCCATTTACATTAGGCGGGTTTTATTTATTTGTTTATAGTAAAGATGCATGAAATTAAGAAGCATTTCTGTACCACTTGATTACATTCACTATCAACTATCCAACCACAATGAGATTTTTTTTTTTTTAACTTTGGATGCTAACTGTGGAGTAATTGTTATGATTCTTTCCTCAAATCACTTTTATGAGTTTTGTTTGTTGCGTTAATGGTATCCAATGTACAGCACATGGGAACCATAGATACTAACATAGAATAATCTAGTTCTTTTTGTTCTGCTATAAAACTTATAGTCAAGTAAATATTTATATTTCAAGCAAAAACAAAAGCCATATTATAAATATAAAATTAAAACATAACATTTTAAACTGTATGCTTATATGCTTCCATAATACAGTTCTGCTATCATGCCTACTGTACATCTCATAGCATGGTGCCCACAATTTTACTGTTTCGTAAACAAAGACAAATTAAAAGGAAGACTGTTCACCTCAGAATCAGCCCGTAATGAGCTGTGTGATATAATGTCTGCTAAAACTGTACATTTTTCAAAGGTTTCAGTTCACATGCAGCAAGGTATCATTTTGTCTCTGCAACAATCAATTTATTTGCTTTTCAGCAGCAGTCAGAAAGTAGTATTGAATAAATAAGGCATCTTTGCTTCTGTTTTCTGCACTTTGCTTCTCTTCTTCTTGCAAGCAAGCATCTTTTAGTCTAATCAATATCACAGAAAATCCAGGCTTTGTGAAATCTGCCTCACAGATCTTTGAAGTAGTCTTAGTTCATACGAGTGCAGCTTTTTTTATACCGTCTGCAAGAATTGAGGGAATTGCTTTCATTCTCTGTTTCAGTAAATGACTATTGTTTCAGTTAATCTTCTGAGTAACTTCTTCTATGCAGTTAAAACCTTGTTCAGGCTATGTATCACTCGTCAGGACAAATCTAAAATGGAAGTTGATAAATTAGGTTGCAGGGGCCAGTGGTGAAAGTATAGTCATTTCAGGTCTAGCAGTTTTGCTCCTAAGTATTTTCATGGAAGCAGATGTACATGCCAGCAAATCCTAATAAATAAGATATAAAATTATTTCTTATAATTATTTATAATTTCAGTTACTGTAAATAATAATGAGGGATTCAGATACAATATTCTTCATTATGAGCTATGCTGACATAAATGGATGTAAATAAACGCATTTTTCATTTTAATTTCATTTCTGTCTTTTAATGAATTTGTAGTATTGTCAGGCAGTTCGGGATGTATTTGTTATATAGAAGAAAGTTTCTTTTTCAGTTACAAAAATATTTTTGTAGAAAAATGATAAAAGCTACTGGGATGTACTTGCGTCATATAAAATGAGAGACTAGGTATTGTAAACTCATTTGTTATATAATTCAGAAATTATACAAAAAATAATCACCATTTTTTATAAACTACTCTTTTTTTTTTTTTTTTTTTACATTGAGCAGCATTTATAGTAAGGGTAAAATAAATAAATAGAGTATGCAATAACATTTTGGATGAACTGCCAGTTTTAGGGTTCATTATAAATATGATGGAATATTCCTGCAATGCTCAAGCTAAAATGTTGGCCTTCCAGACACATTTGTTTGTCTGTACAGCATATGACATTGCGTTAAATGAACAGTAGTTTAAATTTGTTGTGTACTATTTTTGTGGTTTGCTGACAGTATGAAAAAATCTGCTTGCTTTACTTTTCTTCACAATCCATTGATATTGGCAAGCAGTGAGTGGATGATTCTAATATTTTCTTTACTGATTTATTTTGATGAGCCACTTAGAATTGCTGCCTCAAAACATTAGTTCTCCAGATCATTTCCAAGCTCAGTTACCTTCTGTGTGAAATACTTAATTCTTAATGAATTTTGTTAGGATTGTCAGTTTCCTCTAACATTGTGATTATGTGACACAGGTATGTTTTGGTATTCTAAACTACCCACAGATGTACAAGCTATGGAAGTGACTGAGTGCGCATATCTTCTGATAGGTTAGTCACCCCATTCTGGACAAGATTCCATGTTATGTGAGAAATTAATGCTGTGATGGGCTCCAACTGACCTGCATGCCTGCATGGATCAAGCAGGTGATTTGAAAATGAATTTATTAACAAATTAATGATTGCATTTCACATGAAGCGCAAGTGTGTAGGACAGATATGGTCTGCATTAATAACAATGCATGACATATAATTATTTGACCTTTCACTCGACTGAACAGGAAGGAGTCAGACACCAGTATACTTGGATGCTGATTGGCTTTCCAGAGCATTACATTTCTTGACACACCAGATTTCATATGAGCTGAAATAGTCTAATGAATGGCATGCATATACTAGTATCCATAATTTTCTAGTCAATGCTCTATATCTTAGAATATCTCAAAAATGTATTAATAAGTATACTGATATGACAAGACTATTTATTATTTAGTTATTTGCATTTGTTTACCAGGATGGCCCACTAGGCCATATTGAGACCATTTTCAGTGGGAGCCCTGGTAGAAAAACTGCACACTCAAATACACAATACATATAATATACAATATACAATACATTCAATAAAATACATCAACATGATCAGTACATATAATGCCTATGTCGCTGTTGGTAACTGAATGAACATTGTGAAAATCTGATAACAGAATGAGCATGTTGAAAATCTTGGTATGATGATAAATTACAATATCAGGGATAAATTGGTTTACAAAATTAGAATATCACAAATTAGGATATTCAAGTTACCCATGACTAGCTTGGGTTCTTACTACATAGTCTGAATAATTATAAAGTTCTAGTCTTAAGTACAGATGAGCAAATATAGAGGTAGTACCAGCGCTATAGATAAATGATTATTGGATCAGAGAGGTCTATTTGGATGATACTGAGCAAGTAGAGAAAAAATGGCAGGGCAGTTTGATGGCTTAAATATAAACTCATTTGCAGAAGTTAATTGAATGCATGTAAGATGATGTGGGACTTCCAGCCGTTTTAACAGGGATAATGAGGAACAATGGTGAGATGAATATATTGCATTGATTACAAATTTCGCAATTTTATTGTAGCAGGAGTCATATTTGGATTTCAGAGAGGATTGAACGTTGGTAAGGACAGGGGTGCCATAAACAAGAGCTGCTAGAAGACAGGAAGAGGCTAGCGATATTTTGCAGAGATGTTGAGAAAGTATGCGTCTAAAGCAGAGGCCCAGTTTTTGATGTGTTTTTTTGACATTAGTATGAATAAGCAAGTCAAATGTCAGGTTTTCATCTATGATGACACCTAGTATTTTTTTTTATTTGGTACAACATCAATGATGGTGTTATTTTGAGCATGAATAGTGAATTCTTCCTTGTTTAGGGAAGTGTTGTGGGGTGGAGGCAAAAAGCACAAGTTTAGTTTTGTTAGAGTTTAGGGTGAGATGATTATTGGTCATCCATATTTTGGTAGAAGTGAGGGCAGTTGGGTGATTTTCTGTCATTCAGATGAGGAATTGGCAGCACATATGATATTTGAGTCATCTGCGTATTGGATGATAGTACCTTGACTAAGAGTGGTGTGAAAGTTGTTCATGGGTTCATATGTTCATAGGTGTGTACTAGGCTAATGGCCCTGGAGACTTTACAAGCTTAGCCCATAGGATTACCCTGGCATCATGCCACCCATCCTTAGTTCCCAGTGCCTCTGTTGAGTAGAGCCATTGAAGTGATCACCAAGGTGAATTTTCTATTTCACATCCACTCATCAAGGTTTCTCTTGAAGAGGGCCAGTGAAGTGTTATGCTCGACATGTATGGGAGGTCTATTCCATAACATGGGCAGTCTCTGGATTACAAACCTGCCCCTCCAGCACATTCTGTTGATTGTGGCAATGAGGTTGATGTCTCTGGAGCATGTGGTGCAGAGGGATTGGGATTTCATTAGATGTAGCATTTCTAACGGAGCTTGGTCAGACATGGCTTTGTAAGTCAAGCAGAGATTGCCTCCATGTAGGTGATATGAGACAGAGAATAGTTGGAGTTTTTTGTCTGTCCATATAGGACAAGTGTTTAAGGCCTAGGATCCTCTTTGTGAGGTACGTTTACCTCTCCAGTTGTTGCAGGTGTCTAGTGAGATACATGCCAAATGGGGCATTGTACTTGAGGATTGGCCTAATGAGGGAAAAGTAGAGGGAGACAATGACCTCTTTCTTCCTGGATGCAAAACCTTTAGTAATGAGATGTGCCACATAGAAGGACTTTCTGACCACAATGGCAACCTGTGTTCCCAGATCTCTTATAACACCTTCTGTGTTCAGTGGACTACCATTAATGTGGTAATTTATAGCAACCAGGTTTTTTCCAAAGGGGATGACATATTTCTTGGCATTGAGCTTAAGGCCATAGTTCTGACACCAGTCATTGGTCTCAGTGAGGCCATTCTGTAGGATGTCAACATCACTTGGGGAGTTAATAATGGCTCCAAACTTGCAATCATCTGCAAACTTTGTCAGCCAGTGTCCCTTCATGTTGGTCTGGACTTCTGAGAAGTAAATACTAAACAGGGGAAAACCCAGGACCAATCCCTGTGGGACTCCACTTGTGCCTGGTCGGCAGTCTGACTTGGAGTCAGCTACTTTCACACTGTGGGTTCTATTTGCGAGCCAGTTTGCAACACACCTAGTGATATAGGGGTTGATGCCTAGCTTAATGAGTTTTTCTATGATTCCTAAGTGGGAAATAGCATCAAAAGCCTTGGCCAGATCAAGGAAGGCTGTTTGAACCACCTTGCCTTCATCCACAGTTCTGGTGACTGACTCAGAGAAGTCGACCAAGTTGAGCAGGTATGATCTACCCTTCACAAAACCAAACTGTGTGGGATCCAGTGTTTGGAGATTCCCCATATCCTTGTTTATTAGGTCCATGATGATGCGTTCCATAGCTTTGCATATCAGACTTGTCAGGCTAATGGGGTGATAGTTCCCAGGGTCTGTATTCACTCCTCCTTTGTGGAGAGGGATGACTGTAGCAGTGCATCATATTGTAGGGAAAAAGCTTGAGGTGAGGCTGTGAATGAACAAGGCACACCAGTGAGGTGCCAGTTCACTCTGTAGTTCATGTAGAACATAGCCAGGAATATCGTCCGGTCCCATAGAAGCTGTATTCTTGGCCTTGGACAGTGCTGTTTTAACTTGTGCAGCAGTATACTGGTTGCCTGGCAATCTACTGGTATTCTGATTGGTCCTTTCGGGGGGGGGGAGAGAGGGGTAAAGCTGGCAATGAATCTGTCGGCCAGTATATTGGCAATATCTGTTGGGTGGGTATAGCAGGTACCATTGTGCAATAGCTCAGAGCAAATCTGGGTTTTGCTGTGGAGATTCTTTACATAACTACAAAAGCCTCTGTAGTTGTTTTTACTATATGCTGCAATTCTGTTTTCATAGCTAACTTTAGAGGATTTGATGAGGGATCTCAACCTTTTGTTGAGGCTGATAAGGGAGGTTTTCCAGTCTTGGGATTTCTCCTTATTCTACATCAATTTCCTCCTCCTGTTGTTAAGTTGGTTTATGGCAGGGGACCACCAGACTGGCTTCCATTTTTTGGTGGAGAGTGCCTTGGTTCTATTGGGTAATGGCAAGTTCCATGCATTTGTGTACATGTTCATACAGTGAACTGGTGTATGAACATGTACATGTTCATACAGTGAACTGGTGTATGAACATGTACATGTTCATACAGTGAACTGGTGTATGTTCATACAGTGAACTGGTGTATGAACATGTACATGTTCATACAGTGAACTGGTGTATGAACATGTACATGTTCATACAGTGAACTGGTGTATGAACATGTACATGTTCATACAGTGAACTGGTGTATGTTCATAGAGTGAACTGGTGTATGTTCATACAGTGAACTGGTGTATGAACATGTACATGTTCATAAGTGAACTGGTGTATGAACATGTACATGTTCATACAGTGAACTGGTGTATGAACATGTACATGTTCATACAGTGAACTGATGTATGAACATGTACATGTTCATACAGTGAACTGGTGTATGTTCATACAGTGAACTGGTGTATGAACATGTACATGTTCATACAGTGAACTGGTGTATGAACATGTACATGTTCATACAGTGAACTGGTGTATGAACATGTACATGTTCATACAGTGAACTGGTGTATGATTCGGAGGTCATGCAACTATTCTCCATTTGAATGGGTGCCATGAAGTTAGCCACCTCTGTTTTTAAGAGCCCACAGTTAGCTTTGTAGAAGGTTCTCATGGAGGTTACCTTTGCGGGGGTTGGGGTGGGAGGGATGTTGATTTCCAAGGGGATTAGTTTGTGGTCAGATCTAACCAGGGAAGAGTTGACTACTGGTGTAGATCAGGTCTTTGAGAAATGTTATGTTGAAGAACTCAAAAGCCTCATCTAGGGGATGGAATTCTAATGCATTCCAGTTAATGCTTTGTAAAGTTTTGCTAAGTTTGGTTTGGCAGAATACTGGTATTTTTTTTTAGTGTGGGGTAGTTTTTCATAGTATGAAGGCAGGTAGGTGGTCATTTATACTTGTGGAAGCAATACTATTTGGGTGGAACATCATAATCCATTCGAACATTGAGCCACTACCATTGTTTTTGTTGGGTCTAGTTATATTGCAAATTAACTGGGTAAAGTTAAGTGGGTTAATATTGGAGGCAGGATGGTGGTGGGAGGCACAGTAGCCGGTTAATATCTACATCGCCAAGAATGCTTATTTAATTTTTATATTATTTGATGTCTAGGCATGGATTTCTTATAACTCCCTCCTGCTGGCTCAGGTGCTTGTACTTAATAGGTTATGGATTATCCTAAATAAAGCTTTTAAATAACCTTAATAATAGAATGAGACATACACTTAAGTAATGTTAAGTTCTCCAGGGCAGGTATGAATCCAGATTGCTTTAAGTTTTTCTTTGTATTGGTTTTGAAGCAGACACAGAGCAGTTATAGAGTAGTGCAGTGAATGTTAGGGTACACAGCAAGCTTAGGGATTCATTGTACAAGCACTCCATGAAACCAGCAGGGAGGACTACTTGTTTTAAAAATGGCACCCATGGATTATTACCCCTTAAGTTTATTTGCAAGTGACATCAATATTAGTTTATTTCTAATCTACTTTTCAGGATACCAATACTGCATTTATTTCTGATTCTGGAATGGATTGTTGGTCTTCAGTTTATTAATTACATGCATATTACATTTTAGGAGTATATTACTTAACTTTATTATATTTTCTCTGTGTCTGAATTTGCCACTACCCATTAATATTTAGTAAAGCTTGTCCTTGCTTATTTATTCCAGTACAAAATTACTTCTTTTTATCTCGGTTATTATGAGAGTGTGAAACTAATCATGCAACTGCTTTGTAAAGGATTATGGCCAAGCCTTGACATTCCAACTGGTCCCATGTCTCAACACTATGTTATCTTTAGTATCTCACTAGGCTCCACTGGCCACTTGATCTTATGTTCAGGTAGATTAACAGTGCCAACTTGAACTCACTCCTTAGAAGATTTCCAACAGGACCAACATATTGCTGGCCAGTGACACTTACAGCAAACTATTCTTTTGATGTCACCTCTTTGCAAGCCATTCAACATGCTCTGCTAATGTTACCCACTTTTTTCTATTCTCCCTTACATATTTACCTAACTACTTGGCCTTGCTGTTTGGTTACCATAAATTAGCATTGCATATGTTTCTACTATTATTACTTACTTGCATTTCATCTCTGTGAAATAACCACAACTGCTCAATGACAGTTTCTCTTATGCAATAACTTTCTATTAAAATTCTGCACCCTCCAACAAATCCGGTATACAAATAATTTCAAAACCCATGACTTCATATCTGCACTTAATCAATGCAACTGGAGACTACTCTCATCCCCTCCCCCCGGAAAGTGCCAGGTACTACTTTAAAACACTTTTCTAAACATTCTAAATCATCTTGCCCCTATCAGAACTAAATCCAACTATGCCCCTGGCTGACCAGAGATACCTGACTACTACTAAAACAAAGAGATAAAGCATGTGACTTGTGACATCAAAATATAACTCAAACTAACAGACAGGCATACTAGGAACTAAGGAACAAAGTCAAAAACAAACCAGGACAGACAAAAGGAACCACTACATGGGCATTCAAACCAAACACAAAAATAACCCACAAAAATCCTGGGGTGCATTAATAAAATCCTGCAACCAGGAAGGGCAAGTATTCCACTTCCAAACATTGACACCACCACTAATAATATCACCACCCAATTCAATGAAAACACATCAAATCCATCCTAGCCCTCACCAGTAATAGTTCTCCCACTTCACATCCAAACCTATCTTCCATACCAGCAGACCAAGCCTCTTCTGCTTATGGCCTGTCTCAACTAGCACAATATATAAATACATAAATAGGCTTAAACCCACAACCCTGGCTGGTGACCTGCATAATATCTAAAGATCGCAGTCAAAGCCATTTCTTACACCCAGTCTCCATGCTCATTAACCACTCTATCAGAACAATGCATTCCTTCTTTGTGAAAAATTTTGAATATAATACCACTCCACAAAGGAGGTAACTCTGTGGAGCTAATTAATGTCCATTTGCTATTCTATCCCCCTTATTTAAAATCCTCGAAAAATGTATACATTCCCATATAATGCAGAATCTCTTCACTAATAAACTGTTAACCAACACACAGCATGGATTCTGTCCCAATCACAGTACTACCACAGCCCTTATTTGCTTTACCAACACAGTAAACCAATATCGAAACAATGGTAACCCAGTTTCCACTGTATTCCTAGATCTCTCCAAGGCCTTCAATACTGTCTCCCATCCCAAACTCTTTCTGCTCTCTCCAATCTTAATCTCAGCCACTCTACACTAGCATGATTGCAAGACTATCTAACCGACTGCCAACAAGCAGAAAAATGGCAAAACTCCTCATCTCCCCTACTACCTATCACCTAGATGTCCCCCAAGGATCCATTCTTGGACCGATTCTTTTCAACATATTCACCAACCAACTCCACAAAGCTATACAACATGCCATTCTAGTTAAGTATGTCGATGACTCTACTCTAATCTACTCTGCCCCATCACTCCCTCAACTCCAGGAAATGACACAACAGTCCTTTACCACTGTTGAAACCTGGTTAGCCAACTCTCAACTAATGCTTAACCCCAATAAAATGAAGCTAATGATATTATATTCCACTGTAGCCTTAGACTCCTTACCACCATTCACAATATTCTCAGCCAATAACATGCCTATCATACCTGTCCAACACACCAAACTTCTAGGGGTTATCATAGATCACAACAAAAAATTCGGTATGCACATGGCACAGACAATAAAGTCCATAAAAAATCTCAGAACTCTATATAGATGCAAAAAGTACCTCACCAATAACAGTAAAGCCACCATCGCAAGAAAAATCACCTACCATCCATACTCCTCTATGCCTCCCCCATACTCATCAACCTAAACAAAGCAGACTTTAACAAACTAAATACCTGCTATAATAAAATAGCTAAGTTTGGTACTGACTCATCCTTCACGACACATCACTGCATAGCAATCAGGCAACTATCCTGTCTAGAATTACCCAACCTGCTCACATATAACCAGCTTACAACAGCCCACCAAATTCTATATTATCCAGATAGAGTTCCTGCTCTTCAAGGTCTACTTAATATCTACGCTAACAAACTCCTATTAAGATCCACCAATAAAGCTCTGGCTGACATTGTCAAAAGCAACAATAACTCTGTTGATTCCTTGTTTTCCATCTCTGTTGCATAAGCATGGAATACCTTCCTTGTAAATATTAATACAACTGAAAATAAAAATAATTTCAAAAAACTCCTGTTGTCCCATTTACATAGTTCTTGTTTATGTAATTGTTCTGACCCTGGGTAGCTTCATTTAATTAGTTCATATCATACCTTAACCTTCTATGAAAGCTTGTAGCAACACCTTTCTATACTCTATCAGTGTGTGTTTACTGTGCTAGCTACTGATGAATGCAACCAAATGACTGAACAAAATGTCCTTTCAACTTCACGGTTTACTGTAACACACTGTGCTCCTTATAGTATATTTACGTTTTGCTCATTTCTTGGCCTTGAAACTGTACTTTAGTAACCTTTGACTCTGTACTTAATTAACAAGTGTATTGTATTTACTGTGTTTGCTGTACTAATCTTTGTGGAGCTTTTCTCCCCAGGCCTACACTGAAAATGGGATCCATGCCCAGTCGGACCTCACCAGTAAACAAATGTAAAATAAATATTATATAATATTTAATGCTTTCCTCATTTTCACTTTGATGGATTGTCTCAGCATCTCCATTTTCGACTTTTTCATACTTGTCCTGGAGATACATTATTTATCTGTCTCTTGGTTTATTTATTTATTCATTCATTGCTTGCTTTTGTTGACTGAGAAAGTTGGTCCAGGCTAAAATGATCCTTTCCAGTGGCTGCCCAGGGAGAAAAGCTCCAGAATTACAAAAATGTCTTACATACGGTATAAAGCTGCTACAATGTAAAGGAACAAATGCTAATTAGTTTACGTGCAATATAAACATGAGGGTACAGAGAAGCAGGAGCAATAACAGAAATGCAAGAAATTAATGCACAAATGGACTGATATGAAGTCAAAAGTTCATTAACACTGCATGACAGACCAAGAACATACAGGGATGATTCTTGTTTCACTTTAGGAGTATGCATAAGTGTATATATGGATGAAATACCAGTTGACGGTATCTATTTTGCATTGTTTGAAAAAAATACACTTGGGCAACACTAGAAATTCAAGATTTAAATTAATTCAAGTTTTTATGTGCAGTAGCTGAAAGTAATAGAGAAGGAATACAGAATAGCGAGGGTATAGAAAAGCAATGTAATAATGTTGCAGGATAGGTGCAGAGTTAGAGAGATGGGGGTAGCAGTGGGGTGATACAGGAGATCGTGTAGCATAGGCGAGATGCTTTATGATAGTAGTGAATGGACTACAATTATGGTGAATGACAGAGAGAGAGACCTCAGTGTTTGAGTATTACAGAGTGGAGCGAGCATGTATAAAGGCAACTCTCTCTCGGGAATTATTGTAGGTTAGTTGTAAATGATGTTTTTTCATCTATTCTGATTCAGGGGGAGTGGTGTTGTGTTCCATAGTTGATGCACAGTAGTTTTCTGAACTGTTGCTTTAGGTTTTTATTACTTTTGTGTAGGCTTCAACCTGGAGAGTGCTGTTGAAAAATACCATTTAGGGATGGGCAGTTTTCTGGTTTATGAATGAAATTGTAGGTTGTAAGTCGCTGAGAGAATAAGAGGTATTGGTGTAGTTCAAGACAGTTTCCATGGTTTAGCTATTTTGCTGTAGCAGGCCTTTAGTTTTAATTTCGGAGAAACCTGCAGGTTTAGAAGTACTGGTGATGTGTGAGTGACTGATTGAAGGCAGTGTGATGATGCAGTGGACTTCTTGCATTATCTGTAACATGGGGTTTTGCTCTACAAAGTAAACCAAGCCATTGGAATGTTTTGTTTCTGGAGGAGAGTATAACCCATTCTTATAAATAGGAAGGACAAAGAATAGTCAGAGATGTAGGCCTCTGTGTCAAAGGTAAAGTACAGGCAGGGGTCTTGCAGATCATGATAGAGACATTCACTACTGAAGTGGAAGGATGAACTAAACTATGAGTTGACTTCCTGAGCTGATTTTTGAGACATTTACCTGCACTGACTTGTGAGGACCCTGCATTATTTGGTAGAAATTTTATGATGCCACTGTAAACAAATCTCACACTGCCAAGTCACTGTAAATTAATTACACTGAAATCATGTACTGTGTCTCCTGTGTGTTTTGAGGTATACACAACCAATCATATGTATATATTCATGTACACATACATATACAAACACATAGACACATGCACATTTTTATTAATTTATTTATCCTTTTCTTGATCAGGTTATTCTCAGTACAGTACACTAGAAGACTCTCTTCATTGGAAACCTGATGGCCAGAGCATCGAGAGCACTTCTTTTTGATGTGCCTTGAGACCCCTTTACATCTACTTGAACTATCACAACGTCAGGCAAATGGAATGTCAATGTAACATCACAAACAACTGCACAATGAATGACAGCCAAAAATCATAGGCCTTCCAGCAAAGGATAATACAAAGCTCATGAAGTATAAAAGCACACTTTAATAATAAAAATAAAAATATTATAAAGATTTTTTAAAATAAAGAATGCAGTTTATTCAGTTGTTCTAAAAAGTAAAAAAATAAGGAAGAAGACTGAAAACTTTGTAAAAGAAACACAGGCAGGGTGATTTCAGGAATGCATTCAAGGTTGTTTTTGCTGATTCCTGCTACTTCTAGTACCTCATTACTAGAATCAGAAAAACAATCTCAAATGCTTTTATGAAATCAGCCAGCCTGTGTTTTTTTTGCAAAGTTTTCAGTTTTCTTCCTTATTTTTTACTTTTTAAAGTGACTGAATAAAAAAACATTCTTTATTTTTTACTTTTTAATCTTTAAGTAAAATACTGTCCCTCTGTCATTATCTTGTCATCTGTTGTGCGTTTGTGAAGTCAATGTCATGTTTTTTTTTTTTCCAAGTACCATCTAGTCAGAGGAAACATTGGATTGTTCATCTGTTGGGGGTACTATTGCTGTTTTTTCTTAAATCTCAAAATGGATCCAGTAACTGGTACATTGTGAGGTGATGGGTGGAGTTAATCATTTTGACTGCAGCTGAATTTTTATTTCTCTTTTAATACAAGGGACACAATCTTGTTTCTCCACGTTTATGACATGTTGGTATGTGTTTATATTTATTTCATGTACACTGTTTTGTTGCACTGCTATATGCAACTCTGTTTTACATGTACTTTCTGCTTTAAGATACTGTATACATACTGTATGCCATTTTCTGCATTGTGCAGCTTTCCATATGCATGGGTAGCTGCTGAAAAGGATCATCACGTTATAATACCAATGATAATACAGAGACAGATAAGTAGATACCACACACTCACACACACACACAGAAACAGACACACATCTGCACTCATGTATAAATGGGTCTACGTCTAAACTTCAAAGTTTTAAAACTTCAAATTTCTTATGGTTGAGACCATAAGATCGAAGTCTTGAAACTTCAAACCATTTAAATGGAGATCACTGCACAGGGCAAAACAGTATATTTACCATTTCTCTCACTGTAGTGTGATTCAGAGTTGGTATATTTAATTAGCATGGTGGGTAGTGGGCACAACCCCCCCCCCCCCCAGTATTGGGTGCAATGGGTCTTGTCCCCTGCAAAAACACAAAAAAGATTTTTGTGTCTTTTTTTTATTTACATTTTGAAGCTTCAAAACTTCAATCTTATGGTGTTGACCATAAGAAATTCAAAGTTTTGAAACTTCGAAATTTAGAAGTAGCCCTGTATACACACATGCAGCAAAGGTAATCTGTGGTAACTATTCTGAGGAAATGCATGTAAACCTCAAGTTCTCTCACACACATCTTAATATTTTTGAAAGCAAAATAAATAATAAATCCCAAATAAAATACGAGCTAAAATTTTAACGTCTGCATTTCTGTTTACTGCATGTGCAGTTTTGAACTGTATCCTTTCCCAAGGTATCCAAAAAATGAAATCTGGTATATACATTTTAAAACTACACCTTAGTTTCAGGTTTTATTTTTTCACTGCATTCAAACTCCTGAACCTCAGTTACAATTACATATTGCTGACACTGTCTCAGTAATTTCAGTGCTGTTTATTGCACTTATTGTTGTTAATGTTTTAAATTCAGCATTCTGCGTAATTGACATTAGATGTGGAAAATGGTACAATGAAAATTAATTTAGCAAATGATGTTAAAATTTGTTGCAGGTCCAGAACTATCTTCAGACAGAAAATGAATCTACAAATGCAATGTTAGTTTTAACAAGATCTAGCAATGAAAGATATATGTATATTAAAGAGACAAACAATACGCTAAAACCTAGGCCTTTGCAGTATATGTTACAAAAAGGAAGACACAGGAAAAAATAGTCCATAAACCGTTTCTTCTACTGCATAAAACCAAAAAGTACATATTGTGATGCAGGAACCCAGTGAGATAGTGCCTTACATCCTGAGTCTATTTAGTAATACTCATTCAAATAACCAGACTATTGCACTGCACTTACGAAATGCTATATATGCAGTCATTTTGTGCACAATTTATTTGGTGCATCTTGATTAAACTTTACATGTCCCAGGCAATGTCAGCCAGATTTTTTGGCCTTAAGAACATCCCTTCCTTCATTCATACATATGTGTGGGGGGTGAAATACACTACTCATAGGAGGTTACTAGACTAATGACCCTGTGG
Source organism: Protopterus annectens (assembly GCF_019279795.1). NCBI lineage: Eukaryota > Metazoa > Chordata > Ceratodontiformes > Protopteridae > Protopterus > Protopterus annectens. The sequence continues at coordinate 732,691,711 of NC_056750.1, forward strand.
CCCTTAAAAGAAGCCAAGAGTTTATCCTCAAGAAATAAACCTCAGTAAGCACCTGTCACCCCTGTCAATGAGGGACAAAGATGGAACCCATGAGACAAATTTGTGGTTTCCTATCCACTCATCAAGGTTGCACTTGAAGAGGGTCAGCGAAGTACTCTGTTTGACATGCATGTCTATTCCAGAGTCAGGGCAGCCTCTGGGAGACAAATCTGTCTCTCCAGCAGGTTTTGTTGATGTTGCATATTAGATTTAGGTCCATCAAGAGGGTAATGCATGAGGAGTTAGACTTATGGATGTGGAGCATCTCTAGCAGGACAGTGTCTGATATTGCCTTGTAGGCAGGACAGAGATCACCGCTGAGTAATCTGTATGATACCGAGTATAGTGATTTGAGCCTATCCACATAGGACAGGTATTGGAGGCCATTGATTCTCTTTGTGTGGTATTTCTGTAGCCTTTCCAGTTGGTGCAGGTGTTTAGATAGGTACATACCAAACGTGGTGTTATACTCAAATATAGGTCTAATGAGGAAGGAGTACAGAGAGGTAATAACCTTCTATTTTCGGGATGCAATCACTTTACTTATGAGATGAACCAAGTAAAAGACTTTTCTTTCCACTGCTGCAACATGATGGTCAAATGTGAGATTGTTGCCAACTTGAGCACCCTAGTCTCTCACCACAGGTTGTGTGCTTATTGGATTGCCACTGATGTGGTAATCAGTAGGCGCCATGTTTTTGCCAAATGTTATGATAATACATTTTTTGTGTTTAACTTAAGGCCACGACTTTGGCACCAGTTATTTGTAGCTGAGAGACCCCCTTGCAGTATGTTAACATCATTTGGAGAGTCAAAGACAGCATCAAACTTACAGTCATCCACAAACTTGGTCAGCCACAGGCCCTTAGTCTTTTCCTGGATCTCTGAGAAGTAGATGCCAAACAGTAGGGGTCTCAGGACAGATCCCTGGGGAACACCACTAGTGGCAGGTCTGCTGTCAGAGGTGATGGCACCTATTTTGACCTTGTGGTTCCTATCTGTGAGCCAGCTGGCTACCAATCTGATGAGATAGGGGTTAACACCAAGTTGTATTAGCTTTTCGATGATGCCCGAATGGGAGCTTGTGTCAAAGGCCTTGGCCAGGTCAAGGTAAGCAGTATGTACTGACATCTCCTCATCTAGGGACTTGGTGGCAGTCTCAAAGAAGTCAACTTGGTTCAATAGGCAAGATCTGCCCCTGATAAATCTAAACTGGGAAAATAACTTGGTTATTCTCACCAGCAGCAGAACAAAAAGAAGTTAGGTACTCTTCACTTGTATTGTGAATCTTTTAAAGTACAAGTGATTCAGCATTTCAAATGCTTGAACTGCAGTGTAACTGAATCATCTGTCGCACTGGCTGGGACTTTACTCATCACTCTAGCTATTATGAAAAGATTATTTCAGGATATCATCTGAAGAGATAACATGTCTAAATCTCTGATGGGGATAGGCTGTCTGATCAAAATCCAATCATCAAAAGTTAACAGAGTGGTTTTGTTTTGGGGACTGTGTGTGTGTGTGTGTGTGTGTGTGTGTGTGTGTGTGTGTGTGTGTGTGTGCGTGCAGGAAACAATGTAGGGAAATGTGAAGGGAGATGCGAAAGTGTGTGTGTGTGTCTTTGTTTAAGGTGCTTGTAGTACAGTACAACCCACCCTGTCCCTCTATGGTTCTGTCATGAATTTGTGGGTGTGTCCCTCATCGTTGAGAAGCTTGGCGTTTTTTCCGCTGTCTCACTAGAGCATAAAAGAACCACAGAAGGACAGCTCCACAAGGTAAATTTCAATAAAAAGCATTCTAAAAACAATAGTAATAAAAATAATAGTAATAATAAAAATAAAAAGAATAATAAAAATAAAAAGAATTCTAAAAAATCAAGTTTCACACTTCTTAATCACAGTAAGACTTCATCAGATCTAAATTCAAATATACCAGCCAAGTTTATATAACCACACAAAATCAGAATGTAATGAGTAATACATTCTTAAGTAGTAGTACCAGATTTTTGGGTTCAGTAAAACAATGTCAACTTTAAATTGTTAAAATATTAACAATATAATATATAAAATGCATAAAAATTCTTAAGAATAAATATAAGACCTTAAATACAAATATAAATTTATTTTATTTAATTTATTTAACATTTATTTACCGGGGAAGTCCAACTGGGTTGGTAGCCCATTTTCAGTGGAGGCCCAGGGAGAAAACCTCAACATATGTTTTTTTTAAGGGTGCGTTTGAAGTTATTAAAGCACTCAATGGTAGTAATGTCTGTTGGCAGATATTTCCAGCGCTTTGTCGTAGCATGAATGTGTAGGCGCTGTCCAGCTCTTTTGTTTGGAATGTAGACAGTTAGGAGTTAATTGTTTTCAGAACAGAGGGCTCTAGTAGGGATATAGGGTTCTAGGATGGATTTGAGGGCTGGGTAACTATCAGGTATATACATCATTTTATGTGCAGAAAGACGGCTGCCAGTACAATTCACTATATTCAATCAGAGTCTTGTGTGCCCCCCCACCCCCGGTGTGCAGAGCTACCTCTTCTAACACAAAAAAAAAAAAACTTTCACGCACATTTTTTATGTTTGGCCAAAGCGCTGCCGCTTAAATGTATTTTATATCATACAGATGTTTTCAGATGTGTTTTTTAGGGTCTTTCAGTTTTTCCAATATGAAATGCTGAACAAGTCCCACAAATAGCAAGGTAATTCACCCCTTACTATTACAATTGTAAAATGTTTTGGCGTTTAAACATTTCATGCTACAAGGCACTGTTCAGACTTGTTTAAAATATAGGGGAACTGGATACATGAACCACACAAACTTGCTAATCTTATTTTTACTGGTTATAGCTGTTTGGGGACTCTTGTTCATACAACTCTTATTTTTTTTCCTTTTTTGTATACTACAACAGGGTGGTTTGAAAAGAGAATTATGTAATTCGGGACACCACTGAATTTGCTCCAAATATTTTTAAAATAACAGTTTTGACTAATCTGTTATAAGAAGTATATTCTAAAAACAGTGTTCTATGAAAATCTGTATCATTTACATCCTGTTAAAGTTTTTTCTAACTACTTTTCACATCCAAGATAGGAACATAGCTCTTTCCCCACCTCAAAATAACTTCTTCCTTAATAGGCTTAATAAAACTATCTGGGTAACCCCTTTCTAAACTAATTTAACTATAATGTTGCATTCAGAAAGGAAATCTTTATAATCCAAGGTCATCTTGCTCTAACAAGTTCACCTTTACCAATATTACTTTTTAGGATAGCAGATGTTCACTTGTAAAATGCAAATATGAATTTAAAAAAGTTTCCTTTCTAGAAATCCTACTCATATTTCTGCTATTTGTAAAAATTTTAATGATGTGTACATCTAAACAAAGAAAAACATCAGTCTGTATTTCATAAGTAAAATTTAAAACGGGAGTAGTATGCTGAATGTGTTCAATAAAATGTGAGAAAGTCTCTATTTCCTACCCATAAAATATAAATGTCATCAACAAATAGAGACCAATGAAGACACATCCAAAACTAATTTACTTTCCCGCATAAGTGTACAAGGTTAGCAAAAATGGGGACACATGCTGCCCCCATCTCAAACTCACTAGTTTATTTTAAAAATTCTGTTTCAAAATACACATTGTTGATTTTCAGAATTAATTCCATAAATTCAGTTATATGTCTTATGTCCTCGCTGTGCAGAAAATCACAAAGAAGTAAAGCTTGTTCAAGCCAGTCTAAACCTATAGTGTGGGGAATCACCCAGAGTAACAAATAGTGCATCATTCACAAATTCTACACCCCACAAAATCCCAGGAATCTTTCAATATGTGATATTATTACCATCATAAAACTTTTTGAGTTTCCTTTTGATAAAAACTGCCAAGGAATGCATTTTTGAACCACTAGCACCCACAATCAAATGTATAGGTGGATCTGATATGGTGGGTGTTCTAGCTTTATCACTTCTAAGGAAATATAGTAAACCTTTATCCATAACACTATGCACATAAAGATCTTCCAGCAAAAAATCTATACATATTGTGATAAGCAAAGTCAACTTCATTTCTGAAGACTGAGGTATATTTGCTCCTCATATAACAAGTTCAACATCTTCCCTACATAATGTAACGTATCCATTAATACTAACCCTCCCCCTTTATCGGGTTTCATTACTTGTATAGTTTTGTTGTGAATAAGTTAATTTAAGACTTTTTCTCCATTAATTTCAAATTAGTATTTCTAAAATAGGTTTATTAACCAATTCCCTAATGTCCTGTTCAACTAATGATTCAAAATGTTGTAGGACAGGGTATGTGGGGGCTAAAGCTGCTTATTCTCTTAAAAAAAAAACAGGAGTAACGCGGACTGTAGGATTATATTCATATACTACTTCCAAGTTAAGTTTACGAAGAAATAACTTAAAATCAATAAGAGTCCTACTAATATTAAAAGAGTGGGTGGGGACAAATGAAAAACCTTTTTTAAAAATTGAAAAGTGTACATTGTTAATATCCAGTTGAGCATAATTGTACACTTTAAAATGATCTTGTTCCAAAACTATCCCATTAGTAATAATCGGATCTTCTAAGATCTTATAATCTACAGTAGGGAATATCTTCTTCTTCTTCCTCTTCCTTTGCCCCCTCTTTCTCTTCTGACAAAATGTGAGGACTGGTTTGGAAAGCCCCCTTGTCGGAAGCGATAATTCCGTGTTCTGTTTTAGCATCTCACTGGGGGAAGTTCTAGTTCTAAAGGTTCTTAAATAGTGAATTCATTATTTCTTTCCACGTTCAGGGAATTAGTATTAGCACCATTGTTATTAAAATTATAAAATGAAGCCTCCTGATGTAAATCTTCTTTCTGATGAAGGTGATGATTCAGGGGGCTTGTTAAATTTAGAAGCTGAAAAACTCTTTAAAGGGTACACTTTGTTATTCTGATAATCCTTTCTGTCCCTTTCCAACTTTAAAAATTCCCTCTTTTTCTGCCATTAATCTTCTCATCCACTCTACTGAACACTGTATAATATTCATTCTGATTTTCTTTTAGTGAAAACAAATCATTACTAATGGCACTACTTTGTTGGTTAATATCATTAAACAGCTCAGACTTATTCTTAATTAAAGCTCTCATTAATTCAACCCCCCCAGCTATCAAATATTTACATTAATTCATGATGAAAGGCACTACCAGCCACTACATTACTGTGATATTTATAAACTCTTAAGCCTTTAGGCACTTTTTTCCTCACTAAACATTCTTTAAGAAAACAGATATCCAGTAAACTATTATATGTTATGTTTGAATAAGAGCCCAAATGTTCAACTGTATGTGGAACCCCTTAGTTAATAGCCAAGTTAAGTCAAGTTAAACCTCAGTGTAACACCTCATCTGAGGAATAGCACACTCAGAAGTGCAGCTCAGTCCCTATGTTGCACTACATAGTCAACAATTCATCTACCTAGTGTGGGAATAGAACCCAACACCTGCTGTAACAAAAGTGAGTCTGCTACCAATTACTCCACTGACATTATTATATATTATATACATATATTTTTACTGTATTTGTGGGTTTGTGGTAATAGATCAAAGCGCACTTCATAGACTGTTTGGCAATTACAATATTTAGAATATCAGAATTACCAAAGAAAAACAATTCTATATATTATATATATATATATATATATATATATATATATATATATATATATATATATATATATATAATGTTTTTTTTTTTACAGGCAACAACTCTGCTAAAACAAATATACCAACTCTTATATTGCACATTACCAGAGAAAAGGAAAAACTCCCCTATCTCTAGGATTCAGCAATCTCACACAAACACTACAGTTCTAGTGCATCTTTACAAACTGCATTTCATCCACTCTCCTTAATTTGAACAAAATACATTTGAAATGGGTGCACTTTGACCAAATATATATGTATGCATATACATATATGGGTCTACTTCATTGAATCTCATTTCATTGAATTTCATTTCACCCCAACCACATCGCTGAAAACACAAATAAATAAACCTTTTGCTTGCCTTACAATACTCTACACAGTTTCATATAAAGTTCAGGTCAGTGAAATGAGTTTTCACTAATTTGAATTTTCAGCGATATGGTCAAGGTGAAATGAAATTAAGTGAACTGAGATTCAGCGAAACAAAGCAGACCCACATATATATATATATATATATATATATATATATAGAGAGAGAGAGAGAGAGAACTTCATGTTGTCAAGACCCTGTGACTGACTTTCTGAAAAGTGGAAGCCATTTATGGAAATCGCTGTACAGTGAGAATCATGGAATTTACCCTCTTCCCCACTGTAGTGCAATCTCGTAGTTGGCATATATAATCTGCAGGGGTATGGGGATGAAGAGAGTACCCAACCCCCAACAAAAACACAGATTTAGGTTGTTTTGTTACATTCAACTTCTTGGAAAATCGCTCTCTTGGCCTCAATCATATGAAGTTCAACTTTCTCAAAAGTTGATTATCTGACTTGGACCTTAATCAAAATTCAACAAAATTAAGGGCTCCCATACACATGTCACATGTAACTATACACACAAAGTCTGACAGATGCACACACACACACACACACACATGTATATGTGTGTGTGTATGTATGTATATGTGTGTGTGTGTATATATATATATATATATATATATATATATATATATATATATATGCATACACACACACATATATACACATATTGAGTGCATGTGTATAAATATACTTTATACGTGTGTGTGTGTGTTTGTATAAAACTGTAAATGTATGTAGCTGGACAGATGTATAAAATGCACACAGTCCACCATGATTCCTCCATCAAACAGGTCTGACTATTTGTATTCCAACTAGCAATAATTTTAATCTTCTCTGCCTTTTTTCCATTAGAATCAATCTTTCAAAGGCCAAGGCTTGACTGGGCTCTACAAATGTAGTAATTTAAGCACTTGGCTGAGTAGTCTTGCTGTTGGCCACCAACGCCCTTTTCTTTTCTAGTTTAGCTGTATATTTACATTACCACGACTTGCTCAGAATTATAATTTTAAAAACCCCTATCCCCCCCTCCCAGGCAAGTATTAGCTTATATCACTTTTTAATATCATAAATACTATGCTGCTATTTTTCATTGTGTTTCAGTATCACAATTCATGGTAACATCTTCTAAAGTTCTTTAAATCAACACCTTTTTTATTAGATAAAATATGATTTAAGTAACATACAGATGCAAGTACTCACAAGGACTTATGCACTATCACTCACTAACCCTTATTCTGTTTCACCAGAATCATACTGATATTCATTTCACCATATACTAACACCTCTCTCTCTACAAAATAATGCAGTATCTATATATTCTTCTTCTTTTGGCTGTTCCCGGTTAGGGGTCGCCACAGTGGATCACCTGTCCTCTCATGATTGGCAGTGGAGTTTTACTGTGTCGAGTTGCCAGCCCGATGCCCAACCTTCCACAGCAGGTGCACACATGCATTCACTCATGCCTAGGGCCAATTTAGAGTGTCCAATCCACCTACAGCATGTCTTTGGGATGTGGGAGGAAACCGGAGCACCTGGAGAAAATCCACACAACCACAGGGAGGACATGCAGACTCCGCACAGAAGGCACCCCAGCCGAGGATTGAACCAGAGAACCTCTTGCTGTGAGGCGGCAATGATAACCGCTGCACCACTGCAGCCACTCAATACAGTATCTATATATAATACTTATCAAATTTAACACAAATAGTAATCTGAAATATATTTCACCTTTGTGTAAAAATATATCATAATTACCAGCATACACCTTAAACTGAAGCATCTGTAGCAGTAGGGAAATTAGATCAACAAATTCTCATCTTCATTTTCCATACCACTGCTAACCAGCCAATTGGTATATAATTGTCTCACCTGCTACCAAAAGATAACTCTAGTGCTGTGAACTATTACGAAATGATTTCTGAATGGCTGTGGTCTGTGACCAAATATTTACTCTAGAGCTGTGGTCTGTTACCAAAGGATTACTCTTGTGATGTGCTCCATTACAAACAGATTACTCTGTGGGCTATGAAAAAATTAAAACAGAGCTATGGTCTACTTTCGAAAGATTATTCTACTGCTGTGGTTTGATACCAACATATTACTCTAGTGCTGTGGTCTGTTACTAAAAAATTACTCTAGAGCTGTGGACCATTACCAAAAGATAACTCTAGCTGCTGAGACCTGTTACCAAATGATTACACTACTGCTGTGGTCATTGCCCCCCAAAATTACTGTAGAACAGTGGTCTGTCACCAAAAGATTATGTTAGTGTTGTGTTCTGTTACCAAGAATTACTCTAGAACTGCGGTCTGTTACCAAAATATTACTCTAGTGCTGTGGTCTGTTACCAAAAATTACTCTAGAGCTGTGGTCTGTTACCAAAAGATTATTCTAGTGCTGTGGTCTGTTACCAAAAATTACTCTAGAGCTGTGGTCTGTTCCCAAAAGGTAGCCTTAATGCTATGGTCTGTTACTAAAAGGTAATAATAAAGATGCATTCTGTTACCAAAGGATTACTGAAGGGCTGTAGTCTTTTACCAAAAGATATATCTCCATGTTACAATGATCAGGAATGTTTAAATAGATCACCAGAAAAAATGATGAGCGAGAGGGGAATTTCTCAAACTAGCATCAATCAGAAATACTTAGGTGTGCTGCATTCTATAAGCTAGGCACACCATTCTTCATTTATAGATCAGGTGCAACTCTTTGTCAATCATGTACTCTCTAAACCCATTCACATTCTGGGAATACCTTAAAGTGTATATGTAAGACATGCTGGAGGATGAAAAGCAATTCTCCAAATCTGCATTCAAGTACCTTGGGGGAACATTTAATAATCCCTGACCTCTGAGCATAAAAAGAAGTCAGGGTCAGCAGTAAACATGGCATAGGCCTATCCACAGGTACTGAACGTTTCAGCTCACTTCCTCAAGGAATACCAGTTGTAAAACTGAATTGGATGTCCATATAATACACAAACAATTATTTATTTAATGAACACTCCCAATAAAATGAGCCTTAACTATAAATATAATAGATCCCATGCATAAAATAACACCTCCCATAATTCAGCAAAGGCTCTCTCATTGGCAGTTTAAATAAATGTTAATCTTAAGCATGAGAAAGACTCGTATCCATGGGTGACATGTTTTTCCTACCTCCCATCAGCTAAAAGAACTAGGTGGTTCCCACAATTATGAGAGGTTATTTCTCCTTTAAGGAATAGTCACATTTGTCACTCCTTTCGATTCAGGGTCAAACAGCAAAACCAAGCCATCAACTGACAAGACTGGCAATATTCAGAACCATATATGCAAATGCATATAGCAACCATGAATAAGAATACTTGTTAAAAAATGCATACCTTTTATCCTTAATTGCCCCCCCCCCCCAAATTAAAAGAACCTATTAGCCTAATTTCTACAATAGTAAGAAATACTGTCAAAGCCCATAGGAACATTCTGCAACAGATCAAAAATGCAATCAATCCAACTTTCTATCCATGAAAGTTATTACCAGTACAAAAATTTCCTTCAAAGAAAAGGTGCCTCAATTCTCTTCATAATCAGGTCTCTAAAGGTATGCAAAAAAGTATTGAATTATTACATATGTCTGGAGAACTTATGAAAATTTGATTAAATGTGGGTTTATTGATTATTGGAAACAAACTAGAAGCATCCATTTTGATCACTGCATCTTCATAGAACATTAAACTAGCCAACCATGGGTGTTTGATAAGAATTATTAGAGCAGTTTAACACCTATTCATGTTTAAAATAACTGGATATGTCCAAACAATCTAGCCAATAATGTGCATACTCCAAATCTGCATTTCCCATCATCTAACTGTAAGGGGCTAGCTACCTCTTTTTACAAATTATTTCTCTTATTCCTTGCAAAACACAAACTTGCTTTTGAGCAGGACTTATTGTGAAACACTGCCCATGTCCATCACAGCACTTACAGATAGAACTGTAACAGTAAAGAAACACTGTCAGTACTGCCAAAAGGAAATAGTATCTTAAAATTCTTCACCCTTCCCTGATGCATGAGCTCATGCGATTTAACTTGTTTCTTCTTGTTTGAACTCAGTATTCATTAGCAAAAAATATTCCCTGTATCCACAAACAAACACTGCATGACTTCCAAAGTTGAAAAAGAACATGCTTATCAACATGCTGATATTGGAAACATACCAGAATATTTCAAGGATGACATTTTGCAAAACCCAGACATAATGAAGATATTCTAGATACCTTTTCCAATTGTTTGCAGTCTTCCGTGCTCCCAGACAATTTCCTTTATACATAACACACATTTAAAACTCTCTTCATCTCTGGAACTCTGATCAAACACTATTTTACTGAGTGTGTGTGTGTTATGCTGCACCGTTTTACTATTTTACTGAATGTGTGTTATGCTGCATCATTTTACTAGTTTACTGACTGTGTGCGTTATGCTGCACAATTTTACTATTTTACTGAGTGTGTGTGCGTTATGCTGCACCATTTTCAAATTACTGTTATTACTGTTCATTTTATCATAAATGGGTGTGACCTGAACAGAAGTACTTTGAAGACTAGGATGCTTGCATAGTAAACAGGAGAGTTTTTGGACACCGTAATGGTGTGTGGAAGGCTTGTACATTTTGTGTTTGGACATCTGGTACAGCACACTGTGTTAAAGTATTATTTAGGGGGCTATATCCCTGCATGAATTCAGGACAGCTTTAATTCTCTTACAGGCTTACAGTTTCAAAGGCATATTTTAAGTTAAAGTGCACCTGTTTTTATTTTTTTTTTGTAAAGAAATGTCTTGTAAATGTTTTCTCTGAAAAAATGAGCTGCAATGGTAATTATGTGTTTTCTTTCCTTTCTTTTGGAACTGTATTGGCCATAATTATTAATATATGCATGAATCCTACACATGGGCATACATTCATTCATTTTTAATTCTGACCATCATATGCATTATCTTCCTAGGTTCCAACAGCACAAACATTAATGCTGTTACTGTGGAAATCCAAGGGATTGATTTTGGGAAAATTAAATTATTAAAAGAATAAACATCGCCTGACCAACCTTACCTTGTTATACCTGTAAGGAATGTATGCTGTTGTGACTATAAAACTGTTCTTGATGTGAGCATACAACATAATTTGGCTAGCACAGTTAGCCTTCTTTGTATATGCTTTGAGTTACACATCGTGTTCACAGTTGGTAAAGCTGGACAGTTGCTTGAGTCCCACAGTTCTTCATGAAGCTGTCTCATTCATAATCATCTTGGCAGTATGCTAGTGTTGGAGTTGCTAATTAATCCTGAATAACTTATGGTGAAAGCAAAATCTTTACTTTATGCTCTTCCGAAAGGACAGGGATGTCATCAACTCACTTTCTCTGCATTGTAATTCTGGAGCTACAATAATCAACTAAATTTGTTCTTAAATTTATTATGTTTAATCTGAATTATATGTTGTATTTCAATCTTTGGAAATTTCCTAAATTCATTCACCTCTATGTGGACCACTTTCAGATCGTATTCATATTTGATAGGCTAGAGGGATCTAACACATCTTCCTATATCCTAGATCCTGGGTTATAGCAATGCATGTAATGTCTTTCACTGTTTGCAAAGTTGCAGCCAAGATTTTTTTGTATTGGTAAAGAAGTCTATGAGAATATCAGACCTATATTTTCTCAGATGGAGAAATGAGGAATGTGACTACCTCAGTCCTGTTTTACTGCCATTCCAGGTGCAATAGTCCTAGCTGCTAGTACCACTATTAATACCTTTAAGTTACATCACTTGAAAGCTTTGTCTGAAATGGCATGTATAATAATCCTGCCAATAATCTGGGCTTTCATTTACAAGTTTAAAAAAAAATTAGCCAATACACCCTACTTATTGTAGATCACAGCATGTGTATGTACCTTTAAGTAGCATTTCCAGAAGTAAGCTTGTGAAAATAAATACTGAGCACGTGCAAGCAGCAGTGCCATTTTGAGAGAACAGCAAGAGTGTTAACATGTACGAGTGTGGTAGTCTGTTTATAAGTTTAAGTTACAAAGCCTCATTTCTCATGTGTTAGTGGGTAATGAAGCTATTTGACCTGAACCCACAAATGTTTGTCTGTTTTATCCTGACCAGACGAGCAACATGTTGTCGGAACTGGGATTAAAAGAGCTACTTCTTTGAGCCATAAGGTGCAGAGTTGAAGCTGAATGCAGATTAAGCTGGTTAAGTGAAACGGAGCTCAGACAAATGAAAATGGGCCAGAAGCAAGCTAAAGGTAATAAACTGCACAAATGATTTGGCAAAGAAAATGAAATGGCACATTTACAAGGCATGGAATGCATTATTAATCAAACAAAAAGTTTGAAACCACAATACTTGATAAAACTGGAAGAACTATTCATATGGGGCTCAGAATTACCTTTGGCTTGCATATCGAGCATGTTCAAAATAAAACGGGCACAAGAAAAGTATAATGAGCATGGTAAGAGTGGCTTGACGAGTACAATAGAAGGGCAAATTAAGCTTACGGAGCAAGGCAACTGCATGTTTTTTAGTAAAAGGCCATGTTTGGGCACAAACTACTATTTTGCATTGACCAAAGCCATTCAAAGCATAACTGGAGTTGGTTGAAGTATCTCAGAGTGTGCAAAGTGTTTGCAGAGTGTGTGCTTTAAGATGTAATTATTTCAAAGAGTTGGCTGTGTGCAAAGTACAGTTATATTGCAAAGTGGAGTCAAAGTACAGCCATTTCAAAATGTTTTTGTGCTGTGCATATATTCACAGGAAGCCACCATTTCAAAGTGTTTCTTACACTGTGTAGAGTTACTTCGCAAAGTACAGCCATTTTGAAAGGTCCTTGTGCTGTGTACAGTTTATTTACAAAGTGCATTCACCTCAAAGTGTTTCTTTCTCTGAGCATTTTTCATTGTGTACAGTTTATGTGCAAAGTACAGTTATTTCAAAGTATTTCTTACACTAACAGTGGTTTCATAAAGTACAGTGATTTCAGAGTGTTCTTGTGCTATGGAGATTTATTTGGCAAAGTGCAGTTATTTCAGAGAGTTTCCCGTGCTACTGGGCATACAAGTACTAGCATAAAGTTCTGGCATATATATTTGTGTGTACATAATTTCAAGCACCTTCACTACTGTGTGTTTAGATGGCAGAGGCATTTCACACACCAGGTCTACTTGTGTTTGATCATAATATAGAAGATAATTGGAGAGTATTCAAGCAGGAATAGAATATTTTCATACAAGCAGTTTTTTCTGACAAAGATGCACATACAAGGGCATTCATTTTGCTTAATTTAGCTGGGTCAGATGCCACTGAAAGAGTATGTTCATTTGTGTATGCATCAATTAGTATATGCAGGAGAGGGGGGAAACCATAATACTGTGGTATCGGCTGAATCAAAGGAAGACTCGGAGTACTTAAAATGTAAATTTAGAGAAATGTGCAACACCCGACAAATGTTACATTAGACAGGCACTTCTTTTATACAAGAGACCAAACGTCAGGTGATTTTGCAGCTTATATCACTGACTTGAGAAACAAAGTTAAAATGGGCAGATTTGGTGACTTGAAAGATGAGTTAATAAAGGGCATGCTTGTGTGTGGTGTTAATAGCAATGCAGTGAGAAAGATTTTGCTTCATGACAGTGATTTAATGTTAAGCAAAGCCATAGAGATTTGTCAAATCCATGAGCTCACAAAGAAACACAAGTATTTTTGCAAGTGATAAGAGCATGGTTTCAACAGCCGCTAGTGCAAACACAGGCAGCATGCAACATATGGCAAGCAGAAACAGGCCTAAGCATATGGCAGCTGCAACCCCTGTGGGTGTGAAAGGGAGACCTTATAGCTTTCTAGCAAGTTCCAAGACTAGCTCAGTAAAAAGAGCATGCTCAGTATACTATAAGAGTGAGTCAGCAAAACCCAAGTCAAGTCTTATTGTTAACTGTTGTAATTGTGTTTCTAACCATCACAGCTGGCCTTAGGCATAGGACAGCCTAGCAACCACCGAGGGCACCACTCTAGCAGGGGCACTTTTCTAGTAATCTGGATGGTGTTGGTAGACCATCATGGAGGCACCAGGTGGTATTGGGGGTTGCTGGGGAGAGCTTTTGCCTAGAACATCAGTTGACCAAAGGCCAGCCCTGCTAACCATGAGTCTAAAAGAGAGAAGTGCTTAGCATTTGGTCAGCAATGTCACAAGTGTAAAAAATGGAACCATTTTCAAACATTTCATAACTCAAGCAAGCCTCATTCAGTTATTAAGAAAGGTCACTCAAAAAAGCAGGTTGATCATACAGAGATTCGCAACCCTACTTTCTATGTAGATGGTGTATCAGTGGTCAGTGAAAAGGTTAATGCAGTAGATTTGTTGGTAAGGAACAAAGTATTTTGTACTGTCCTAATCAATGGTAAACCCACTGAGCTCAAAGTAGTCATTGGTTCAAAGTGTAATGTAATGCGAGCAGAAATGCTTGCTAAAGTGAGAGCTGATGAGCAATTTAATTTAGTCAATTGTGCAAAGCTTGTTGCTTATGGAGCTGAAGAGATTCAAACCGAAGGTTCAGTAATGCTTTCATGCTATTCAGCTGGGAACAGTTACAGCTTGCACTTTTATGTAGTCCAAAGACCCATGCAGTCATTGTTAGGTCTCAGAGACAGTCTGATAATTTAACTGCTTTCTTTTATCAAAGAAGTACATCATGTAAGCACATGTCCAATTCCAGCTTTACTGATACTATTTTCTTAGAGTATGCTGATATTTTTGACGAGAAACTAGGCAAACTTCCAGTCCAGTTGTGTACTCCATGAAAGTAGACCCAGAGGTCAGTCCAGAGGACAGACCAGCAAGGGGACTTCCAATAGCTATACAGTACAAAGTCAGGTTTACTATCATAATTTTGATTCACACTCGGTCGATCGCACTATGTTCAACAACGGAAAGTCGAATATAGCAATATCGAACTTTAAAAGCAAGCCATAGAACGGGTTTTAATATGGGTCGAGATAGGGGCGAGGTTTGTAGTTCGGCAATAGCAGTGAACCCCTATCTCGACCCAAGTTAAAACCCGTTCCTAGGCTTGCTTTTAAAGTTTGATATTGCTGTGTTCGACTGTCCGTTGTCGAACATAGTGCGGTCAACCGAGTGTGAGTCGAAATTATGATAGTAAACCCAAAGTCAAGGTCCAGTTAGAGAAAATGGTGCAGCAAGGTGCTATGTGCCCATTCATAGAACCAACTGAGTGGGTATCTTCCATGGTAGCTGCTCATAAGAAAAATTTAGATGAAATCAAAATATACATAGACACAAGAAACTTAAACAAGGCATTAAAAAGACCTCATCATCCTATGCATACAGTAGAGGAGATTGGCATTTGGCATAAAGGTTGCAATGTTTTTTCTGTCTTAGATGCAGAGAGTTCATTTTGGCAAGTAATGCTTGATCACAAATCTACACTACTGACTACATTCAGTACCACATTTCATAGATACAGATTCCTCAAGGTGCCTTTTGGAATAAATTCTGCCAGTGAAGTCTTGCAGTGTGCAATGGAGCAAATTTTTTCAGGCTGCCTGTGTACAATAACAGTTGATGATTTACTGGTTGGAGGTAGTGGTGAAGCAGAGCATGACAGAAACCTCAGAAAATTTCTTGACAGAGCACGAAAAATGAATTTAAAGATCAATCTTTTGACGTGCAAAGTCAGACTACCAGAAGTTACTTATGTAGGTCATTTATTTACCAGTACAGGCTTATGACCAGGTCCTTCTAAACAAGCAGCCATTCTTGAAGCTCCAGACAATGTCCAAGCCCTACAGCGTTTTCTTGTTCTGCAATTGATCCTTGATGTTAGTGAGTTACCACACCTTTGAGAGAACCGACAAGCAAATATTTTGCCTTGGCATGGTTAGAACAACATCAGACAGCATTTTATAACCTCAAATAGCAAATTGCTAATCCATGTACATTAAAGTACTATGATGTCCACAAACCAGTAGTTCTTTCCAGTGATACAAAGTTCAGTCCTGGTGCAGTTATTCTCCAAGAGGGCAGACTTGTTGCCTACACATCTAGAACTCTTACCCAAACTGAGATGCAGTGTGCTCAAATTGAGAAAGAACTTCTGGCAATTGTTCACATGTTTGAAGTTCCATGAATATATTTATGGCTGAGCTTTTCAGATAAAAACTGACAAACAACCTCTAGTCACTATTTAAAGAAGCCTGTGCATTCAGCTCCAGTAAGACTACAAAGAATGATGTTTAAATTGCAAAAGTATAATTTCAAAATGTTCTATACAAAAGGTAAACTTCTTTATCTGGCTGATAATGATAACTTATCCAGAAATACCATGGAATAGCTTGATGCAGAGAATTTTGACTTTGATGTCATGGAAATGCATAATTTTTCTGCCAAGAGACTTGTTGAGCTGAGAGATCAAAGACTGATCCAATTTTGCAAAAACTCAACCACTTCCATCAATGTAGGATGGCATCAAAGCAATCCTGTGTACCGCCAAATGTAAAACCTTATTTTCTATACAGAAATGAGATGCTGATGAAAGATGGTATCATTTTCAAAGGTCGAAAAGTTACTGTTCCTACTTCCTTACAACGTGAATACATTCAGATTTTGCATCATAGCCACCCAGGTTCTGATTCTAGCACAAAAAGGGTGAGGGGACTAATATTTTAGCTTTATCTATCAAAAGACATTGGTACAGTGCTTTCTTCTTGTTCAGTGTGCAACAGTACTAAGCTGCATTTGCAAAAAGAGCCACTTCAGCTAAGCCAAATTCCTGAACATCCTTAGTCAACATTATTTAGTGTTGGTAGACTCTTATTTGAACTGGTTTGAGATCAATTTGCTACCTAACCTAACATTCAGTGCTGTTATTACTAAGATGAAATGTCATTTCTCTGCTCTACTTTCAATGCCCAAATTTCTGTGTCATACACAAGTACTGGGCACAACCCTGTTTTGTACTCCATACTTTTCAGCTTTTTTGCCATACTTCTGTCACACACTTCTATCACACACTTTCTTGACACAATGTGCCAGTCAATAACAGATGCCTGGATTTTAATTTTGATTTCCTCATTAAGACTTCTCTTCTGCTTAACTACCATACCCAGATATTTGAAGCCAATAATTTGTTGCACTATCTTCTCTTCTTTCTCAGTTTTCTGATTCCCCCATATCTTGCCATGACAGCTGAATTGACATGCAGAGACCTGCAAGCAAGAAAAAAAAAAAAAACACAGGAGAAGAGCAAATCTTGGAAATTGCTCTACTTCTTAACACTTCTTTTTTTGTGGGGAGGGGGGGTGGAGGGCAAGCCACCCCCCCCCCCTCCAATTTATATACCAATTCTAAGACTGCCACACCTCAGAGAAAAGGGAATATTTGAGAAATGGCATCTTGGACTAAAGTACATGCAAGTCCCATCTTTTGTCTATTCAGGTCCCTGCCTTTCGAAACTCGGTCTAGTAACCTGACAGATGTCTTGTTTCATCCCTTCAGTTTCAAATTGCATTTTCTGTAGTTGCTGTTCAGAATCTATTTATAATGCCCCGCTGTCTGTTACAGCAGTTGTTTGATGCATCTCTTCCAACCTCTTTGCTGCAGTGTAGAGTAGTCCATCACCGGTAAAAGGTACAGAGATGTTCTGTGATGCGCGCACACACTCTCCCAAAGGGAACCCCTCTGTGAGTCCAAACACTGTTCAATCTTGTGCCATCAGGTGCTCACACATAACCTGCCCTTATTCTACCAGGGTTTCTGGGACTTCAAACCAATACAGGACTGCCTAAATCTGCTTTCTTGGGACCTTGTCTTATGCTTTCTCTATGCCCATTTAGACTGAGTCCTTATCTCCAACTTCTACTCTACTGTCTGTCTCACTGCAAACCTTGAGCCGGTTATTCTGCATCCTGATCTGAATCTGAATTGCTCATCTTCCATCTTACTTTCCACTACTCTGCATATTCAATTATTGATCACCCTCTCCAGCACTTTCATGCAGTATGACAGGATTTTGGTACCCTCTATACTGCATACAGTTCTGAATATCCACTTTGTTTTGTGCACTGGGACTAAAATGTGTATTCTTTTTATTTGAATGTGTATTCTTTTTAATTGAATGTGTGCATATCACCCAATATTGTAGCAACGTTGATACTTGCCATACTATTTACTTATAAACCTCTGATAGTGCCAGGTGGACTGAACTGTTATGTCTTTTTTCCAGTGTGATTCTTTCTCATGTATCATCAGATTAGCAGCAAGTAATGTAGGAAATTAAATGATATGTATACCTCTCCGCTGAACACCATAAGTCTTATGTAGCCTGCATGGTAACATGAAAATGTTTTTCTCATTAACATATTTATAGAATTGCAATGCCGTGAGCCAACCATGGAAACAAATGCAATAATGCCTAGAATTTATTTCATGCATTTATGATTTTGTGAGCCTTTTATAAGATTTATGAGTCGGACAATATAATGTTTATATATCAAATAAAGTACAAATAAGTGAATTCATGGAATTCTGTATTTTTCAAAGCCATGAATTTACAGTCTATTTATAAAGATGATGAATCATCTGATATCAGAACCCAACTTAAAAATGTGCTCCTATCATAAGCTATATGATTATTTTTTATGTGAAGCAGCTGCAAAACAGTTGAGCACTTTACTTTTTTCTCAAGCCTTGCTATGCCTCAAATATAGGTAATGCACACAATATTTGCAGAGACACCAGAAGCTGAGCTCCTATTATCATGTTCAAGGTCACCACTACTTATGAAAATGAATCTTCCATTACCTCTAACATTAATACCAAAGACTGACCTACACATCTGTAGTGTATAAAACATCTGTTCTATCATTATTTTGTGACACAAATTCCTTATGATGAGTAATAACTTATTATATTTTTATAAGACTCTATATTTGTTTTTGATGTACGTCATGCAGAGCTAATGGCACTGTCCTGCAAGGTTAAGTATAAGACTAGAGCCTCAAAGTGGTGCACTTTGAAATGACTGTGGATCTGAATTAGCTATGACAAAAGAGCAATAACTGCTTCATACATAACAGACTAAAAGACTTGATAGCAGAGCTTTGCCTCTTGTTCTTCAGCGACATGTTGATCAGTTATAAATCATAATTGTCTGTCTTCTCGTTTTCCCAAATTAGAAATCTACCTTTTGTACCTCCACCTGGGGCTGTCTTATCCCCAAGTAGCAGGTGATGGTGAATCTTTTTTTTTTTTTTTTTTTTTTATCATTCTCCTTAGGAAAGAAAATGTCTAGGCAGTTAATCTAACTTGCATTCTGTGGGCCACTCTGGAGAATATAATTTGACTTTAGTTTCCAGCCTAGACTAGGTCATTACACACATATCCTTCCTTTGTGTGGTGTCCTTTTGTCTTTTGAGACTCCTTCTAGAGCTGAAGGAGCACCATTTTTGCTGCTCATATTTTAACACTAAAATACAGTGATGACAGGTGCCTTAGGAATGTTCAGTTTCATTCTCTCTCAGTCAAACTTTCATGTATACCCTGAAGCTTCTTTCTCCTTCAGTGTGTCCCTTGTATACCACACACAAGTAACTGAAATTAATCCTGTCATGACCAAAAATCAGCTTCTGTCTAAGAAAGAAAATATTCTGCACCAATCGTTATGTTAACATTCCAAAGTACATTATTTTGCAGAGTAGCACCTCTAAATATTAACCTGCAATATACTTCATTCATTTTTGGAGAAATCCTGAATTACCTAATGTAGAGCATGGAATTCTATAAGGAAAATCAATTAGCTGTCAGATGGAGATATGGTGTGTTCTGCTGCATTTCTCAGAATTGCCTTTCCTGTACAGCCTAATAATATCACGTCTGCTCATAAGGAAGTTGTTATATGGCACTTTCTTCCAGCTTCCCTATTTGTTTTATATGACAATCAAGCTTTTCTCAAATAATCAAGATAAAATATAACAAATTATATACTGCCAAAGGAGAAGCCACAATTTAAAACTCATGAATTCATTTTTAGCATAACCATTTCAAAGCAGTCTATAACACAGAAAGTCAATGTAATTCCCAGTAAGCTGTGCTCTGAAGAATGGTAGCAAAGATTACATTAAAAATGTTAAAATTTAGGCAGTGATAAAATACTGGAAATAAATGAAAATGTGACTACTACTACTAATAATAATAATAATAAAAACATGTTTTCTTTGCCTACTTAATTGCAGGGTTATAAATTTATTTAGTTTTCGTAAATTAAAATTAAATCAAGACATGTTGCTTTGATTTAATTGTACACTTACAGCGTATGGAGAAGTTAGCACTTTAGTTGACTGGAGACAACCAAGAGGAAATCTGAATTAAAAATCTTGTGTGCTTCTCAGTCTTCGTTTAATAAAACATATAAAGTAAAAACAGAAAAGTGTCATGTAATATATTAGTATTCTTGAGTATAGCTAGAAGAATTCCTTACTTGCTTTTCTTTAAAATATTTTTTTGTCCCAAAACAAAACTTGTTGTGCAGGCCACAGGCAATCTCTTTCAGTGTTCTGGTACACAACTGTTGAAAAATCAAACAGAAAAGTAAAGATTGTATATCCTCTAATTTTTTTTTTCCCCTGACAGATCATGTATAACATTTACACGGCATTTAGTAGATTAAGACGGATGACAAATGCTTAGAGAACAATTTGTAACCCTTTTGTTTTTTTCAAACTTGTGCCTAGGAAAATGTGTGTTAAGGGTACAATAAAATTACCGTTAACAGCAGTGGTAGGTGGAAAATTTTCCATAGATCAATTTGTGTTTTCTGGAATCAAATTTCTGTTAACAGTAAGACAATGTGAGTCTCTCTGTGCAAATAAGAAACATCTTGGCTCTATGGACACTAAAAAATAGCACTAAAAGGCCAATATATAAAAGGCTTATTTTGGAAACCTATAACGCTATAAAATTATGACAGAAAGTGCACAGTTCACTACAGATTTTAGACAAAGTCATATTTGCAGCAAATAATTTCATACAATTGAATCTACAATAATTTTCCCAATACCATAATGTCAGCATTGTGTTCCCATTGAGAAAATGTTGCAGTTTACGTGTCTATGGACTACGTTTGCCAGTGTAAAGTAGACTCATTATATTCCTTCTGTTTATTGCTTGTGCCACTTCTTCAGTGCTGTAACCACCAATGCTGATTTGGGAATAGTCATCTAAAAAGAATGATAATTGGATTGACAGTGAAAGACATTAAAGGCCTTGCTAATGTCTAAGTAGAGACTGGTTGCCTTGCTTGGCTGCTGACAATGGATTCGGTTAAACTAGTGCCCCAGTAAAGACTATAAAGATTTGCTATGGTATTTGTAGCTGGTCAAAGCTCATGGTAATTAAGGAGTTGTCCACACTGTAGTGCTAAGCAAACATACCAAATCAGTAACATAGTAACTGCTGTTAACGGTAATTTTATTGTACCCTTAACACACATTTTCCTAGGCACAAGTTTGAAAAAAACAAAAGGGTTACAAATTGTTCTCTAAGCATTTGCCATCAGTCTTAATCTACTAAATGCCATGTAAATGTTATACATGATCTGTCAAGGGGGGAAAAAAAAGTGCAAATTGTTTCTTTCTAGCCAAGACATATCACACACTTCTGTCAGAACTGTATCTTTAAAAAGAAAATATTCCCTTGTTATGTACAGTATATAGAGATATTACATTTTCTTAGTAGTAGCCTGGTTTTCGACCAAAATTTGTCTAAGTTCATAAGAAATCATTCTTTGTTGTTCAACTTATAGCAAGGACATGGCATCTGGGTCCAAGGAAGTCATCATTCCACAGTATTACACCCTCATCAGGTCCATTGTTGGGTACAATGAGCCCTTCGATATATACTGGACCAGACACATGCAATGACTGCATTGTCCACAGAGGTTTATCACAAAAAAATACAGGGTGCAAACAGCATGTTCTGTGTAAAGCACCTCAAAGCCCTGTCTGTATACTGTCTTTCCTACAGACTACAGAGAGATGATCTGTGCCTAGCATACAAGGTATCCATAAAACCCGCTATAATGGTCTTTTTGCATTTCAGCAAAATGGATAGCATCAGGAGTTAAACTTTGCATGCAGCATAAACATGATATGGGAGAGACAGGTATGTATCTGACAGAATTTCCCTTCTCTGGACCAGGCTTCCCATTCATGGGAATCGGAGCACTTGTTTGATGATATTCAAGAAAAGCCTGGACCAGTGGATTTTAAATCAAAAATATAAACCTACATTTCTAATGGACATTAAAATTATATTTTGCCCTTGCTTACAGTATATTTTATATATATATATATATATATATATATATATATATACATATATATATAGATAGATATATATATATATAGATATAGATATATATATATCCCTTAAAATAATATCTAAGGCACCTATACTTCGGTTGCTTTGCTAGGCCTATAAAGGCCCCAGTTGTCATTAGTCTAGCATGTACACACACATATATATATATATATATATGTGTGTGTGTGTGTGTGTGTGTGTGTGTGTGTGTGTATATATATATATATATATATATATATATACACACACACACAGATATAAATTGTAATGCATCAGTTGTTCTCTAGTTCATCAGATTACTGTGTACATTATAAAAGCTACATGTGAAGCACTTGGTCACTTCTACATCTTTAAGAATTCAAAGTCAGGTGAATGCCAAAATTCATCTACCAACCTGTTTCCAGTAAAAAGAAGACATCTCCCTTTTATCCACATTTACACTCATGAAGAAAGACATTTCTGTGGAGGCATCCAGTGACATCAAATAGCAGCAGATACTTAGCAGACCTATTCATCGCCATTTAAGGCATGAAATGTACCTGTGTCAAACACAGTATTGCAACATCCATATACTCTTCTAGTTACAGAAAATACTGAGAAATCCTTGATGTGCCTCGGAGTTAGCATCCAACTCTGAAAGACCAGTAAGAGTTCCTAATAATGCAGATTATTATTAAAGTATACATTTTATTACCTGGGCAATAAAGTCACAAAACTCTCTACCTTGTACAACAGTGCAGGATGCAAATAGGAATATACTCACGGGGGTCACTTAGGCAGGACATCTCAGAAAAATCTGTAGCATGCTGCATGCTTTTCATATAATCATGAGTTACTTCTGGGGGTTTAACTCATAGAATACCGAATAAAATGCAGAATGCCACACAATGAAGCAGGAGACATCCTCAAAAAAAAAATTATATCAGTTCTCAGATACTGAAATATTTGTCTGGACAACCTTTCTTTTAATGCTAATTGCCCTTCCGCAGACTTATGTTTGCTCTTGTCTCATTTATTTCATTTTTCTCCAAAATCCATAAATTACACACAAACCTAATAGACTACCAGTCATACTTATATTTGATATACTTTAAGCATTTAAGTATTTTCTGCCTTACCAAGGTCCAGCTTAGTCTGGGTTCCACTGAGATGTTGCTTCACTTTTGTACATACATTATATGAGTCCTTTGAAGGCTTTTATAAGTATACCTCCTCCATTACCCTTTTTGATCTCTACTAAGAACTCATTTTGCCACTTTTTATTATGGATTTTCAGTTAGTTGTTGTTGTCTTTCGGCTTTTCCCAGTTAGGGGTCACCACAGCGGAACTCCAGTCCGCTAATGATTGGCAGTAGAGTTTCACGAACGCTGAGGTGCCAGCTCGATGTTCAACCTTCAATGAAGGCACGCCCATTTACACGTGTCTTTTGAATGCCCACCCAACCGTGGGGAGGACATGCAGGCTCCACACAGAAGGCACTCCACGCACTCCAGCCGAGAATCGAATGGGAGAACCTCTTGCTGTGAGGCAACAATGCTACTGCTGCACCACCGTGGTAAATCAGATATGGTGGTATTATAATCCTATTACTCATGTCTCTGTCCTTCCTACTACCGTAGTCTACTCAGCAATAAGCCTTCCAAGTAACTACTGTGTGCATGCATGTTATCAGGTTTCCAAAATCTTTGTTCTAGTTTGCTTTACACATTATACAACAGCAAGCCCCATTCTGCTCTAACCATGACTATCAACCCCTTTACAACAGCATTTCTACTCTGTCCATGTAGTGGAGGAGTTGGGAGTTTTTGCCCTTTCCTCCTCCTACATAGACATGAATAGCATTTGTTTCAAAATATATATCTACATCAGTCTCAGAAAAGCAATAAAAAAAACGATGATAAAAACAAGGGTAATATGTTATTTTGTTACACCGAGTGCGAGTAAAAACAGGATCACTCTATGGCTTATGGTAATATTACAGTAGTTTTCATATACAATACATAAATAAAAATAATAAAATTTCAAATTCCTAAAACATGGATGTGCATATTGCAAATAAGGTGACAAGAGATCTTCGTTCCAATTCAGAAAATGGATTGCTTCGAATGCAGGTAATTATTGGTCTGGTACTGTAATCCTAATTTGTAAAGTACTTGAAAGGGCAATTCTTTATCTATTAAAGAAAGAAAGAGATGTAATGCCTTTTCTACTTGAGCAGGATAAATGTATGTTTGCAGTTTAAAGATCTAGCACTCCTAACATGGTAGTGTTCAGGAAAAACGTTAACTGCTGTCATGAGCAGATTTAGTAGTTCACAAAACTTGTTTAGAGGTAGAAAAATATTTTAAAACTATCCCATGTGTAGGCACACTTCATCATTTAAAACAGCTAAAAACTCTCTGCTTGTACAGCTACTTCCTACTGGAGCAAGATTTATGTGCAAGCGGTGGTGCCATTTCTGGGATACTTTTTGCCCTTCTTCAAGTTGTTGTGACTGTGTAGATGGCATATATAAGTTTGGTGGATGTGGTGGGCTTGTCCCTCACATTAGGGGTGTATGCAGCTTGCCTCCTACGAAAACCCACCAATGTATTTTTTTCCTGTGTTGTTTTTAGCCAGTAGAGTTTTGTGATTCTTACCCTTGGCAGGTTCAGCGTTGGCAACTCAAAGTGAAAGTGCTTACGCAAGTCACCAAATAAAATTTTTCACATAACTCATAAATGCCTAGGTAGAGTAAAATTTTACATCTCTTGATTTCTGCATATTTTCTGTCTGGAGAGATTACACCTGACCTAAATTCTTGGCAATGCAGTTTTGCATCCTACCTGTAAACAAATGTGCATACATCTTTGACAACTTCAGCACACATGCACACACCTTCATAATTGTGATAGTAATATGTCAGCTAACACAATGGTGGTGTTATACTGAGCAATTAGATAATCCATAAATTGTGTTATTTATAGTAAGACAAATAACTATTAGTTTCTATCTAATCACAGACCGCATCTACATGAGTAAGATTAATTACTGAACTCCGTCCATCCACCCATCCATCCATACCCATTTTCCCCATTTCTGCACATTGGGTCGGGGTACAACTTCGACAGTGACAATCATCTAGAGCCAAGGTTTACACTTCTGGGTGGCCAATTATCTTCAATTTGCTGCAAAGCAATTATTTAGCTTTCCCTCCTTTTCTGTGATCATATCATCTTCTTTCGGCTGTTCCCATTAGGGGTCGCCACAGCAGATCACCTGTTTCCATTTCTTCCTGTCCTCTGCATCTTGCTCTGTCACACCATCCACCTGCATGTCCTCTCTCACCACATCCATAAACATTATCTTACGCCTTCCTCTTTTCCTGTTACCTGGTAGCTTCATCCTTAGCATCTTTTTCCCAATATACTCAGCACCCTTCCTCAGCACATGTCCAAACCAACATAATCTTGCCTCTCTGGCTTTGTCTCCAAACCTTCCAACCTGGGCTGACCGTCTAATATATTTATTCCTAATCCTGTCCACCCTCGTCACACCCAGTGTAAATCTTAACATCTTTAACTCTGCCACATCCAGCTCAAACACCTGCCTTTTTGTCAATGCCACTGTCTCCAACACATATAACATAGCTGGTCTCACTACCCTCTTGTAGATCTTCCCTTTCACTCTTACAGGCATCGTCTGTCACAAATCACTCCTGACACTCTTCTCCACCCACTTCATCCTGCCTGTACTCTCTTCTTCACCTCTCTTCCACACTCACCGTTACTCTGAAATATTGACTTCAAGTATTTAAACTCATCCACCTTCACCACCTCTACTCCTTGCATCTTCACCATGCCTCTATCCTCCCTCTCATTCACACACATATATTCTGTCTTAGTCCTGCTGACCTTCATTCCTCTTCTCTCTAGAGCATATCTCCATCTCTCCAGGGTCTCCTCCATCTGTTCCCTACTCTTACTACAGATCACAATGTCATCTGCAAACATCATAGTCCACGAGGACTCCTGTCAGATCTCGTCTGTCAACCTGTCCATCGCCATTGCAAATAAGAAAGGGCTCAGAGCTGATCCTTGATGTAACCCCACCTCCACCTTAAACTCATCCATCACTCTCACTGCAGACCTCACTGCTGTCACACTACCCTCATACATATCATGTACCACTCTTACATACTTCTCTGACACTCCTTACTTCCTCACAATACCACAACTCCTCCCTAGGCTCCCTGTCATATGCTTTCTCTAAGTATGCAAAAACACAATGCAACTCCTTCTGACATTCTCTGTACTTCTCCATCAACACTCTCAGAGCAAACATTGCATCTGTAGTGCTCTTTCCCAGCATGAAACTATACTGCTGATCACTAATTATCACGTCCCCTCTTAACCTAGCTTCCACTACTCTTTCCCATAACTTCATGCTGTGACTGATCAGTTTAATCCCTCTGTAGTTACTACAGCTCTGCACATCACCCTTATTCTTAAAAATCGGTACCAAAACACTTTTTCTCCATTCCTCAAGCATCCTCTCACTTTCCAAGATTTCATTAAACAATCTGGTTAAAAACTACACTGCCATTTCACTTAAACACCTCCATGCTTCCACAGGTATGTCATTTGGGCCAACAGCCTTTCCATTCTTCATTCTCTTCATAGCTATCCTTACTTCCTCCTTGCTAATCCATTGTACTTCATGATTCACTATCCCTGCATCATCTAACCTTCTCTCCCTCTCATTCTCTTCATTCATCAACCCTTCAAAGTACTCTTTCCATCTGCTCAATACACTCTCCTCGCTTGTGAGTATGTTTCCCTCATTATCCTTTATCACCTTTACCTGCTGCACATCTTTCCTAGCTTGGTCCCTCTGTCTAGCCAATCGGTACAGGTCCTTTTCTCCCTCCATAGTGTCCAACCTTTTATACAACTCTTCATATGCCTTATCCTTAGCCTTCGCCACCTCTCTCTCTGTCATGCACCTCATCTCCTTATACTCCTGTCTACTTTCTTCATCTCTCTGACAATCCCACTTCTTCGCCAACCTCTTTCTCTGTATACTCTCCTGTACTTCCTCATTCCACCACCAGGTCTCCTTGTCGTCCTTCCTCTGTCCAGATGTGATACCAAGCACCTTTCTAGCCATCTCCCTTACTAGCTCTGCTGTAGTTACCCAGCTATTTGGTAACTCTTCACTGCCACCCAGTGCCTGTCTTAACTCATCCCTGAACTCCACCTCACAATTACCCTTTTTCAATTTCCACCATTTGATCCTTGGTGCTGCCCTCACACTCCTCCTCCTCTTCTTGATCACGAACGTCATCCTACAAACCACCATCCTATGCTGCCTAACTATATTTGTATGCACATTTGCTTATTCATACACAGATACATGTAAATATCTGCAAAGAAATGCTAGTCCGACACAAACTATTAGAGTGAAGATTTTCAAGCATTGTATATGCTTTCACTTGATAACAAGAAGTATCATATAAACATCTTCTTGTTCAAGTTATTAATAGAATTATTAGCATATTACATATATTCATTATATTTCCAGAACATAACTTACATTTCCTCTGTTACAAAGTACCTCAACTATCTGAGGAGTAATTCCAAAAACTTATGGGGACTGGGCATGTGAAATGTATTCCTCAATGCATTCAGGTAGACAATGCACGTTTAGAAAAATACAGCATTTATGGATATAGGAATATTTTTATACTACACAAATACATGCATGGAGACTGGTAGCTGGCAGACAGTATTTTTCAGTAACAACTGTTGCAGCATTATGTAATATTTTATTTGATACCATGAAGTTAATTTGCTACAGAAATCTTTGTAGTGCAGAATAGTAACAAAAAGTATCAATGTTGCACATATTCATAATTAAGGATGAAAACAAATCACAGTATTTAACTTATTGATCCTCTGACTTCTGTCTGGTGACAAACATTTGTGCTGGAAGAGGCTATTCAAAAATTCTTCCAAGTGGACACTGCCTAAGATATTTACATATATATATTTGTGCATATTTTTATTAGTAGAAAAATAATAAACACATAGAAAGTAGCTAGACATCAGCTATTAGTTTACAGTTTTCCAACATTATTTACCATTTCATTACATTCCCAGACATATTATGTAAACTCCTGCTGCATCAAGTAATTAAGACATGCATTACGAAGGTATATATCCATAATTTTGAAAAATATAATGCACAATATCACAATTATCGACTGTCCAAACTGAATCAGGTTCAACTGATGACCTGTGTGCTGACTGACCTGTCAAATGCTGTTCTGCAAAGCTTCCATGTGGCACTGCATATTTATATAAATTTGATTATTATTATTATTTTATTGCCAAACAAATACAGATATCTGGTGAATGTAATAGTTACATGCCCACAGTCAATGACAAGTTCTGAGCATTATGTCTGTTTTCCTTACACACTATGACATTCCACATATAACCTCCAAATGTAAGTTATGAAAAAATATTACTAAGGCACACGTTTATAACTTCAAATGGAAATAAATCACAATGTCTCATTTACTGAGCACCTTGCTTGAGTCCAAAGCCTTTTCTGACCTGGGTGCTGAATCAGACTATAAATTTATGATTGCCAGTTCTTTTGCAGTCCAGTGCAGTGGCTGCATCAGTTAACATTGTCATCTCACAGCAAGAGGTTATCCAGTTTGTCAGTTGGGTACCTTCTGTGTGGAGTCTGCATGTCCTCCCCTCCATTTGTGTGGGTTTCCTCTGGGTACTCCTTCCACATTCCAAAGACATGCATTGGGAATGTTTCTCCCTGGGCCACTGCTGAAAAAAGGGTGTGTCCTAGTTGGACTTTCCTGGTCAACAAATGTTAAATAAAATAAATAAATTCTAAGTAGATGTTGCACAAAATCTTCCTTTGTCAGTCAATACCATTACAAAAGTTAAGACTTTTTCATGTCTTTCAGAAATTTAGTCTAAAAAAGATCTGCAACAATAAAACCAAAACCAAAACCACATACAGAGAGTGCTTAAAGAAGACTTGTAAATCCAAAAAGAACTAAGCACCCTAAAAGAGTTAACACAAGCACTATGCTCAGTGTATTATTCGCTCAGCACTCAACTTTAATGTAAAATAATAAAACCATAAACATAAAAGCTTAATTGAAATCACTGCATTTTCACCTTTTCTATACCAAAGATTTCATCAGATGCAACAAAATAAATCAATCAAGGCTAGTCCTTTTATAAAATGAATCTTTTAACCTAATGTGACTAAAGTTACAAAAAAATAGATTTAAAGATGTTTGTGAGGAAAATAAATTTAATTTTAGTATTACACCACAGCAAGTAAGAACAAACAAAAGTTTTACACAGGAAAAGTACATTCGACTCTGCATTACATACCCAATTAGAAAATGTTGAGACCATGGTCAAGAAAGGAACTGGTGAAGACTAGATACAAACGTAACTTAAATACTCAAGAAAAAAAAAAATTTGGATGAATTGAGAGGAAATAAGGATATTTGGGTTATGAAACCCAATAAAGGTGGGGCATAGTTATTATGGATGCGATTACATATGAGGGGCAAAATGAACAAAATTTTGTGCTACACAGATAAATACCTTAGGGTATCTAAGAAATAAATTAACATTTCATACAGAAAAATTGATGTTGCTTTGAATGACATTATTAGAGGGATTAATTGATCAGAATATTTATAATTATTTGAACAATGATAAACCAAGAATTCCCTCTACATTTGGCATTCTTAATGTCCATAAAAATGAAGTTGGGCCCTCCACTAAGACCAACTGTTGCTGCAGATGGGTCTAACACTGCATCATTGGCCAAATACGTGGACATTAAACTAAAAATGGTATGGATGAAAGATAACAATATTCTGAAAGATTCATGGGATTTTTTAAGAGATGAAAAACAAGAATTGCATGATGATAAAATCATTTTTGCGACAACTGATGTAGTAGATTTGTTTAGGAGTATTACCCACCATGAAGCAATGCAATTATTTGAGGAAGCATTGTATGAAGAAATAAATTTAAAACATAATGAACAACTAATTTGCCTTAATTTATTGGAACTACTTCTTAAAAATTATTAAATTTATTTTAAAGGTAATTTTTTTCAACAGATCCAAGGAGTAGCCCTGGGTGTTGCCAGTGCTCCCACTTATGCTAATATTATTTTAGGGGTATGGGAAGAGAAATATATCCCTCATTCAGAATATGCCAATTGCTGGATACTCTATAGAAGGTTTTTGAGTGACATATATAGTGTTTGGAAAGCTTCTTTGGAAAAGGTAAAGGAATTTATTTTATTTTTGGGGAACAATACTAACTTTTTAAATTTTACTTATAACTATTCCTTTGAGACACTACAATACTTGGATGTAGTGATTTACAAAATAGGCGTAGGCTTTAGTTCCAAGGTATACAGGAAAGACATGTTTTCTAATTTATACCTCCATGATGAAAGTACATACCCCTTTCATTACAAAAGGAACATTATAAAAGGTCAATACATTTGAGCTAGTAGAATGACATCAGCAAATAAAGATTTTGAAAAGGAATGTACTTTTTTTAGAGGGTTTATTCAAAAAAAGTGGGTATCCTACAAGTTTAATTCATGAGGTTAGAAAAGAAGTCATAGAGAGGAGAAAAGAGATATTTAAACCGATCATAGGTGATATTTTAAGGAAGGGAACAGACAGTACAAGAGCTAACAAGAAGGAAGAGTGTTTTAGTAAAGCTTTTACAAAATAATAATAATATGGTTGTGCAACTACTGTTAAGAATATAATACAAAAGGAATGGGATACATTTACTGATTTAACATACCTAACAGGTATACCTAGGGAACCCGTTAAAGTTATATATAAAAAAAAACATATATTCCAAAAAATGTATTAGAACAAGACCCTAACAGTAAGAAAGACAATAAGAATTCAAGAAAGGAAGGGACCTTTTTGTGTGGAGCTTCCTCCCAATGTGCATTTATTTTATATAAAGAGAAAATATTTTTTAGTAATAGGAAGAGATGGATTCAAGGTACCGATTATTTTAACTACCATTCTTTGAGCTTATTTTACCTCGTGGCCTGTGGTGAATGTGAAGATTTTTATTTTGGGAAAACTGAACATGAGCTTAAAAAAAGAATTTACAAGCATTACTATGATAAACAAAAAAGGAAAATAATGCTCTATTTAAACATTCTAAGGAATGTCAAAAAACTTGGTTTTCACTTTTTGTGCTTGAAGAAGAGGGGGCTATGGGAGGAGAGAATTGAATAGAGGGACCCATGGTGGCAGATTAGTCTTCAGGCAAATATATTCCCTGGGTTAAATGAAAATATATCTATAGTTCCCCCCTGTTAAAAATGAGAGCAGCGAAGTCGTAATTTATTAACAAACAGAAACTATTCTTTGGGTAGTTAAATTCACAAATAACACATTTAAAAGGATTCTTTAGTGTTTGTTTGCACATTATTTTAAATATCTATTGTTTTACCATACATTGTTTTAATATATAGTACATACAGGAATTTTATTGTTTTATTTAAGTTTGGACAAGTTTAGTAATACTATATAGTTTGGCTAGTAGAAGGAGCTTTTACACTATTTAATATAATAGTAACATACTGAATACATTAAAAAAAAAAGGTTTGATATTGTTTACACACAAACATATTACATTAGTAAGACAGTTATTCTACTACCTTGTTCACTATTATTTATTTAATGAATAAATTAATGAAAGGAGAAACCCCTTAATGATTGTATATATGCTCTATGCACATTAAGGTTTGGACTGTTGTTAGGGGGAGTAGATTATTCAAAGTTATTTTATTGTAAATGTATTCTCATTAGTTTAAATGATTCATTGTATAAAAGGACTAGCCTTGACTGACTTTGTTGCATCTGATGAATTCTTTGGTATAGAAAAGACGAAAACACGGTGATTTCAGTTAAGCGTTTATGCTTATGGTTTTATTATTTTACATTAAAGTTTAGTGCTGACCGAATAATACACTGAGCATGGTGCTTGTGCTAACTCCTTTATGGTGCCTACTTTTTTTTGGATCTGCAACAATAACTTATAACATCTTGCTGTCAAATTAAGCAACATGGAGTATAGTGTGAGCGGCAAAGTCAGCACATCAACACCACCCATTTAATTACAATGCAGCAATGTATCTTATAGTGATTTCTAATAGTGAATCAACATGATAAAATTGTCCACTGTGAAGACATCCTCTAAAATGCAGTCTGTTCCTTCTTAAATACATGCAATAGTGGACACCATAAAAGTGAGGAAAAGCAGAAAAACCTATCCTGTATAAGTAGCACGGAGGGATATAGCAATTATAACAGCCTGGTGACCCAAGTTCTAGCAACATCGTGGTGCTAGACAATGCTGGAAGTAAGTATGACTATACCTAGGAAGAAATAATGACCATGCCCATCTGAAGGACTAAGGGGAGGGCATTTGCACAGAGGTCACTAGTACACAGGATTCTCTGAATGAGATTGCAGAAAACATACATGGGGCTGATTGAGGGTGGGCAGAGTGATTGCTGATATCAGGTCCTTGCAGACGTGAGAGGCAGTAACTGTGCAGGACCAGGGGTGAGTAATAATAAAGAGGCAGATGTGTGATGCTGCACCAGGAAGCTGCGATTTCCTAAATGGTCCCAATGCTTAGTGTAAAGTCAGAGGATAAAGAGGGACAGGTAAACCCAGGGATCTAGGAAAAAAGCTGGAGCAGCTGAAGGGCAGCTGTGTCAGAACTAGAACGGCTGAAAGAAAAAGCAGAAACATATTTATTCCACTGCATATTTCAGTTAGTTACTGTCAGTCTCATATGCTGCAAGACACTGCAACCTCTCTCAAACACACAGATGTACTAAACAATTGCAGCCACTTTATTAACTGTGCACACATCAGATGGCAGATTATAATCAAGTGAATAAATAAATAAATGCATACACATGAACACAGATACACTCACACATAAATATGCCTGGGATCACATAAAGCAATAACCACTTAAATAATTTCCTTCATAATATACTTCTCATTGCTATGAGACACATTCATTACAACCCAGCTGCATATATAGACAGACATTCACAAAAATATGCAAAAAAACATTTAAAGCCAATGTAGTGTGTGTGTGTGTGTGTGTGTGTGTGTGTGTGTGTGTGTGTGTGTGTGTGTGTGTGTGTGTGTGTGTGTGTACATGTGTGTTTTATTTATTTATTCTTCGTTTCTTAACCAGGGCAGAAAACTGATACACAAGCACACTTTTAAGACTCATATCAGGAGCGGTATCTTGTTAAGTGACTTGCTCAGAGTCACACAACCTGGCAAATGGAGGCTGGGCTAAACCTTGTACCAGATGAAGCAATTCATTAACAGTTTCAAGCTTTAGACCTTTATATTAACTGCCAGGAGTATGCATGTCAGACATCTGACTCTTATCAAATGAATGCATAAACACACAATTAACAGCAATATTAATATACTCCTGATTCTTGCTATAAGCCATATACCACAACTCTCACATATCAAGAATCAAGGTGAAAGCCAGGAAATAACTGGAGACAAAGGCCCTAACTCAATCAAGGACAGGCTTTAAATATTACAGTCACAGCCACAAAAAGTTCCTTGAATAGGAATTTGTATTAGCATGCATTTCCCAAGGGATATCAAATTTGAAACTCAAATGAATGTTATTATTTATTGACTACAGTCCTTAAAAATTTGTCAGAAAACTACAAATTGTATGAAGAGCAAACACAGGAGACAACATCAAGCCAGCTCTGCAAATCAGGTACAGCTGTGATGCATCTCTCGTTTTCTCTCTCTCTCTTATACACGCACAAACACTGGCCTCAAAACCACTTCAGTTACACTCCACACCTCAGATGCTGGATTGCAAGCAAATTAATATACATAATAGTCATAGCAGTTTTATAAGGCAGAATCAAAAAGATTTTTGCTTGGGTAGGGATTTTAACGCAACCTTTGATTCAGACATGGATAAAATACCCAAGGTATCAATAGAACATGCAAAGTAACCAGAATGCTAAATGATATATGACTGGAATGGCAGATCAAGGATAGCTGTAGAATACTAAAGCTTAGAAACAAAAAATGTACATATTTCAGTTGCACAGTGGGCATAGCTAATATAATCAATATGTTTTTTCAGCTCACTGCAATTAATTGCCACAGTAAATGATTTTAAAATGATACCAACTCTGTCTGATCATACTGCCCCCTTCTCTTTCTATGAATTTTGACCCATAAATCAATATTATGCTGCAATGGAGAATGTACTCCAGTGGTAAAAAGAAGAGAGAAAACTGTGTAACTATGTATATTATGGTATACTGACATAATAATAAAAAAAAAAGTGTTAGGGAGTGGAGCAGAGGTGGACCTTATTTAAAGCACAATTGCAAGCAGAGTGCAAACAAATTGATAGGACTAATAAATTACAGACCATCCAACTTACTTCCAGAAACACTAAATAGTCCAATAGTTAAAACAAGACTATAAAGAAAGCAGCTACAGTAATAATGTTATACTACAGAACTTAACAGCATTAAAGAAAACGTGCTCATTTTCCACCTGTAATACACATAAGAAATGGGGAGAGAGATACAATACTCTTAGACAAGAGTTATAAAATCAGAGAAAAATCCTATCAATAAATGTCAAGAGATGGCTGACAAACTGTATATCCTACAAGTTCATACTCTAGAGGGAAATATCACAAATCGTACAGGCATTAACTGAAAGTTTGTGCAAGAACTGCTTAATAAATCATGTCTGCAAGTTATGAAATATAAGGGCAAAATGCTGTAATATATACAGTCATTGAAATTAAATAAAATCTTGATGAGAAGAGAGTAACGCTAGATCATTCTATCATAAGAGAAATCGAAGAGGCAATAGATTTGTTGAAATGGTGTAAAGCTTCAGGACTTGATGGGGTGGGATTCCTCTGCAATTTTATAAATAATTTAAAGATGACTTTGTGACCCCCTTAATCAGTACATACAATCAGGCAAAAAGGAGGATAGAATTTCATGAACACATGCTGGAAGCTAAATTTTGTTACTTCCTAAACCAGGTAAAGACAACCTAGACTCGATAAGTTTTAGACCTATATCCTTAATTAATATGGAAATTAGAATCTATGATAAGATTATAGCCAACAGCCTAGAACAGTTCATGAGTAACTTTATGGGAACAGTCAAGGATTTATCAAAAGCTGGGGTGGAGGATTAGAATTGACTAAACTATGATTCAACCTACAAACCTTAATTTAAGAAAACCACTGTAATGCAGAAGTCATTCTAACAGACTTCCATAAAGCATTTGATAACATTAAATGGGATTTTATCTGGGATATGATGGCAGCATATGCTTTCCCACCTTTATTCATAATTAAATGTAAAATTTTGTATAATAATACTGCATCAAGAATAGATATGAATAAAATTCTCTTAGACCTACAGACTCATACAGGGAACCCAGTAGTTATGCCCTCTCTCCCCACACTTGTAATAAATGTCCTAGATACAGATATACATAATAAATTCACTCTACTGGTATCAGTACTAGGTAGAGCAAGGAAACTCTCACATAATGGTTTGCTGGTGTTGGGGATATCTGGCTTAATCATCCAAGATGGACTCTTACCCCAGTACTGAACTGGATTAAGGCTTTTCTATAAAATGCCAGGTCTATATGCTAACTACAAAAAAAAGATCTATCATCTTCCTCATCACATAAAACAAAAATGTATTCTAGACCCTTGGAAAAAAAAATGCCAGTAAAGTAAGCCTTGGTTGTACTCTTACATGGGATAAATATGCCAAGAGGGTTCAGTAAGTTAGACAAAAGTTAGAAAAAAAAATAACCTCAAACCAGTAATGAAATATTTAAATCAGCAAATAGCAACCTGGAAACACCAAACTTTACCTTTTAACTCTAAAGACATGGGAATTAAACTGCTTTTTATGAAAAAAAATTGTATCTGTACGGAGATATCTTCTACAACTAATATTTTATAATTCAGTGAAAATAGCTCTTACAATTATTTGACTATTCATGGCAAGGCCAGTGACAGCAAGTCTATAGAAGGAATATGTTGAAAATCCTAAGAGATGGTGAATTGGGAGTGCTGCTATGGAGTAGCAATTAAAGATCAAACCTACATCTTAGCTAAGGGAGTGCAGAAACCTATATGGTTAAGTACAGAATTTGAAAACATACTGCTAGAAATCAACACAAGTACAAAGAACATGCAGGGCAATGTCTGGAACCTGTGTTGCTTTCAGGAGTGATTTGAGCATAGGTTCTAGCTAGGTTTACTAAATAACAGAACAAAAACAGACATATGGTTTGAGAAGAAGACATGGGCTACTAAGAAAATCGTTGTTGAGAATAGAAAGACTGCTTTACCTAACTGGATTAAGAGGGATATATACTATATCCATGATATACGGGACATGACAACAAATACTTTTCACCTACTACAGGAAATACAGAAGATGGGCAAGTCTACACAGACAATTCTGTGGTGGCAATACCCTTAACTAAGACCAGCAATTTATATAAAACTTGGGTAGTGAAAGGCATAAGGTGCTGCCCAAAGATCAGTGTATACTTTATATAGTCCTTCTCTCTCTCTTGCTTCCACACTGTATCTTTTTAGCATGTCAGGCAATGAGCACTCTCCAGCACTCATTGTTTCTGTAGTGGTTACAGGTTTTATAGGGTTGGGTTGCTAGCCCAAGGTCCAATCCTCTTCAAAGGGTACACCACACACACACTCCTACCTAGAGCCAATTTACAGTGTTCAATCCACCTACTGCATGTCTTTGGAATGTGGGAGGAAATGAGAGAACCAGGAGGAAACACACAAACACAGGGAGGATTATTCAGGTTCCACACAGAAAGCATCTCAGCCAAGACTCAAAAAAGAGAAACTCTTGTTGTGAGGTGACTACACTAATTGCTGCATCACTGTGCCACCCTATATAGTCTCTATGATGATGTGAGGTAGTGGCAACTGTGCCAGACAGAGTAGGGCAGTGCATTTGTAACATATGACAGCATAGCCAGCTGGAGTTTTGTAAAGAATCGTGTGTCGTTTGAACAGCAAACTTATTCGTAAAGATGCTTGTGTTAATCTGTATAAACAGTGGGTCCTGCTGGACAAAAAAGAAATATACATGTATGTCAGACTATATTGTTGTTCACTGGTGAAATGCATATATTTTAACAGAGGATACTGGAAGTGAAGGAATTAATCTCAGCCTAGCTAACCTTAAGAAAAATAGCTTGAAATTAAATGACTTAGATTAGGCCATAAATATTTTATCTCAAAGGTCTGAATGCAACCAGAGACACAAAGTCTGGGCTGGGATCCTGCTCTTGTTGTCAGGGGAGAACTAATTGCTACCCTGAGGTACCAGAGAATGGCCTGCTAATCTTTGCAGGAAGGGTGGAAGTATTGGAATTGTTTTATATTCTCCAGATGCTGGAATAAACCTTAG
The DNA here is from genome assembly GCF_019279795.1 of Protopterus annectens. NCBI lineage: Eukaryota > Metazoa > Chordata > Ceratodontiformes > Protopteridae > Protopterus > Protopterus annectens. The sequence continues at coordinate 732,729,847 of NC_056750.1, forward strand.
CAAAGGTGTGTGAATTGTAACACATCTGTGCCAGATCCGGCTTGAGTTTCTATTTAGGAGGCAGTGTAGAAACCACAGAGTCAGGTGACCAGATTTGATATCATCCTGTCACCAGCACTGACATTGCATTAGATACTAGTGACAGATGGAACAGATGATACTCAGCACTCCATTTTGGAACTGACAAGACCAATCACCCACTTCATCTTGCCTTGCTTTAGTAAGTAATTTAACTATGGAACAGTAATTCTTCAGTCAGTTAGGAAAATATAGTGAGATTAGCTAAAAGTATTGTTTTTTCTGTATCTGGCTGAGTCTTTCCATCTGTGTTATGTGGTGAGACAGTTGCACTGGGGATTGTGCTAACATTATGGTACTGAAGTGGCTGAAAAACACTGGAAACATGAGCCACAAAGCATCATAAAAATGATGAAGTCTACATCACATGGGATCATCCATTACCAACAGTTCAAAAGATAGATGCTAGAAAAATGGATACAGTGGTCCAAGAAAAGACGACAAAAGTAGCATTGATTAATGAACTCGCCACACTCAGTGACTACAGTGTCTTGTGTACAGAGAGAGACAAATTCATAAAATATCAGGATTTGCAAGCAGAAATGAGAGCAATGTGGAAGAAAGACACCCAGACAGTTTCAATAGTAGTAGGAGCAACGGGTATTATAAGAGAGTCTACAGTCATATTTAGATATGCTACCAATACATGTAACACCATACCGATTGCAGGCAGAATCATTATTGGGCACATTGTGGGTGCCGCAAAGAGCACTTTTGTCTGACATCAAAGACTGAAACAATACTAATTTCATGAACTTTAGTTATACTTTGACTTAAGAATGGGGTTCATTCCTGTCATGGTATTAGAAACCCAAAACATTTGGATAAATAAAAAAAAATAATAGAGAGTGGACACCTGAGGGAGGGCTAGAGGGTGAGGTAATGCGACAACTGGTAGTGCCCGGAGCCTACCATCTGGCAGTTCTAGCCATAGCCCATGGCATTTCCTTTGCAGGTCATATGGGCATAAAGCATACCACGGAGACTATTATGCAGAACTTTTATTGGCCTGGGATTACAAGGGATATAACAGGGTACTGCAGACCTGTGAGCAGTGCCAAAAAGTAGGCAAGGCAATAGACGAAGTCAAAGCTCCCTTGATGCATTTGCATGCAAATTATAAGCTGTTTCAGAGGGTAGCTATTGATATTAGAGGGCCACTGAGCACCTCAAGTTCCACAGAGGAGAAATATATCCTAGTGGTAGCAAATTAAGCTATTAGCTACCCTGAAGCATTGGTTTTGTCCTCCATCGAGACAGCGAAGGTGGCAACTGCCTTGATAGATATTTTCAGCAGGGTGGGTTTCCCTAGAGAAATACTGACTAACAGAAGTGCCAATTTCATGTAAGACCTGCTGGCTTATCTATGGGAGTGCTGTGGACTGAAGTCCCTAAAGACCACCCCCTACCAGACTAATGACCTTGTGGAGAGATTAAACTCTACACTGAAGACCATGCTAAGGGCATTTGCAGATTAGATTGAGATAGAGTGGGATAAATATTTGCCTCATCTGTTGTCTGAATACTGAGATGCATCCCAGGAATCCACAGATTTTTCACCCTTTGACTTGCTGTATGGGCATAGGGTAAGGGGTCCTTTGGATCTGATTTGTGATAAGTGGAAGGGTGAATGTGAATCCTGAAAGGAGTCTCTTGTGGCATATGTCCTAAACCTCAGTACAAGACTTATGGAGCTCATGGGCTTGGCTCAGGAAAACCTGGCAGGAGCCCAACGACAGAAAAATGCATCGGGACAGCAGGTTATGGTGCTCATTCCTGTCAGACACAATAAGCTGCAGGCAGCTTGGGAAGGATGCTTCAGAGTGGTTAGGATGATCAGTGATGTTAACTACATTGCAGAACTGCTAGGTGTGAGGCAGTGCCATAAACTGTACCATGTTAACAAGATGAAGCCTTGCAATGATAGGGAGTCCCTTGTGCTAAGTATTTGCAGTGGAAGGCAGGAGTCCGGGGGGATCTGGTGTACGATCTTCTCAGTGAGGCTCAGACTGACACCTCAGTGGAAAGGGAAGCAGTGTCCCAGCGGCTATCCCCTACCCAAGTTTGAGAAATTTGAGCAATGTTACAGGAGTTTAGGGACATGTTCACTGGAAAACCTGGGTGCACCCACCTGCTGCAGCACCATGTGGAATCAGAACCCCAATGACCAATCAAGAAGGCCCCACATAGGGTGGAAGTGAGACAGATTTAAGGGAGGAGATACAGGAAATGTCGGAACTGGGAGTACAGCAGTCCCTGTGCCTCCCCAGTGGTGCTGATATCAAAGAAGGATGGCAGCACCAGGTTCTGTGTGGACTACAAAAAACTAAACAGTCACACAGAGTCAGATGATAACACCATGCCTAGGACAACTGAAGTCTTAAAGCAACTTGGTTGTGCTAAGTATCTGACCACTACTGATCTGCAAGTGTCCGACTCCCACCACTAGAAAGAGGCCACCTTTTGTGATTCCTCTTTTGTGATTCCTTTTGGATTATATGAGTTCACGCAGATATACATTGGGACAAAGAATGTTCCAGCAACCTTCCAGAGGCTGGTAGATCATATCCTAACAGGAGCAGAAGATTATGCCCTTGCTTACCTAGATGATTTTCCCATCTACAGCCATGCCCGGCAAGAGCACCTTCAGCATATCAGGGAGGTCCCTGAGCAGGCTGCAAAGGGCAGGCTTGACCATTAAGCCCATTAAGTGCCAGATGGGTATGGCAGACATCTGCTACCTGGGACATAGAATGGGGAGTGGTAAGATCATGCCAGAACCTGCCAAGGTGGAAGCTATTCAGGCATGGCCTGTCCCTGTTAGCAAAAAACTGGTAAGGGCATTCTTAGGGACAGCAGGATACTACATAAAGTTTGTTCCCAATATTATAGTACAATGGCTGCTCCCATCACACAGCCAGCCTAGACTGTAGTAAAGAATTTGTAGTGCAAATGGAAGCTTCAAACCATGGGGTGGGAGCTGTACTCAGTCATGTTTCCTTAAAAGTAGAAGAGCACGCTGCTGTATATAGTGCCAGCTATGCCAGAAAGAATAGGGCATTGCATGCATAACATATGCCAGCATAGCCAGCTGGAGTTTTATAAAGAATTATATGTCATCTGAATATCAAACTGATTTGTAAAGATGTTTGTGTTAAAAATGTATTGGTAAAGTCACTTGTGTTAAAAAAATGCATCAACAGTGGGTGCAGTTCGAAAGCAAAGAAATATACATTTATGTCAGACTGTATTATTGTTAACTGTTAAAATGTATACATTTTAACAGAGAATAGTGGAAGGGAAGGGGTTAAGATCAACCCAGCTTACCTTAAGAAAAATAACTTGAAATTAAATTACATGGTTTCAGCCATAAGGATTTTATCACACAGGTCTGAATGCAGCTAGAGATGCAATGTCTGGTGTGGGATCCTGCTCTTATTGTCCTTAGGGGTGAACTAATTGTTAACATAGAGCACCACAGAATGGCTTATTGGTCTCTGCAGGAAGGATGGAAGTATTGGGATTGTTTTAAAGTCTCCAGATGGTGAAATAAAGCTTTATGTGGGAATTGTCACACATCTGTTCCAGATCCAGGCTCAAGTTTCTAGTGAGGGGGTAGTGTGGGAACCACAGAGTCATGTGACCAGATGTGATGTCATCCTGTAGCCAGCACTGAAATTGTATTTAGATTCTAGTGAGAGATGTGACAGATGACAATCAGCAATCTGTTTTGGAACTGACAGGACCACTCACTCACTTAATCTTTGCCTTGCTTTAGTAAGTACCTTAACAAGGAACAGTAATTCTTCCTCGTTTAGAAAAAGATAGCAAGCTTTACTAAAAGTATTGTTTTTCTGTATCTGTCTGAGTCTTTCTGTGTTATTCTTTTATATTTCCTGTGAATTGTAACTCTGGTGTTTATTGTAAATAGAGTATTTTCATGTTTTCTATTTATACCTTTCATTTTGCCTGGTCTTTTAGAAAATATTTTAATCATTGACAGTAATTGCATTTACTTGGTAGCACTGTGGCTTGATGCTCTAGAAAGTCTTGCTGATTGGTTAACACTACCATTTGTATAAGTATTAATTTTACCAAGAGTGATTGGGTACCCTGGTAAGAGCCTTAAAGTAGCTGGTTGTTGGCAGTGAATCTACCTTATAATCTGAGTGAAGGTAGCAGTAATCCTGTGCCAACCTTTCCCTGATGTGTGTAAAAATCAAATCTCAAAGAGAGAGAGAGAGAGAGAGTGTGTTTTTCAGCCACTTGGAACAAGGACACAGAGCACAGATTTCTTTAGAGAGAAAGGTGGAGTCTTATTTGGACCCTGGAGAGGAAGTTCAGCCCCAGGACTGGTGTGTGCTCCCTTTGCTCTCTTGACTGAAACTGTGCTTGGTGCAAAGACAGCTGCATCTGAAACTACTGTGTGTATCTAGTTTTGTTCTAAGTGAATATTCCCCACTGGTGTCAGTGGTGAGGATTGAGGCTTCTTGATTACTGGCCCATAGGAGGGACATCACAGTCTCTAGAACAGGTAATATACCACAAACTGGACAGATATCCAAATGGGTATCCAGCAGGTGGCAAAATCCCACACACATAGTTAGGGCTAAATGTGAAACTCTGATGCACTGTACATTGTAGGAAACAGAATGTCAACATATCCTACATAAATGTGTGTTACAGATGCTACCCACACGTCGTAAACTGTATACATGATGACTTTACTCACATGGCATATTCATTTTTGGCTGTTCATGACTCTCCCCTGGTGATACCTACCTCAATACTACAACTATGAAATGGATATCCATCACTCTGGCAACTATATTTAAAAAATGGAAGTTGTCTCTCTCAGTTGGTGGAGCTAATACTTAGTTACATTAAACAACTTAGAGGAATGGTCTAGAAAGCATGTGGATATGAAAGTAGTGAGTCACTCTTTTCAGGTTTCTTATTTCTATGAATGGAGTGATAAAGAAAACAGACAGGAAACTTTAGTTAAACTGTACATTATCTTGTGAACCAAGGCTTATAATGTACTGACACAATTACTATTTGCAATAGACGTTGCTTGTACAGCTACAAAAAGACAAACTTGCATTAGAATTATTATAGTGCAATATACTGAACCATAGCATCTTGGATTATAATGTTGCAAGTTCTATGACTTTGTTATACTCTTCATTGGTACACTGAACCACAGCAAGCCTATCGTGGCTAAATGATTTGTTCTTAAATGTTTGTGTTAAATAAACTCTTATATGGAAAAAATGCTTATTTAGGTATGCTTTATGACCTTGCAAACTGGGTAATATGTATGTGTTCTTTCAATTAATGCATAGTTCAAAGTGCACTGTTACTTCCTTCTGATATAGTCACCGGTAATTTTGGAGTATGCAGTCTTTCCTGTGGTGTGTGGGGAATTACATGTCTTGTAACCACATAAAACATATTTTTGAGCATTGAAGATGTATGTTTAATTAATTTTATGTGTTATAAAGATAAGGAATCTAATTCATGCTCCTTTAAACAGTTAGGGAAGTTGTTCAATACCCAATTTTGCTACTCAGGCACTCTTATCTTCAGTCTGCCATTCAAGGTTATTCGTTATCCAACCAGGTCACCAAAATTTCTGACTCTTGCACCAATAAAATCATTCATAACTATGGAATCAACACTCAGTTGTCATATCCAATAGTTCTGGCATGGCAACTGGGATGAAAGAATGGTGGCTTGTTATTATAGGAGAAATAGCCTTTGAATTAACCTTTGCAGATCATAAAGTACTTGCCCTTTCCTGTTTATACTTCATGCTTTAATGCTGCAGAATGCTGTGCTTAAAAGAAACTAATTTTAGGAAACTGAAACAGCCTCATTTGCCCAAACTGGGCAATAAACATTGCCATTCTATGAATTTTAAATGATGCATTTCCATCTTTTCTATGAATAAAACAGAGGAATGTCACTGGCATATTTTACTGTGGCCCATAAAATGAATTTGTAGTTGAACTGAGATGCAAGATGGTCTTGACATGCTGATGAGATTTGTAAGTGAGAACATATCGATTCTTTCCAGCACAGTTCAGGCAGTCATTTTATTAGAAATCCAATCATATATTTTGCTTCATTAAATATGCCGCAAAAATGTTATTTTAATACTAACAGCTACTTTAATTTACAATGCAAACATTACTTGTTATAATTTTGCACCTTTATATGAATAAGCTGCCCTGATATCTAATCATAAGCATGCAGTACAATACTGCAAAACACTATATGTATAGCGTAACATTTTAAATGGCAAGTCATTACACCTTAATTACTTATAGTTTCATATTGGTTTTCACTTCCTCTATAGTTAATCTGTATACTTTAATATCCAGAACATTAACAGGCAATTTATGGTTGTGCATATATTTGCAGCATACATGTACTTACATAAATAAAAATAACTAAAGGAAGCTTTGAACATCCACACCATGAATATTTCCTGCTTGTATAATAGATGTGTACCTTTAATACATATTTTAATATAGGATACATATGGCTCTGCTAGTCAGTGTACACTTTGCCAGCAGTAAACAGGTGAAACAATACTACTTGCAGAGTATTAAACAGATGTTTTATTGCTGTAGGTATTGTGAGTTTGTATGTGTGAGACAGAGACAGACAGACAGACAGACACACACACACACACACACAGAAAGTATATATTTATGTATATAAGTGTGTGTGTTTGTTTGTAATTGAATTTAATCAAACCTCCTTTGGTTGATGTCTGTTCAGATGACAAGATTTAGTCAAACTACACAAGTGGGTGATGTGTGCAAGATCACACAATTCTCAGTGTAGGAAACTACACCATTTTTTGGAGAATGTACAATCTGGGAGCTAGCATATGTAATTAGCAGAGGGTGTAGGGGGGTGCTAGGTGGATTGCCAAGCCCCTCAAAAAAATTTATGTTTAAGGCTATTTTTTAAATCTTTGTTTTGCATGGACCAAAATGTTTCCTCATTGCATCTATAGTAGTATGTTGACATTTGCAAATTCAACCTTTTGTGGTTGACCTTTTGAATGTCAACATTTCTATCATACTTTCTTTTTCAGTGCACTCATATGTATACGTGTGTGTGTCACGTATACATACACACAAACATTGGTGTGGGTATTTGCTCATGCATAGACCTATTTTGCACAAAAAATATGTAGAGTGTTTGATTTATGAATGTGTGTCTGTTTCAGTATTTATGCTCACAGGAAATTCATGTGGTTGATGTTAGGGAGACTGTTTCATACTTCATCTTTATTAATCAAATTATTTCTAATTGGCTTATTGCGAATTCATTTTCTTCAATATAATTAATAGTATCTCTTCTCTGGTCCGTACTCTTTTCTTTTACTTTTCATCATTCCTTCTTATCAGTGCCTCACTCTCTCTCTCTTTCCAAAAGAGAAATCTGAACATTATATCTGGTCAGTCTTATTAAACAAAATGATATTATCCTACTTTTGGTGAAGCAACATTCATTGTTACAACTTAGAGGTTAAATCTAACTCTTTTATTATTGAAATTATGTTTATTTTGTCTTGTTGTCAAAATGTTCATTTTCACAGGAAAGAATATTATAAGACTAGTTAGAAGTAGCATCTGAATCTCAGTTTTGTTGTTTGCATTGATTTCATAGTCTGTCATTTACTGTAATAGTTTGTCAAATTAGAAATTGTCCCCAGGCTAGCAGAACCCTAAATTGCTAGAGAAGAGTAACTCTGTTGTAGCCCTGTTATTCGTATCCTTAAATATGCATTTTCTTATATTTTGTATATTTACATTGATTTCTGTTATAGATTTATAAAGTTCACAATGCAGAACTAATTTATGAACAATAATCATTTTGCCAATACTCATCACAGGACACATCATGCCTCCAGCACAGAAAAACAAGTTAGCCCTGGGATGATTTTATAGGTGCCCATTAAAACATAACTGGTTACATTAAAGGAAGTGATGGCATCACTCCATTTTATATGCAAGAGAAAAGTATTACAATGTTAGGAGGAACACTGAGTGACAAATCTGTCTTTTGTAGGATTCTTACTTTTGTGTAGATGGAGATTCTTTTCTTTCTCTTGAGTGATTCTTAGCTATTTGTTTTATGGACGTATAGGAAACAAAGCAGGCTTGGTCCTTACCTACATGGAATACTACACATAAATCACAACTGAAAAGCCAGTGTGAGACAGAGATAGGAGCAGAGCATCAAACCTGTCTTGGTAGTTTTAGGTTTTTAGTTTTGTGGTCTTTATGGTTAGAAACCTTTGGGTATCTTTAACAGTGTGGTGTGTTTGGATAAATGCATACTAATTAGGGTATTATATTCTATATGTGGTCTGATCAAGACAAAGCATAGCGGAATGGTTAACTATTTTGACCTGTATGAGATGCATTTTCTTATTGATTGGCCAGTATAGAGGGATTTCATGACTTCTGTTGATTTGTAATGGTCACAGGATAGGAAGTTTTCTACGATGACCATAACAATCTGGAGTGCAGTATTCTCTACACTCTCAGCTGTCAAGATGTTTTCACTTCTTCTTTTGGCTTTTCCTGGTTAGGGGTCACCACAGTGGATCACCTGTACGCTCATGATTGGTAGTGGAGTTTTACGGTGTTGAGTTGCCAGCCCGGCGCCCAACCTTCCACAGAAGGCACACACACCTAGGGCCAACTTAGAGTGTCCAATCCACCTACAGCATGTCTTTTGATGTGGGAGGAAACTGGAGCACCCGGAAGAAATCCACGTGAACACAGGGAGGACATGCAGACTCCGCACAGAAGGCACCCCAGCTGAGGATCGAACCAGAGAACCTCTTACTGTGAGACGGCAACGCTAAGTGCTGCACCACCATGGCCACCCTGTCGAGATGTTTTCACTAAAGGTGACAATAATGCACTGCTTCACATTTATTTTAACCCCCTTTCTGTCACACTATTGATTTATATGGTTTTGGCTCGGCTGTAGTAACATATCAAATGGTGAATGAATGACAACACCCAACTTGAAGTCACAAGCAAATTTAACTGGCCATACAGACACTGGATCCTACCCAGTTCGGCTTTGTTAAGGGCAGATCCTGCCTCTTAAACCTGGTTGATTTCTTTGAAACAGTCACCAAGGCCATTGACGAGGGGAAGGTGGTCCACACAGCCTACCTGGACCTCGCAAAAGCCTTCAATACAATACCCCACTCGGGCATTATAGATAAGCTCACCAGCTTAAATATAAACCCCTATGTCACTAGATGGATTGCAAACTGGCTCAAGGACAGAACCCACATGGTTAGAATTGCTGGAGCCATGTCAGACTCCAAACCAGTTACAAGTGGTGTCCCACAAGGCTCAGTCCTGGGACCTCTCTTGTTCGGTATATATTTCTCGGCGATACAGGCCAACACGGAAGGACTGTGGCTGACCAAGTTCGCAGATGACTGCAAACTGGGCACCATAATCGACTCTCCAGCCGACACAAGCATCCTCCAAAAGGGCCTCATAGAAACAGACAACTGGTGCCAGAGCCATGACCTCAAGCTAAATGCCAAAAAATGTATAGTCATCCCCTTTGGCAAAAACAAAGTGCCCACAAATTACCACATAGGTGGTAATCCATTAAGTACAGAAGAAGTAATTAGGGACCTGGGGACCCAAGTTGATAGCAATCTCTCATTTGACAACCACATAGCCAAAGTGGTTAGAAAAACATTTTATATAGCCCACCTAATCATGAAGGGATTCACATCTAGATCAGGGGAGGTCATCGTGCCTCTTTACTCATCCCTCATCAGGCCCATAATTGAGTACAATGCCCCTTTTGGGATGTACCTTACCAGACACCTGCAGCAACTGGAAAGACCCCAAAAGTACCTCACCAAGAGGATCACAGGGCTCAAACAGATGCCATATGCTGCCCAGTTAAAGAAACTCCAGCTCTACTCAATGGCATACCACCTGTTCAGAGGCGATCTGTGCCTGACGTATAAAGCTATGTCCAACCCGGAATTAATGGACATGCTGCACCTCAGAAAATCCAAATCCCATCGAGCTATGCGCTCGAGAGACTTGAACCTCAGCACTGAAATAAATAGGACATGCTGGAGGGACAGATTCATAACCCAGAGGCTCCCTTCACTCTGGAATAAAATCCCAGTCCAGGTTAGGCAGAGTCCCTCATTGACTCTCTTCAAGAGGAATCTTGATGAGTGGATGGGAGATCGTAGATTTACCCCGGGTATCACTTCTGTGTCACTGTTAGACAGAGGCACAGTATACTAACCTCGAAAAAGGGCATAGCAAAATAAATTTAAAATGGGTGGCGAAAGCCAAACACATTCTGGCTAGGCTTATAAATGCCCTAGGGCAGATAGCCTAGTATGAACCTATGAACCTATATACATGGGGGTTAGTGGCTTGAAGATTTGAGAAGTAGATGCAGAAAAGAAAAGTTCTCATTACTGAGACAAAATAAATGGCATTTCCTCAGATTTTTGTTTACAGACGTGTCACTAACTACTTTAGCTTTGAGGGCATTATATGTTGGCCAGTCTGATAACTGTCTTATAACATAAGGGTCTACATTTTGGGGCTTTAAGATTGTTTGCAATTTCATCATGGAAAATAGTGTCAAATGCCTTGTCCACATCCAGGTAATATGCATGAATTGCTTGACCACTTTCTATAGCTGAAGTGATTTTCTACAAGGAGTTCACCAAATTAAGTACTTCTCTTTCTCTCATAAAACCATAATACTGTAGGTATAGAGCAATATGATTTTATTATATCAGAGCTGCTGAAATTATATTTAATATATTCAGTGACTTTGCAAGTTAGTCTTGTGCTGATGTGTCTATATTACTAAGATCTGAGGCTGGCTCCCTTTTATGGAAGCTACAACTGCAGTTATATTCGATAACAAAGGAGCATACAATGCATGTAATGGCTAAGCTACACAGTTTTAGGAGGGGTTCTTAGAAGATGCATATAGTGATGTCACTAAACCAACCACATGTATTTCTGGGCTCCATAGAGGTGGTATTTTTAAGCTTATAGAGTACAGTTAAAAGATGTCTGTAATTACCTTGGAGAATTAACACAATGTTTGAGTTTTGGAACTTCAAAGACTGTTTTATGTGTGAAGTTGACAATGAATTTGTCTGCAAGTATGTTTGCTATATTTATTACAGGTTCAGGGAGGGTAACACAACTTTCCTGTTAAGGGTTACCATAGTGGAACAATGGTCTGCAGAATGATTGGCAGTGAAGTTTTACGGTGTCCAATTGCCAGCCCAGCACCCAACCTTCCACAGAAGACACACGCGTGCGCGCGCGCACACACACACACACACCTCTAGGGCCAATTTAGAGTGTCCAATCCATCTGTAGAATGTCTTGGGAATGTGGGAAGAAACTAGAGCACTGGGAGGAAACTCACATGACCACAGGGAGACACATTCAGACTCCGCACAAAAGGCAGCCAAGCTGAAAATTGAACTGGAGATCCTCTTGCTGTGAGGTGACAATGCTAACCACTGATCTCGGTTTTGTTGTTTGCCCAAACATTGCTCAATGCTATTTCTTAATAAGAAGTATTTTTGATTATTACAGACTTTACAAATTAATTTTAGTTCATGCTCTGCTATGATCTTCCTTATGGTAACTTTCAGATTTTTAATAATCTTTTTGGCAGTGTGTTTACTATTGATAAATTTGTTATAGGTCTTAATTACTTTGTTCTTTTGTTGCAGAACTGATTAATATTGGCATTCCACCAAAGTGGTTTATTTTTACATCTCCCTCTTACATCTGGTTTTAATTGGGACCACCTGTGCAGTACTATTTGTTTGATCGGCTCAACATCTGCTGGCATTAACTTCTTAGCCCAGAAGAGGAAAGTTTTGACTTGTTTTACTTATGTTGACATATTGTTGGAAGTTTAAAGACTGATCCAGCCACATGCCCAAGTATTTACTGGGAGATTGACTGGTTTTGTGACAGTCCAGAAAGCTTTTTTCTGGATCCAAGTATCAAATGTTTGGCTTTCCCAGTATTAAGAATAAGCATTTTGTTTGTTATCCATTGAGAAAGTGCAGAAAGGCCCTTTTTTAGTTATTTTTGATGATAGCGTATGATCTGTGTAAGTGGTATATAATCCTGACATCTTCACATGGTATTATGAGAATGCAGGGATGGGATGAAGTTATTTATGAAGTGAAAGAAAAAAGAATGGGTGAAAGGATGAATAACTTTGGTATGCCTTGATCGAAGGTGGGCAAGTTTTGAGATGCTTTTGCCACTTTGGACTTTGAGTTTTCTGTCTTTAAGGACGCTTCTTAACCAGGAGAGAAGTGTAGAGCTAATACCTAATGTTATGACAAAATTAATTAGGACTTTGTTTGTTTGTGTCTTTGTGTCTTTCTCCTTTTCCCAGTTAGGGGTCGCCACAGCGGAACTCCGGTCCGCTAATGACTGGCAGTAGATTTTTTACGTGCCGAGTTTGCCAGCCCTGATGCACAACCTTCAACGAAGGTATGCCCATTCACGCATGTCTCCACACAGAAGACGCTCTAGCTGAGAATCGAACGGCACAACGTCTTGCTGTGAGGTGACAAAGCTACTGCAGCACCACTTTGTGATGTTGATAAATACTACCTGTGTTAGCCTTTGTCAATACCATGTAGGATGTCATCTATTAGAGTTGCTATGGCTGTTATGATACTGCGGCCAGTCTAGAATCCATGTTTAGATGTAGTAATATAATGTATTTTTTTAATGTAAACTTTTAATTTTGTGTACTGTACGTTCATCAGTAGCTTCCCCAAGAGTAGGAATGGTAGGATAGCTCTAAGTGAAGCAAAGTCTGCAGATATGCTTTCCTGAAACTACGATGTGTTCACCTAAAAAAAGATGAAAAGTGGTAGTAAACCATTAGCCTTGGGCAGTGAGTCTGTTGGCCTTTGATCAAGTCATCTTGGTACCTATTTGGTTGTTGCATTTTTGTAGTAGAACAATGTTGTACAGGGTAGTGCTTCTGGGTACTTAGGGTGAAGATATTGGAGTATGTCTGCAAAGTTTGTTTTCATTGAGGCTGCATTGTTCTCATTAAGTAGTCAGTTCCAGTTCATGTAACTGAGTTCCCTTTTATGTAAGGTGATTTTTTTTTTTTTTGTTAGGGTGAATGATATGGGACTTTGTTCACTCATGGCTGGGGAATGGATGTTAATGTTGGAGGTTAAGGAAGAGAAGATCAATAAGTGTGTTTTTTCCTGAGTAGAAGTTAGGCTTCATAAATTCAGTGATGAATTGGATTAATCCATGGTTGTCTAGTATGTCTTTCATGTATTGTTTTGTTGGAGCTAGGAGATTAATGTTCAAGTCTGTGAGGATGATGATTATGTCTTTTATTGTGGATGTACTAGGGAGGGTTTGACACCCCTTCTCTGGGCCAGTAATCAAGCACCGTGAATCCTCATCACTGACACTGGTGAGGGACATTAACGTGGAAAAAAAATAGATGCACGCAGTGTCTCCAAATGCAGCTCTCTGCACCAAGCATGATTTCCCTTAAGACCACACAGGGAATACACACAGTCCAGGGTCTGTTTTTTCCTCTCTCTCTCACCAGGTCCTCAGTAAGACTCCCCACTGCCACAGCTATAGGGTTGAGTCCTCAGCTGAGTGTCCCAGGCCAAGCCCTCCAGCATCTTGTCTGTGAAACCAGTGCTCTGTATCCTTGCTCCAAGTAGCTCACTCACACACACTGATATTTGATTTTCACACACACACACCTGGGAATGGTTGGCACAGGTTTACTAGCTATGCCCCTTTTCCCAGACTATAATGTAGATACTGTCACCAGGACACTCTAAAGCCAGCTAACTCTAAGGCTCTTACAAGTGTACCTAATTATACAGAGTAAAATTAATAGTAATACAAATGATAGTTTTGACCAATGCAGTAAGGCTTTCAGGAGTGGCCATAGTGTCACCAAATAGATACAAGTACTCTCAAAAGACCAGCCACAATGAAGGGTTTAAATATATTTAAAAATAAATAATAAAAGAACAAGAAAATCCTAAATATCTATTCACGATAAACACCAGAGTTTCAATCACAGTAAATATTAAAATAGCACAGATGAATAGATTCATACAAATGCAGAAAAACAATACTTAACTAGACTCACTATATTTTCCTAGCTGATCTAAAAAATTACTATTTCTTGGTTAGTTACTAAACCAAGTCAAGTTGAAGTGGTGAGTGATCCTTCTATGTCAGGTTTCAAAAAACAGACTACTCTGAAACTTCTTGTCTCATCCAGTATTAAAACATCATTTCAGTGCTGGATTACAGAATGGCATCACATAAATCTGCTCATCTAACTATTGGCTTCCATACTACCTCATTTTACTAGAAGCTGAAAATGAACCAGAATCTTGCACATATGTGTTACCATGCATACTGACAGAGCTTTGCTAAGATGTGTTATAGCATCTGGAGGCCACAAAACTATTTCAACACTTCCACCCTTGCAGAGTAGAATTAGTTCACCACTCAGGACAATACAGCAAAATTTCTATGCCTTGTTTTCACAGAAATTTGTCTCTAGCTATAATCAGAACTGTAAGATACAATATTTATGGCCTAAATTAAGCAATTTAATTTCAGGATATTTTTCTAAAAGTTACCTGGGGCTGAGCATAATCTCTTCTCTTCCAGTATCCTTTGTTACAATATATACATTGAATTAGTTAAAAAAGTACAGTATGGCACACATGTATATTTCTTTTCTGTCAAGCATGACTTACTGTTGGCATGTTTTTAACACAAGCAGCTTTACAAATACATTTTTCAACACAAGCATCTGTACAAATCAGTTTGATATACAAATGATATATAAATCTTTATAAAACACTAGCTAGCTATGCTGGCATATGTTACACAATCACTGCCCTGCTTCTTTTGGCATAGCTGGCATCACATATGACTTGGTTTATAACTAAATTAAATTTAAAGGTATTACAGAATGTTAGAACATCGGCAATAATCATCACAAAAGGTATGGATTTTTTGTTTTAATTTTTCAAGGATATCCAGTCTGCTTCAAATTCATGGGAGAAAGTGTTTTGTTCTAAGATGGATGTTGATTTTTTTTTCATTAGTGAAAATCTCTGTGTCACTGCCTCACTCTGGTCATAGTCTATCATTAAAAGGGTATTTATAGTTGGGGAAATGGTGAGTTATTTTATGGATATTCTGTTTATCGCACAATTCATTGATCCTTACTATGTTTAGATTATATGTAGTGATGATGAGGTTAACTTGATCAGGTTTGTTGAGTATACTCCCTGCATTTAATAGATTCAATAGATTCATATATATGTAGGCTAGTTGTTCTTGTGGGTCATTATATGCCTAGCCAGTTACCCATTTTGTGCTTTAATTAACCTATCCCATTTGGTGTTAGATTGTCCTTACTCATCCCACAGTCAATAATTAAATATTACCCCTGGTGAAAATAAGTGTGATCATACTATAGATAATTTGAGGAGACCCAAGCATAGTATAAAGCATTTAGCAGCTACCACTGTCCATTATTAGTGCAGGGGCAGTAACAGAGTAAATTGTCTAGCAATAGTGCATAGATCAAAGTTGCACTTAAACATGGACAGGGATGCGATTTGTTTGACATGGATGGGGAATCAGTTCCAGGGCATTATTACCGTGATAAATATACCTGTCCCTCCAAACAATTCCACTGATGTCAGAGAAGAGAGATATGGTTGGTCAATCCTTTGCAGTTAAGGAGATCCCTCCTTCATGAGGATGGTAAAAAAATATGCAGATGAGATTACTGACTTCAACAACTGACTTAGTCTGTGGTATTGCTCAAGGGAAATACAATACCTTTCTCCCTCCAAACTGTTCATTTGATGTTATAGAAGAAATTTAGATCCCTAGACCTAGTTCTTCTGATGGCATTTGACTCACTTATGTGCAGCAGATCCATCAATATTGCACTGTCTTGTATGCAAGACCCTGGTCACATCTTAAGCTTTGCACTGGTCAATGTAGGACTTATTGTTTAGGTACTCTTTTAGTAAGATATCTCTTTGGGTGTTCCAATTGTTGTATGCATCTGGACAGATATCTGCCAAAAAGGGCATTATGCTCAATGATTGGCCTAATGAGGGGTTAATAAAGGGGGGCAATGACATCTCAAGATTTAGATGTAACCCTTTTGTTTGAAAGCTATGCAGTACAGAAGAACTTTCTTACAACAGTGGACACTTGTTGGTGGAAAGTTAGGTCATTGTCCACATACGTTCCCAAATCCCAAACAAGTGGGTCAATTCATAGGGCTGTATTTTCAATGTGGTAGTTCCCTGGGTAGACAACTTCCTAAAGGATGTGATAATAAATTTTCTGGCCTTTAATTTCAGTGCATGATGCAGGCACCAGTTATTTGTTTGGGACAAACCATCCTGCAGGATGGCCAAGTAATTTGGGGAATCAATGACTGCTCCTTGCTTGCAGTCCTCTGCAAACTTAGTTTTCCAGAGCCATTTGGCTTTGGCTTTTACTTCAGTGATGTAGATGCCAAGCAGGAGAGGTCACAGCACAGAATACAAAGGGACTGCAGTGGTGACTGGTCTCTTTGTGTGCTTCTCCTATTTTGATATTGTCTCTCTTATTTCAGAGCCAGTTGGCTATCCGGTAGGTGATGCAGGGAATTATTCCCAGACTGAGTGGAGAGTTGTGTCAGGTCAAGGTAAGTGGTGTGTACCATTTTACCTTCATCTACTGCCTTGGTGACCTTTAAAAAATGCCCTTGATGAATCCAAAGTGAGATAGGTACATTGTTAGGCATTTCCCTTTGTCCTTATTGGTTAGTTCGCTAATAAGTCTTTCTATGGCTTTGCATATGAGGCTGATTAGACTTATGGATTTGAAATTGCCTAGGTATCTGAATGGGCCGTCTTTATGTAGGGGAATGACTCTAGTGCCTCTTCATTCATTGATGCAAAACCTGCATGGAACTTGAAGTTGAACTGTGTTGTTATGGGGCGGCTAAATTGTACTTCATGCTATTTAAGATGCACCCAGGGATACTGTGAGGGCCCACTGATGCATGACATGGTCTTGTAGACAGCTGCAGGGAGTCAGATTCCGTTATATCTTCTTGGATACACAGAGGGGAGAGAGAGGGGTAATTGTTTGAGCAAAATTCATTGAGCAGTAGCGTCGCTATATCTTCAACCTCATTGTAGATAATATTATTCACAATCAGCTTAACACATTGCTGTGTTGAGCCTCTGAGATGACAAACATAACTAAAAAAATGCCTTGTGATCGTCAATGGCTTGTGTGACTGTTTTAACCTCAGGTTGGCTTTGGTGGATTTTATTATGCTCCTAAACTGCTTATTTCAGTGATGTGGGATCTATCATTCTGGGAATTACTCTTTGGTCAAATTTCTCCATTTATAATAAAGCTTGATGATATTAGGGTTTCAACGCTAGAATATGCTAATGGGTTTTGCCCTGTGCTTGTTAAGTGGGTTTGGTGGGGATTTGAAGCTTGCGAATGTATCACTTAGTAGAGAAAGTACCTTGGGTGAAAGGGGTCTCCAGTTTCAGTTTTATTTCAAAAGAGATGACCTCTCAGACCTAACAAGTGATGAAGATATGAAAGGGATGCTGCAAGATGCCACTATACTTGTAAGGATAAGAGCCAGGATGTTGTTCCCCTTAGTGGGTACTCTACTTCTTCCAGCGAGTTTATATTGACAATGGCCCGGAACCTCTCTTCTTGTGCACTAGTGGTGGCGTATGTTTCCTAATCTATTACTGGATAGCCTAGATCACATAGGAAAATGGTATTGGGTTTAATGTAATGCGATTCTAGTTCCCACAGACTGGCATTGTTGTTTTATTGGGTCATAGCGGGAGTTATACAGCTAGCCAATATATGGCTCAGGACCTTTCTGATGGTTATTTGGACACAAAGATGATCTAGTGCATCGTGCTTTACCAGCCTTGATGTGAGTCTCTTCTGGATGAAGATCGAGACACTTCCACCTTTTTTCCCTTCCTGTCTAGTAGCTAGACTCAATGTGTGGAAGGCATTATAATCCTACACAGCTTGAGTGTGTCTGCCATATTAAATCCTACCTCAGCTACTACACAGATGTCTACATCCTTCAGGGTATGGATATCATGTAAGTAGTGATGTTTCTTGTTTAGGCTTCTAGCACTAATCAGTAACACCTTCATATTTTCCTTAGCTTGATTAGTTATGTTGGCAGGTTTATCAAGTTAACATAGTCTAAAAAGTCACTATGGGATGGACAATGTTTTTCTCAATAATCAGAACCCTAGAGGGGACAGATACAGGCCACCTCTGCAGAAGCAGCATTGTCTGTCAATGATATCCTTTTAGCCTGATAAATACTGTACCTCCTTTGAATGACAATAACTAATTCAATTGTTAAAGTCAATTATTTTTGCTCATAATATGGTATCATTCTTGGAGAAAGTAGAATGTTGCTCAATGCTAGGCTCATACCTTCCTGGGATGCACAGTCTTAGAGCTCAGTCATGTTTCTTTCTTAATACACTGCAGGGAGGTACATCTGAAGTCAATGACATGGATATGTAATATGACAGAGTCATATTGGTACTTGTTGAAGGACATGCACATGTGCGTGACCTGATGGCTCCTGGCACCAGACAAGCAACTAAACATCACTTTTCGCTTGTTCAGTAAAAGGCACATCTCTATGTCTTACAGTGGAGTTACCTGTATCTAGATTGTTGCCTTTATGCCCCCTGCCCTGTTAAGCTCATCCAGCACCATTTAACCATTACTGTATAGTGTTACTACATTCAGACCATTAAAAAACTGACCTGGAAGTGTCAATGTGCACACACTAACTGGCATGTAGTACCAGTATTACATTATGACAAGCCCCTGTACCACAGCAAGACAGCCACTCACAGAGGTGTACGCACACACTGACAGGAATTTAGAACCAATGTTGTTACATTACAACAAGCCTCTGTACCACATCAAGGTAGCCAGTCCCACAGAAGTACATAAAGATACCCACACTGACTCTAACACAGGATACCCACACTGACTCTAACACAGAAGACAAAGATAGCACTACAGCAAGACTTAATAGAGACGCCCAAGCAGAACCACATACACAGGACAGATAGCTACACAGATTCTTGCAAACAGGACATAGACACCCACACTTGATGAAGACAGCACTACAGCATGATGACAGAACATCAACACCTAAGCAATACTCCCACATACAGGACAGACACCCACACAAGATAAAAACAGCATTATAGCAAGACTGAACAGACACCCACACAGACTCCCTCACACACTACAGAGACATACAAGACAGACAGGTACACAGACTCTTGCACATAGGAAAGGGTGGTCAAGAGGTGTGGCATCCAACAGTATTTAGGTCCCAAGAGGGTGTGTATGTAGTCAAGAAGCAAGGTATCAAGCAGTGCCTGCAGTGTTTGTGATGTAGTCAAAACTATGCTGCATCTGTGGTGAAAGTTCAGTGTGTGTGTGTGTGTGTCCATGTGCATGTCTTATTAGAAATGGTAGGACATGAAGTGTTGTTTATTTTGTCTGTGACTGATGCAGTCATGGCTGCAAGTGCTTAGGTCTGGTGAGTGTAGTCTAGTGTGTCTGGCTGCACGCATGTATGCGTTTAGGAACGGAACATGGGTTGTTCTGTGGCTGCTGATCATATGCATCTTTAGGTGTTTCCAGTGTGCGTATGTATCTATGTATGCAAGCGTATGAGAGGGACTGTGATCATTTGGGGATCGTTTGGGGTTTTGGTTGGTATGATCTAAGTGGGCTAGCAGTGTATGCGCATGCACTGAGTGAACTGATCAGCGGTTTTCTGAGAAAGTGAAAATACATTTTGTGTTTCAGTCAGTTGGGATGAAGTCTTTCCACTGCCCAACTAATCTACCCACTCTTCTTCCATTCCTTTTCCACCATGTATATTTCTAACAAAATTACTTTCTTCTTTACCTCCTAACCCCCCTCCTTTTCTACACATCTATCCTTCAAAATTCCCTGCACTTGCCTCTAGTTTACACTATCTCCACATATCCCCACTTACCTATTTACCTAAAATTCATCAATTTTTCTTCTTCTCAAATGATTTTCACCCTCCCTCTTCTACATTTTCTGCCCCCCTTCCCCCTCTCCACTCCTCTGATAACCTCCCTGTATTCACAACTTCTCTAGTTATGCAACCAACAGTGAAATCATGAATCCATACTACAGATGTTTTACTTCAAGACTGTACACTAATTTAAGGATATAGTCCTATATGATCATTAAAGCTGATCCTGCAACACTCTATAATTATTTAGTCATTATGACTCAGTTTTTATGTTGCATTTTTATAAGATTTTTTGAAAGTAACTCCAGACCTTTTCTCCCCTGGGCCTCTGCTGAAAATAAGTTCTCGCCCAGTTAGACTATCATAGGTTCATACTAGGCTATCTGCCCTTGGGCATTTATAAGCCTAGCCAGAGTGTGTTTGGCTTTTGCCACCCATTTTAAATGAATTTTGCTATGTCCTTTGTCAAGTTTAGTATACTGTGCCTCTGTCTAACAGTGACACAGAAGTGATACCCGGGGTAAACCTACGATCTCCCATCCACTCATCAAGATTCCTCTTGAAGAGAGTCAATGAGGGACTCTGCCTAACCTGGACTGGGATTTTATTCCAGAGTGAAGGGAGCCTCTGGGTTATGAATCTGTCCCTCCAGCATGTCCTATTTATTTCAGTGCTGAGGTTCAAGTATCTCGAGCGCGTAGCTCAATGGGATTTGGATTTTCTGAGGTGCAGCATGTCCATTAATTCTGGGTTGGACATGGCTTTATACGTCAGGCACAGATCGCTTCTGAGCAGGCGGTATGCCGTTGAGTAGAGCTGGAGTTTCTTTAACCGGGCAGCATATGGCATCTGTTTGAGCCCTTTGATCCTCTTGGTGAGGTACTTTTGGGGTCTTTCCAGTTACTGCAGGTGTCTGGTAAGGTACATCCCAAAAGGGGAATTGTACTCAATTATGGGCCTGATGAGGGATGAGTAAAGAGGCACGATGACCTCCCCTGATCTAGATGTGAATCCTTTCATGATTAGGTGGGCTATATAAAATGTTTTTCTAACCACTTTGACCACGTGGTTTTCAAATGAGAGATTGCTATCAACTTGGGTCCCCAATTACTTCTTTCATACTTAATGGATTACCACCTATGTGGTAATTTGTGGGCACTTTGTTTTTGCCAAAGGGTATGACTATACACTTTTTGGCATTTAGCTTGAGGCCATGGCTCTGGCACCAGTTGTCTGTTTCTATGAGGCCCTTTTGTAGGATGCTTGTGTCGGCTAGAGAGTCGATTATGGTGCCTAGTTTGCAGTCATCTGCGAACTTGGTCAGCCACAATCCTTCTGTGTTGGCCTGTACCTCTGAGAAATATATACAGAACAAGAGAGGTCCCAGGACTGGGCCTTGTGGGACGCCACTTGTAACTGGTTTGGAGTCTGACATGGCTCCAGCAATTCTAACCATGTGGGTTTTGTCCTTGAGCCAGTTTGCAACTCATCTAGTGACATAGGGGTTTATATTTAAGCTGGTGAGCTTATCTATAATGCCCGACTGGTGTATTGTATCGAAGGCTTTTGCGAGGTCCAGGTAGGCTGTGTGGACCATCTTCCCCTTGTCAATGGCCTTGGTGACTGTTTCAAAGAAATTGACCACGTTTAAGAGGCAGTATCTGCCCTTAACAAAGGTAAACTTGGTAGGATCCAGTGTCTTTAGGTCCCCAGTATCTTTATTTATGAGGTCCATGATTATCCTTTCCATAGCTTTGCAGACAAAACTAGTCAGGCTTATGGGGCGATAGTTTCCAGGATCCGTTGAGGCACCACCTTTGGGGAGAGGGACCACTGTTGCTGTACGCCACTCTTTGGGTACATATCCTGTAGTAAGGCTGAGATTGAACAGTAGTTTTATGTTTGGGTTTAGCTCTTCTTGGAGTTCATATAGGATGCAGCCCGGGACACAGTCTGGTCTCATTGATGCTGTGTTTTTTGCTTTGGAGAGGGCGGCTCTTACCTGGGCATCTGAGATGTCAGGGGGGCAGCACTCTGCTGGGATAGATATTTGCCCTTTTGGTGGGGAGGTGGGGAGAAGTTTGCGCTGAACCTGTCAGCTAGGATGTTGGCAATGTCTGTGGGTTCGGTGCATTTTTTGTCATTTTGGACTAATTCTGAGCATATCTGGGAATTCCCACCCAGGTTCCTAACATAACTAAAGAAAGCCTTGTGATTATCTTTAGTGTCCTGTGCAATTTTTCTCTCGAAGCTGGCCTTAGACAATTTTATGAGTGCCCATAGTTTTTTGCTAATACTGATCAGAGATGCCTTCCCTTTTTGGGATTTTGCTCTATCATGTAGTAGCTTCCTCCTTCTATTGTATAGTTTGTTTATGGCTGGCGTCCACCAGACAGGATGCCTGCCTTTGGTGGAGTGGGTCTTGGTTTTATTTGGGATTGCATGATCCATGCATTCCTGAAGGTGTTCATAGAATGCGTTTATAAAGGATTCTGCAGTCTGGGCCATATTTTTCACAGGCCCGGGGGCTTTGAAGGATTCCACCTCGGATTTGAGGAGTGTGAAATTTGCTTAAGAGAAGTTTTTCACTGTGGTTTTCTGGGCAGGGGTGGGGTCTATCCCGGTAAACAAAAGTAAAATAAAATAAAATAAAATAAAAAAATACAACTTACTTCTCTGGCTGGCTGCTGCAGCCAGTCAAGAAACTAGAACTTACTTTCCCAGCTGCTGCAGCCAATCAGGTCCCTTACTTTACTATAGTGGACCTGAGTGAGTGCAGCTTACAGGCAACAGTTTAAAAAAAAAAAAAAATCTCACACTGTGACATTACACAGCTGTGCAAACATCTAGGATGTGCTGAACAAGGAGCAGAGGAGGTGGAGAAACCTGCAGCTGCTTCATGTGTGGGCCCTTATAAGGGTGGATAATCGAGGGCTCCCCATGTCCACTGGTTCAGTGGAAGCCTAACACTGGCTATGACTCAAATATAGTAGAAGCAATGGGATTAACATGAACACAGACAGACACACACACAAAGAAAGATTTTCAGTCATACTTAACACTTTTTCCAATAAAGACAATTCCACATGTACTACTGAAGGAGGCAAATCTAGGTACACAGTGCAGTTATTGAGAACACCACCCTTGGCAAACAAAAAAATTAGACAATACTGATTTTATGAACTCTAATTGGAGGCTGGCATAGGAATGGAGTTTATTCCTGTCACGATGTTAAAAACCTGAAACATTTGGAGAAGGTAAAAAATGGGTTCCATAACGAAGAGCTGCACGTAGTGCCAGTGCATCACTATGTCTTTGGACTGGACTCTTACATTTTTCCCACACTGATTATCATTTTTTGGGGAGGGGAAAATGTGAATGTGTGGTATTTATTCAACTTTATTTATGTGGAGATTTTCTATCTGGGGGCCCTTTGAACAACCCACCTACCAAAAGTAAACTCTGTTGTAACTTGCTTTATATAGTCAATAAGGCAAGAAATAATATTTCAGGTATGCCATATTATGACTGCATTGTACAAATTAGTTGTAAACAGTGCAGCACAAAAAAAAGCTGTAAAACCGACAGAAAAAAATCACATAGGGTATATTACTGTCAACCAGCAAACAGTCAAAAAATAAGAAAGCTCATAGAAGTTCCTTACAAACGCAAATAATCATGACAGACAAACGACAAACAGCTGAGGTTAAAAAAAAGAGAGAGAGAGGTTGAGGTGAGTCAGATATAGAAGTGTGGGGTAAAGTACTGTACCTTAGGGATCCACAGGGAAAGGAAGGGTGTAAGCTATGTAGGAGGGCTAGGATCCTGGAAGGATAGGTGAATAGCTTAGGAAAATCACAGAAAAGACCCATAACATTGCTTAACCTGCTTATGGCAGACGGGCATAGGAAAGGCAGGGCAAAGATAGATGAAGTGAACAGAGGCAGGTGGAATGGAAGGGAGATGGGAAAAGTAAGGAGGACCTAATAAGAACAAAATAAGTAAAATAAGTGATATGGTAAAGAAGTGGAGGAACTAGTCCAGAAATTGAGGGGGAACAATAGCTAGAGATGCATGGGGAGAAGGAGAAGGTGATAGTTGCAAATAAAATGAAGGGTCCAAAGTAGAGGAAGAAGGCAAGTATGAACAGTCAGTGGCCTGAAAGTTAGCGAGGAGAAGCTTGAAGTCCAAGGAAGCAGCTGGCTGTGCAATTAGAAACATTGTGCTTCAGTGTCACAAGTGCAGCAGATAAAGGAAATCGTCTACACCATGAAACAATTATAGATCTGCAGCAGCAGAAGCACTGGAGAAGGGAAGGGAGCAGTCTGATGATCCGTAGCAGAGTACCCTCGACTGAGAATGGGTCAGCTATAATGGAAATAGCAAGTCAGTCCTGTTACTGCATGTGTTTTGAACTCAGAGATGCTCTTAAAAAATGTGAGAAGTGTAATATATGTGTGCACTAATAAAGTGGCAGAAAGAACTGTTAATAAAGAAAAGGGGGGGTCAATAAAGTGGCCAAGGCATTCCTTGTTGTTCAGTAGATGGTGGGCTGTAGAAAACTACCACTAATACACATTGTTTGCACAGTCAAGAATGATATGATCATGGATTACAACTCTTTGTTCAGTGAGTGAATCGTGGAAGAGGGGACATGGATAACTCAATGAAGAGTATGGTTTATGCAGCTAATCGAATCTCTCCAGACAGACACTTCTTTGCTTTTGGCAACAGTCTTAGTGAAGTCCATATTTTAGACATGTTTCTGATCAACATGCCCCTTAATTAAAGTGAAGGGTGGAAGTAAAGAAGACAATGCGATAGGCAGGTGGCATCATAAAAATTCAAAGGCAGAAGGAGGGATGGTTATAGTAAGATCTGAAAAAAAGTAGGCTTATATAAGAAGAAAATATAACAGACGTTCACAGGAGAGCATAAAATTCAAGGTAATATAAGTCTAGCAGGTAGAGGTGAGGGAGTATGTGATGAGCAATGCTGGATATATGGGTAGGAAAAATGGGACTGGTAGACATAGTGGAGGTGACTGAAACCTAGGCAAATCACAAAGGGGATGAGGCACCGAGGTCATAGGATATCAGCTGTTCAGCCAGGGCAGAAGTGAAAAAACAAGTAAAGGTGAGGCACTGAAACAATCTACAGCAATTTATTATTCTTGTTTACATTTGGTTAACCAGATTACTGTCACTGGACAGATCTCATTTATAGAGTGGGCATAGGGAGAAAAACATACTAACAGTTACAGCATCACACAGATATAGGAGGATACCAATTAATTATCATAGAACAAAGAGCATGAAATTCATGTGCTGACCTATTAGTTATTACAGATAAGTTCAGTATCCCCAGTTGGACTATCCAGGCAAACAAAAGTAAAATAAAATTAAAAAGAAAAAAAAAAAAAAACTTATTTCCCTGATGGGCTACTGCGGCCAATCAGGAAACTAGAACTTGCTTCCCTTGCTGCTGCAGACAATCACATCCCTTGCTTTACTGAAGCGGCAAAAGTTTAATAATAAAAGGGGACTCAAGTGGTAATCTTACACAGCTGTGCAAACGTCTATGAAGTGCTGAACAAAGAGCCGAGGAGGTGGAGAAGAAACCCGCAGCTGCTTTTTGTTGGAGACCTCGTATGCAGGGAGATAACTGGGGGCTCCCTGAGGCCACAGATTTGGTGGTTGCCTAGCACCAGCTATGAATAGAAAAAGATGGCACCATTATAAACTAGCTCTGGTTTTGTGTACAAGATGAATGGAATGGCATTGTGGTCAGTGTAAAAAGGGGGCATGGTGACTTTTAACATTAGCACAGCTTGCAGCAATGAATTGCTAAAATGATATCCAGGAAGACTCAACCTCTTGCTGGATTTTAGCCGTCTAATCATTATGAAGTCTAGAATGTTTTGCTCTCCATTGCTAGCTGAGCCATATCTTTCACAGTCAATGGAAGGATAGTTTAGTTCATCTATTGAAAAATATTTATGAAGTGTAACTTTATTAAGGAAGTGATCCTGTTCTTGAAGTGCTAGAGAAGCTTGTGATGACATGCTACAAAACAGTAGTTTGACAGCTATCCTTTTCTGATCCCTTACCAGTATGAAGTTCCAACTACAACGTACCAGCCTGTGTTTTGTCATTGGCACAGGTGCTGGTGGAACCAAGCAGCAAGGATATGCTTGAACAGCTAATGCCAACTCATAATAGGAGAGAGGTGAACACCCAACCACATAAGCAATTCTACCAGTGGATATGTGGTCACTCGTGAAAGTAGAAATGGTAGGCACATACTATTATGTGGCCCGCTCACTGCTGAGTCAAAGATGATGTGAGAGGAAGCAATCATGTAGCCATTTTAAGTCTGCTGACTATCTACAGTGATGGGATCAGATAGATGAAGCACACATCTTCATAGAACCAGTAAAATGGCCCGTTTCCTAATGATAAACTCTCACCTTCTTGGGAAGAGTGCACCAGAGAGAGTCCCAAATGGAATTGGAAGAAAAGGGCTTAGGTCTCTCATTCACATCGAGAATGCCTTCCTCTTCTCCTGGAACAATACATGTACTGATGGGGTGCAGGTACTAGACCGTTTCCTTACAGGTTGTTAGAACAATATAGTTTGTTTTGTTTGTGGTCAGCTATATCAGTAGCAATTCATTGCATCAATTTGTTTCTAAAACCCTGCTTTTGAAAGATTGATTTATTAAAATGAATTGATAAAAAATCGACAAACCACCTCCTCATAGTGGACTGAACCAGATGGAAAAAAGAAACTGCAACCAGTTATTTCTGGAATGCAAGACAGTTTTTAAACAATGTTTCTGGGATGTCTTTTACTAAATTATTGAGGTCTACACTCTGAATATAAAGCCAGGCATTATTGCTTCATAGCTATAGTACAGACAGTGTATGTTGATTGAAATCTTATTGCTGTTTCTGTCTTGAATTAATGAACAAAGAAGATGAGAGGTATGTGAGCTCCCTATTTTTCACTTTCTCCCCCTTTCTGTCTCAGACACACAAACTCATGTAGTTGCTTTACCTTTTTCCCACCTCAGTAAGCGCAGCAATTGAGGAGAAAGTAAAACTGCAAGACCTTAAAACCGCATCTGCAGTTACTTATGCTAATTGTCTATTAATTAATTAATGTATTTATTTTACACTTGCTAAACAGCAAAGCCACATTTAACAGGCCTAAAACATTCCTGCCATTTGCTTTCTTTCAATTCAAGCTTATCAACTTATTATGCCACTATGAACAGAAGGACTTACTTTTTTTTTTTTACCATGTGATATCTGTACATTAACACTCTTGTGAGAAACCTTTATTCTCCACAGCAGGTTAATTATGTATATATTGCCCATTACTTAAACTGCCATAACATCTTTCTAACATTGTTTCTAAGGAGTATATCCAATTTTTTTTCCAAGTATTGTAAGCTGTTAAAATTTTGATCCATATGATAAAGTTGCCTGAGGTCTTCTTGTATTTTTAATTCTGTGAATATCTTATAGAAGGTATCAACATATACTTAAAACACTTAATGACTAAAATCCCTTCCCCTCAATGCCAAGTGGATATTGAATGGGCCACAACTAAATCTCAAATAAGGGGCTTCCTTATTTGTAAGGCGGTACATTATAAAAAAAATCCCAGAGGAAACAATATTAAAAGAAAACATACACAAATTGGAACTAGAACTGCAGAAGAAATCCCAAAGAGACCTTTATCTATTGAAGGTCAAAAACCTCTCATTTCATGAAACAAGAAACCTGGCCAAATATGCTGAGGGGAGTACAACTACCATCTAGAGTACTGGCTAGATTAATTTCACTTCATAAATCTACACCTACTATAACTGAATTAATCACTTAAACAAGACATAGTATAGTAACACTGAAATTCTAAACCTATCTGAACAAATTTACACACAGATTTATGGAGAGCAAACTCTTCCCACTTCGGAACCAGATAAAACATTGTTCTTCCAGAATATATATATTTTCCAAAATTAGATTCTAATCAACAGAAAATACTATCAGATCCTATCTCACAGCAGGAAATCATTAATACAATAAAGAACTTAAAATCTCATAAAGAACCTGGACCAGATAGCTTTATGTCAGAATTTTGCAAATGTTTTACTCCGCTAATTGCCAGAATATTGCAACATTTGTTTAATTACAATATAAATAACAATATTAATGATATTCACCTTAATGCTTTGAAAATGATCTTCATTCTGAAAGAACATGCAGACCCTAAAGACACCAAGAGTTATACACCCATCTCTATAATAAATGGATGTTAAAATTTTTACATCTATCCTTGCTAGCAGACTCAAAAAATCATAATACACGTCATCTCACCTGAACAGTCTGGATTTACCGCTCATAGACAAACTTGTGATAATACCCTTATTCTTGAAGCCCTGATAACATTCACAAATCAAAAAAAATCCCAATTTTTGCGATTGTAGTTGATGCATTGTAACCTTCCGGATTTCAGATTGTATTTCAATATTATTAATAGTAGTAGGATAATAAAAATCAGGGAGCATAACACAATAAATCAAACTTGGTCACCAATATGGATAACATTATACTATAAATATATAAAATCACTCAACTTTAATCCCAAAGCACTTCCTTTTCAGAAAAGAATGGCTAACCTATAAGATCATCACCCCCCCAACTTTACTTTATCAGTAATTTACAAAAACTCTTCGCAGCTTTAAATTTATCAACAGCCTTGGAAACTTTACAAGCCTTACATCTTAATCCAAACCTGATACTTAATAACTTAATGCTTAATCTAAATAACTTCCCCTTGTTAAAGGATAAGCAAAATTTGGACTTTTTCCACTTTCTTGAGTGTTCTATAACAGAAATAAGAACTCCTCTTAAGTTACTTAAAACATACACAATTATTCTAAGGAAAATTAAAGAGTTATGCTTTCGATACCTCTATAACAATAATTTAACAACTGCAGATATAGAGAACTGTAAGTCCCTGTGAAAACTTATGTTATCTAAAGAAAAAATGATGTCTAATAAATACAAATTGATAGCTGCGATCAAATATCTGAATATACTCTTCTCTAACTAGTGGCTTAAATTGAACCCTTCCATCTTGGAGCAGCAGATAAAACAATCGATTAAAATAATTTCTAAGATACTCCCTCTAAAAAAATTGATGCGCTTTCAACTCGTGATCATTAATAATGCCTATTTTCCCCCCATGGTTCTACATAAATTTAACTCACACATTCTATCAAATTGTCCTTACTGTGAATTCCAAAAAGCAGACTTACTCCATCTTTTTTGGAGTTGTAAATGTGTATACAAATTATGGAATTCCCTAATGATCCAACTTCAAAAGATGGGATATGAAAAAAAACGTTGACATGGGAATTTACATTACTTCATATTCCTCCCACGGACATATCACCCCATCAGACTCGTACTCTAATTACCTTGTTCCTGTTAATGAAGCTTTACATTGCAACTAAATGGATGGATAGATTGGCAATTACATTGGGAGATTTTAAGCAAATGGCTACCAAACACTTGCTAGCATATAAATTGGTCATTAACGATAATAGAGAGAGATCCAGCCTACTGGAAATTTGGGAAAAGTTATTTAGTACTATACATTTCCAGTAACCATTATTACTTCCTTCCCCTAGTGCAGTCTGTTGTATACTGGGTATTCAATATGCCCTCATTTTCTATCATGAGTGTTTTATGTATGATGTATCTATATTCTTAAATACATGGTGTGTTTAGTTGAATGGCACAGATGTAAATAAATGTATTACAGTTTAATGTCCGTTTGATATAGCTTTACTTACACTCTGTGAATGTATGAACATGTTATCTGTTAATATAAAACCAAATACATTTTTTTGGAAAAAAATTCTGTGAACACCTTATCTGGAGCATCAACTGTGACAGACTAAAATAATGAAACAAACTAAGCAAACCACACATCTCAACTTAAGCAGCAAGTTCATAAACAAAGTTTATTCTTCTTCTCACTGGTAAAGTATAACGTCCTGAATGCATTGAAAAATCTTGGAGCAAAGTACCTGAGGCATTGCCAAGAGGCTGAAAGGACACACATTAGTATATTTAAAGATATTTTGCAAGTGTCATCACATACTATGCTTGTCTGAGGAAGAGGTATTCATTCTTTATAAATGAAAAAAATGTGCAATTAGACATAAGACAAGAAAATCTGTTTTCTTTTCCATGGATACATAAAACATAAAAGTCAGATTTAAAAAGAGCCCAGAGTATACATTTAAAATCGTGAGATGGGATCAATAGACACATTGTAGTGTGCATTACTGTGTACTTCTGCTAGAAATACCAACATGCAGACTGGTTAAACTACTGATAATTTGTAATCTCATGACGTAGTGCAGTGAGACCAAATGTACAATTGAAGATACATACAAAGGAATGCATAATTACAAGCAGATGAAAGGGATTATAAAAGGAGGTCTTAATGATAGCAGAGTCAGTGGAGCAACAGGCAGCACAGTCACCTTTTGTGCAGAAGGCTGTGGGATCTATTCCTACACCAGGTAAATCATTTGCAGACATTGCAGAGCAGGATAAAGGGGTGCTGCATTCCTGATCCATTCTTGATCGAGTCACCTTCAGATGACACTTAATACTGAGGTCCCTTCTGTTTCAGTTAGTGTTAGCTCCAACAGATGTTAAAGATCCCATAGCATGTGTTATAAATTGGAAAACAGAGTATGTATAACTCTTTATATGCAAGTGCCCACCTGAGAGCAACGTTATTCTGTATCATCTTCACAGCTATTTCATGGAGCAGCTATTGGGGGTCATATGAATGTGTATTTAAAATCCTAAACAAACCGTCTCCGTGGTTTCCCTCAAAATCTTACAAAACCAGTACATCAATATACTGGATCAAAAAAAAAACAATAATGAGGAAACTTCTCTGTGTGGGAGATCCAAGGTTCCCTAGAGTTCGGGCACCTAAGAAAAAACATGCTATGAATATCTCACCTAATAACAGATGGTATAAATACTTTCTTTACAAACCTTTAAAATTATAAATCCACTGATGAAAGTAGAGAAACACAAGTTAGTTCAAGTCAAGTCTTCTTCATTAAAACCTAGCTTATGCTTCCCTATTTTCATTAGTGGATTTATACTTGGAAACGTTTTAAAAGAATGTATTTCTACCACCTATTAGGTGGGATATTCACAGTATGGTTTTTATTAGGTGCCTGAACTCTAGGGAATCCTAGATCTTCCACACAGAGAAATTTCCTCAATATTTGCATTTAAAATCCTCAAGCCAGACGTGATCTGAAGGAGGAGTTGTTTTCATCATCAGGATGGATGAAAACTGCAGGCATCATTTATAAATTATTTTGTCTAATGCTTTTTCTGTAATTCTGCTTTAGGTTACAGACTGCTGTTGCTACTTGCTAGAAATTAGCATCCAAGGATTTATTTTTGCTACTGTCTGAATCTTCCCTGTAAGTGGAGAAGGTTTTGTTGAAGGCTCTGCATGTCATATGTCTACTCTATTTTGTTTGGGTTTCTGCAGGATCCTATTCAGTTGTGGTATGCCCTGTACTATGTTGCAGTGACCACATAATATCCATTGCATCAGCATGTATACATGTGCCATATTATTTTCATGAATTCTGTACACGTAAGATATACAACCTTGCTTACTGCTTATCATACAGTTAATGTGAAATACTTCAGAGACTGCATCGGTTTAACAAACATTTCATCTTACAGTTATGCATCCTGAAGCATAGCTGGCTCATCTAGTGTCCAGTTATGGTTCATGGTATGATGGTCATCCATCACAACTCTTTAATTAAAATAAAAAAAAAAACAAGTATGCTTCCATAATCTGGTGCTTCAGGCCAGATCACTGCACCTTTTAGGTGACTTTTTCTGCTATGAAATTAAACTGTAGCAAGCAGTCGGCTACACACAAATGCTGATACAGAAAAGAATGCAGGAACTGTCTGTATCTGGGGCAGCTGCCCCCTTTGCTCCACCTTTGTCATACTTCTACATGCTCGTCTGATGAGACCTTTATTTTCCAGCATGAGCAGAGTACAATGTAAATCATGGTATCATTTTCAGGATGAAAGAGGGGCTTGCAGCCAGCTAAGTTTAGTTCAGCTCAGCTCACATGTGCTGGCATGTCTGCTAGATATATTCCACCTATCTGTACTGTAAGTCACACCCCTACCATTGTTATACCCCTTCACCCTCAACTACCCTTGCCTTCCCTATTTGATCCCAGACTCTCTCACTATTATACCTCCTTTAAGCCACACTGCTTTTAGTTGAAAACAGTGACAATATGACTGTCTGTATACTTTATCAAAGTGTTCTCCAACTTCTGGAAAATATTGTGAAGACTACTGTGTATTATTGCTTTTTAAATTTTACTGCCACTCTGTCTATTACTGTTGCCTGTATATTTGAGCCTTCATCCCAGGCCTCTACTGAAAATGGATTCTTTGCTCTGTCAGACTTTCCCGATAAATACAAGTAATAAATAAATACTGAATCAAAGTCACGCTAGCCTCACTAATGTTTGTCTTACATTTCTGTATCCTTACTGCTGACCTGGCTTATACATTTTCTTTTCAGGAGCCCTCACCATGCCCTGCCCCCACTAAAGGTGGGGCGGCAGTGTATGAGGATAATGAGGCTAGGAGTATCTTGCTGGGAGGGGGGTTGGGACGTTAATTGGAGAGTAACATGTTTGAGCTGCCTGTGATTGCTGTCAGCAGGAGCACATGATGGGGAATGCAGTGGACAGAACAATGTGCAGATATTTGACTCAAATGGATAACGTCTTGAAATGGATTGTAGATTTGACTGGCATGTCTCTACCATTATACCTTCATAGGAAGGTATGACCCATACCACTGACCGCTTTGAAACATTCACAAGGGTATGGCTCCATGTGAGTATACCTTTAGCCAGAACGGACAAGACATAACTGTGCAAACACCACCCTATCCATTACCATATTTGCTCCATTTTTTTTTTCTGTAACACACTTTAACCTGTGCAATCACCACCTCCTGTATGTCTATTCTATTCTGTTGTTGCCTTTCATCCCTAGTACAATATCGAAGCCACTGTATGGATTATGCGCGTATTTCAGTGCACAGCTGTGTCTACTTGCACAATTTCACTGCATGGGCATTGTCTACTTCCTTACTTGCAGTCTGTGACTTACTTATGTACCCTAAAGTGCAGCTACCTGCAAATAAGTTCTGCATGTTTCATTTGGATATTAACTACCTCTCTGTAGCCATATAATGAACTCTTAAGCAGTGCAGGACTGGAGTATAATTTCAGTGTAATTAAATGAATCTCCGGCCACATTAACAATCCTTGTTAAAACATCACAAGAATACTCACAACAAATGAACTGCATTTACTGGAAACAAACAAAAAAATCTGCCAAAAAACACTTTAAGTGTCAAGCCAACCCCCCACCCAAGACTTGTTTATGCCAACTCCATGGTTGCACTAACTCAGAAAAGGGGGAATTCAGCCACAATAGGAATCCCTTCTGCTGCAACTGACCGACAGTGATTTCCTATGGAGGGACTCTGGTCATCAGTGGTTTGAACCTCAGGTAACTGAAGCTTGAGCATTCAATCTCTGTCCGCCAGTACACATTATACTATTCTCCTCAATATTAATGGCTAATTAGCTTTCTGTCGCTCTCACTAAGATGTACCAGCAGAGGGAGAGCTTGCACTTACCAGAATACATTGATCAATATATTTAGAGTTCACTTGGTCAGACATGCTGAAGTTACAGCAATTTTTATAGACTAAATCTATTTTGGAGAGTTTGGACCTCAGATACAGCCACAGTACAGAAATGATTAGCTCACAAAAATAAAATCACAGACCTGTAGGACTTACTTATAGATCGGTTGATGTTTAAAGCCTACAACAACTTCTTTTTTATAAATTTCACTTAATACCCTCTGGAGAGATTACTAAAATTATAACACATGCTACTCTACTTCTGTTCTCAGTGCCATGGCCCAAGAGTCTTTTTGCTTAATACTATGCATATTAAATACAGAAATAGGTTTACAAATAAAATGGAAGAATAATTTTAATATTATAAGAAAAACCTGCGTTGTGGCTGTCAAAACTACAAAACACTGAGGGAAAGAACAATTGTAATGAAAGCTAGTGAAGAAATACCTTCCTTGGAGGACATCAAAGGACAGGCATGTCTTAGGTATGACTTGTGATAATTCCGCAGAAAACTGCAAAGCTAGTGTCAGATAGAGATCTGTGAAAATAACCATCTGTTTAGCTATGCTTTTTAAAGCAAGGATTCATGGTTCAGTGAAGGAAAGGTAGGCTAGATTCATGATGAAATATGTAACACCAAGGTAAAACTCTTCCACAATCTAGCTTCTGAAAAGCAACATGTTTGTACCCCTAACTGTCAAAATGCTGTAACCTTTTCTAATATGCACATCTACACAGTATGTAATGGACATGCCTCTTGTGTTTCTTAATGTACTGGCCATGGTAGCCTGTCCTCTACAACTTCTTTCATTTATGGTATAGTAACCTGTACCTTTACACTGTGTTTATGTAAACCATATATTTCTGTTTCGTAATGTAAACCATATATTTCTGTTTCATAAACTACATGATTCAGCTTTTGTACAAAATGCCTTTCCAGTGTGAAATCTGAAACACTTATAATATTCCAAGGAATTACTCTTCAATAAATCTATACTTTAAATTAAACTTTCTACAGGCACAATGTACTGTATCACCTTTTCATATTTCATCTATTTCTGTGTTCATATTGTATCTAGTATTTCATTTTCAACCATTCATACCTCTAGTTTTTTATGATTTCCATTGCATGATAGATAAACTTTCTTCAAATTTGGAGAAAATATTTCACTTTCTAGTAAATATTTTACCATTTTATTACTTTATTACTTGCTATTCTGAAAACTTTATTTCCACTTGTATAAATGTATAAGGATTTTAGTTAGCATGAGCCCTTAGAGAATCTGATAAAAATTGTTCAGTCACAAATTATACTATTGGTATGTGATGTTATGCATAGGATGTTACTATAATATATTTTGTGCTACCTGTATGTTACTTTGCTTCCCACTCTAACAAACACATTTGCATAAAGACTCAATGAGTACCCGAGGCTCATGGTACAACCTCATGCTCAGAAGGCTATTATCTTTAAAATAAAGCAAAAAGCAAGGCGGTTAAATATGTGCAATGATTTCTGCCTGCAGAATTTCATTTGCATAGCTGGCTCAACTCTTATAGGTTGACAGACCTTGCTGAGGTTATCTGGAGACCTTGGCTGTATTTCAGTAACACCTACAGATTTATACAGCTGTGGGAGATGATGTTTTTTTTTTTTTTAACCATCCCAACGTTATGCATTATCATAGGATGTTACTAAGCTATTGGCCCCGAGGCCCTTATAATGCTAGCCAAGAGCTTAGCCCATGTTTAGGCCTGATGCCCTGTCTAGTAGGGGATACGGGTGGAATCCCAGGGGTATATTTTCCATTTCCCATCCAGTTATCCAGGTTGTGCTTAAAAAGGGGTAAAGAGATACTCTGCTGGATGTAGAGAAGGAATCTATTCCATAGATGGGGGAGTCTCTGGGACACAAATCTCTCCTGTCAAGAAGTCTTGTTGACGTCACAAACCAGGTTGAGGCTGTGCATGTGGGTTACTTGAGTGGAGCTTGACTTGCGGATATGCAGCAGTCCCATCGAGGTGGGGTCCATGATTGCCTTGTATGCCAGACAGAGGTCACCTCTGAGGAGTCTGTATGAAACTGGGTAGAGGGACAGGGCTTTTAGCCTATCTGTGTATGGTAAATGTGTGAGGCCCTGAATTCTCCTGGTGAGGAACCTCTGTGGTCTCTCCAGCTGCTGCATGTGCTATGCGAGGTACATGCCGAAAGAGGCACTGTACTCAAAAATGGGCCCTTTAAGGGAAGAATACAGGGATGTTATGACCTGCTTGTCCATGGATGAGATACACTTACTTATGAGGTAGGCCATGTAGAAGGCTTTCCATACAACGGAAGCAACATGGTGGTCAAAAGTCAGGTTGCTATCAACCTGGGTGACAAATCCCTCACGACTGATTGCGCACTTAGGATGTTATTAATGTGATAATCTGTGGGGACATCACTCTCCCCAAAGAGGATGATGATGTATTTTTGCATGTTTCAGAGCTGCTTACCCTAAAAAGTAAGCCACTCTTATTTATCTTAAACATCAATTTCTCTTCTAAGTCCCTTATAATTAAAACAAAGTGATTTAAGAAATCTTACAAATCAGTATCTCCTTATCACCACAAAGTGTGGGTTTGAAAAGTATCCTTCACATTTTACCTTTCAGAAGTGTACAGTAAGTTATATGACTTTAATAACTTACAAGATTTAGTTACAGCGAATCAGAACAGGCTAAAGAAGACCAACACACTGAATGTGGAGACATGAAACTGCAGTGCAACTTCTTAAGCAATTAAAATATGATGCAATGCTTAACTTCTGTCTGAACCGAGCTCTAACTCATGATTTGATTGTGTACCTGTGTGTGTTTGTTTGGGGGTAGGGGTTGTAAGCAATATATTGGCACAGTAAATCAGACTATGAAAATTTAATTAATTGTCTGAACAGAAAAGTAAGATAAAATGTCATATGTTGAATGATGATGTATAGGAAGTCATTTTCCATATAAAAAAATATTATTTTCTTAATATACATGTCTCAGTATACAAAATATTTTTTTCAGTAAATCTACAGTAACAAGGAAAAAAAATGCCACATAATGATCTATCAGGCTAACCTTGCTGGACATCATCCATGATGCATCAATGCTGCTGAAATGAGATCTATGCTTCAGTCACAAATGTATTACTTTATTGAACAATGTTTTTAAAATTAGATAAATAAAAACATGTATCAAGACATAGAGGTAAGCAACACATGATATATTCTAGGAATTTTATATTTCTTTTGCCATTACATTGCACAAGAAGAAGCATTTTTGCAGTTTCTGGGCATCAGTTGTAATCTCTTATTTTCAAAGCTACACTTTTATTAGATTTTATATCTGCGCATGCCATGACTGCCACTTTAACATTAGGGACTGTACATAACAGATGGTGATTGAACTGAGTGGTTTAAGTGCTGGCCATATCATTCATGTTGGTTCTTATCTGTAACAGTTTATGTGAATGTTTGCTATACCACTAATGCCATTTTACTGCTTTCAGGTCAGCCAAGATCTATTAGCTGTCAGTAAACTCATTGTCAGGGTCAGCCGGTAATGGCTCTCAGGGCACTCTCTAGCAACAGTAGAAGTAGTATAAAAGGTAATTAGATAGATGGAATACAGCCGCAGAACAGATGGTAAATAGATCTTTTCTTGATAGTTTGAGATCCCTATTCCTAAACTACATAATAGTATTTTTCTCATTTTGCGGTGCTGCGTTTTTGTTTGCTCTCATTTGTTAATAATTTATTTACACCCTTGAGTTTAAATCACATAATTTGCTCAACATTGCATTTGTTGTGGGAACCTGACTCTTTACAGTTCTGTAAATGAAGTAACAGTGCAAAGCAATTTAAGGCAAACTGAAATTGTGCATGAAAAATTCATGGAAACAAAAATCCTGACATGTCACTATTAGCAGGTATGCAATGTATAATGTACTTAAACAAGCTGAGCATTTTACCATTAATATTATTTTGCTGATGCATAAATATTAGAATAAAAATAAAATAAGGGTGGTATTCATAGTCCTGCCCTTCCTTGGTGTGTAGTGGTATGCCACGAATAGCAGCAATACATGGATATATAAATAGAGTCAGCATATGTGATTCACAATGACTAAGAAAACAGGGAGGCATTATGGTAAACATGCATCCTTATGGTAAAAGATTAACATGTTTAATACAATCATTATGAGGAGAGTTACTATGAGTATAAAGTGCCTTAGAAATTGAAGTTTTACTCCCATTAATAGTTAAAAAATAAAATGACCTAATTTGCATGCAAAACAAGTAAAGGACCTTGAACTCACATAAGCAATGTGTAACAGCACCATGTATAAGTGGATTTACATGAAGTAATGGATATTACTATGAAATAGCTCAAATGAGGTAAAATAATTCATTTTGGTCTCATCTGAGTGCTTTTGTATACATAGACAAACTACTGAAGGGATCACTGGGAGAAATAACTGGTTTTGTGTCACTGAAGTGTTTTGTGCATACACGGACAGACTACTGAAGAGTTTTGCTTAGGGAAATATTTAATTCTGCATCACTGAAGTGCCTGTGTCTACATGGTCCCTGAAATTGCATAGTATGTACAAGATGCACAGTAATGTTTTTTTGCAACATGCATAACATTGCTAGAATCTCCTTGTGTTCTGACTGAAGAGTGCTTCTCAAACAATCTGGAAATGTAGTGCTGATAAATATATTTTTGGCACTTTTTAAGTTTTCAGAGTTCTGCCCTGTCTTAATTTTTGCTAGACTGAATTATTTATATATTTGCTGGTATTGTTTTCTGATTTGTTCTGAAACTGCCCCCCCCCCCATTTCTGTGGTGGTGTTATAGTTGGTGGTTTTGCAGTTGCCCGCCCCCTACTGTAAATTTGATCTGGGACATTCTTCCCAGTCTAGTGTCATTAGCTCACTCTACCTAATATAGAGAGAACATTTGAAAAGCACAACCCACTTAGGTTCTTAACCTTGGATTATCTTCTGCTCCTTCTTTCTCTCTTTCCACTTTACTAAAAAAAAAAAAAAGAAAGAAATCTCCTTGTGTTCTGACTGAGTGTGCTTCTCAGCTGATAAGTATATTTTTGGCACTTTTTAACTGTTCAGAGTTGAATAAATCAACTGAATTCAGTTCAGAATACATTTTGAATACATTTTATTTATTTAAACTGCATTTACTTTAATACTGCTACACACTCAAATGTGCTACCTTGCACTGCACTTCAATTGTTTTAAGTGCTGTTTTAGCTGCTTTTCTGTTAAAAAAATATTATAAGCTTATTTCTTGCCTTTCCTGTAACTAGTCTAGGCCAGATACACATTTGCTGCATCCAGGACTGTTTGTAAGCTTCTGAGCCCCCCAAGCCACCTTTCTATGTTGGAGGGAAGCCTTCTAGCTTATCAGTGGGAGTGGTGAGCCCTAGGTAGCTTATCTACCATAAAAGATTGGTTTCTGGCCCAAAAATTATAGTTCATTAGTCGTTTGCGCAGTTTTTCCATCTTTTTCAATGTTCTGGTTTAAAAGCCTGCATTTGCACTTTTCCCACCCTTCCTATAACTAGTCTAGTCCAGATACAGATGTGCTGTATCCAGGACTGTATGTAAGCTTCTGAGCACCCCAAACCTTTCTGTGTTGGAGGGAAGTCTTCAAGCTTAGCAGTGGGAGTGGTAAGCACTAGGTAGCCTATCTACCAGAAGAGAAGTGGTTTCTGGCCCAGAAATTAAAGTTAATTGGCCGTTTGGGCAGTTTTTCCATCTCTTTAAACTTTCTAGTTTAAAAGTGTGCATTTGCAGTTGTTTGCCACCTTTCCTGTAACTTGTCTAGTCCAGATACAGATTTGGTGTATCCAGGACTGTTTGTAAGCTTCTGAGCAGTTTCAAAGTCTGCTCTTCAATTTTTCCCTTAGATCTGCTAGTTCTCTCCTCTCCTGCACTTTTACTAGCTTATTAATCTAGCACTTTGCTAGACTTCTTGTAGCAATTATTGTAGCATACAAAAGTGCTGCACTAAACGTTCTACAAGGAAACAGCTCCAGTACTTATTATTATAAATGTCCACCCCTCCAGGAATATCTAAAGGTCAGTTCCCTGTGATTTCTCCTATTAACCTGGTTAACTTGGGCACCCCAAGGCAATGTAGCAACTGCCTCATGTACACTGACAACCCTCTCCTCTTACCTCCCAACACTCAGACTTGCAAGAGATGCACTTATATATCCAAATTGGAAGCAACGCACTCTCCAGACAAGACCAGAATAGCTGGTCAAATGGAGAAGGTCAACACTTGCACCAAACCACATGGAACACATAGCCCTCTAGAACACACACCAGCACTGCCTTCACATAAAAACATAAACTGCACACCCACCTTTGTGCAGACTCTCAATAAAAATCTACCAAACAGCAGAGACCTCCAAGGCAGAAATGCACTTGACCAACAAAACGTAACACTAATCGCAAGACACAACTCTCCTAAACAGTGTGCCACTCAACCAAAGCCCCTAGGGCAAAACAGCATGCCCAACACACCAGTTATAGGTAACTCGATAATAAGGTACATTGATGTCCCACTCACTAGGCTGAATAATGAGAAAGTAACAGTCAGCTGCCTGTCAGGTGCCAGGATCCTCCATATAATGCACACAGTCAGGTCCCTCAAAACAGTTACAAATATGACTCTGTCACTGTACATGTGGGTGTGAATGACCTGAGATGTACCTCCCTGGACCACATGAAAACAGACATGGAGGAGCTCTCGGATTAGGTAACCCAGGCAGGTATGACACTAGCCCTGAGCAGCATCCTACCATCACCCAGAATGATACTACAGTAAAAGTAGAAAATGATTGACTTAAACAATTGGCTAAGTTTCTGGTGTCATTTTAAGAGGATCTAGTATCTGTCTGCCTGGGATGTCATGACTGACCAACCTCAATGCTTTGCCAGAGATGGCCTGTATCTGTCACCCCTGGGCTTCTGGATACTATCCAAGGCTCTTGCCACTCCTATAGTGCCTTTTTTGGCCAAATTACCACCATAACAAATACAAACAAATGCAATCTGAGGGTTATACTGCTCAACGCTAGAAGTCTTAACCTCAAAATGCATTCGCTCGAAGCACTCCTTAAAATGGAGAACATAAACATTTGCGCTGTAACAATTTTTGTAACCGGTTCAAGGCAGTAGAAAGCACCCATGCACTACCAGGTTATAACTCATTCCACACCTTTCAGCCCTAGAACTTGGAACTAGGCTCCAAAGGCGGAGGTGTTTCCATATTCAAAAAGGATGCACACAGCTCCAGACTGGTAGCCCAACATAATGCATCTGAGATACATCAGGTGCAGCTAACATTGGGTAAGACAGCAATTCAGCCTGCTATAGGTCCCCAACCATGTCCCAAGACTCACAATCCACGTTCCTAAGCATCCTGGAGAATATTAGGGTCCAACCAAATACTCTCATACTGGGCGACTTCAACTATCCCTCCATTAACTGGGAAAACTGCTCATGTACCAATACACTTGCCCAATGTTTCCTGGAATTTATTAATTCCAATGCCCTGGACCAGCTCATTTTGACCCCCACTAGAAGTAGCAATATCCTTTACCTGGTCATTACTAACATGCGCAACCATTATTCTACACCAATAGTCAACTCCTCCCTGGTTAATTCTGACCACAAACTAATCACCTTGGAAATCCACATCCCTCCCAACCCCCACCCCTGCAAAGGTAACCAACATGAAAAACTTCTCCAAAGCTAATTTTGGGCTCCTAAAAACAGAGGTGGCTAACTTCACAGCACCTATGCAAATTGAGAATAGTTGCATGACCACTGAATCATACACCAATGCACTGCATGAACACGTACACAAATACATGGATCTCACCATACCCAATAGAACCAAGAGTTTCTTCCAAAAAAAGGAAGCCAATCTAGTGGTCCCTGCCATAAACAAACTCTACAACAGGAGGAGGAAAAGTACAGTTTTGTACCTACCATAAATGTAGATGTCCGAGTGCTAATACAGCTGCAGTCATAACAAATGGGTTTTCCTGCCGTCAGGCGGGTCCTCGGTCAGCCGAATTCCAAAGTCTTGGTCCGGCGTCAGTTGTCGTCGCTTCTTCCCTGACGTCAGTACGACAGGGGTATAAAAGAACCAGCCAACGCCATTTTCTTCAGTTTTTCTTGCCCCAGATGTCAGGTGCACCCAGAAGGAAGGCAAAACATAAATTTATGTAAAACAGCAAATGCAATATAATCAAATAAAAACAGTAGTTGCAAGCAAATACACCATAAAAGAATAGCCCAATGAGGTTGTATGAGGAGGTGTTAGCCAAAAGGCCTGTCCCAAGAGGGGAAGGAGGGAGGGAAACCTGGACTGCAGCTGTATTAGCACTCGAACATCTACATTTATGGTAGGTACAAAACTGTACTATGTTCATTGTGCATACAGCTGCAGTCATAACAGATGGGTAGAATCCCAAAGCTAATAAAGGGGTGGTAGGCACTAAGTGAAACTAGGAGGAGCCAGGATGCCCTGCAAGACTGCAGTGGCATAGCCCACTCTAGTTTTGCAGTATAATGGTAGGTGATAGTGCTTGGAGAAAGTATGTACTGAGCTCCAAGTAGCTGCTTCCAAAATATCTTTGGTAGGGACCCCCCTGAGGAAAGCTGTAGAGGTAGCTGTGGCCCTTGTGGAATGAGATCTGATGCCTGTAGGTACAGTTTTGCCATGAAAAGAGTAACAAAAGCGTATGCAGTGGGCTATCCATTTTGAGATT
Organism: Protopterus annectens; assembly: GCF_019279795.1. Taxonomy (NCBI): domain Eukaryota; kingdom Metazoa; phylum Chordata; order Ceratodontiformes; family Protopteridae; genus Protopterus; species Protopterus annectens. The sequence continues at coordinate 732,772,814 of NC_056750.1, forward strand.
GTCTGTTTGGAAATAGGCTTCCATTGAGCACCTGTAGCATAGGACACCAAGAGTTGCTCTGACTTTCTGAAAGGTTTTGTTCTGTCCAAGTAACAGCGGAGCTGTCTGTGAATGTCAAAGTAATGCAGTAACCTCTCCCCTTTGTTTTGTGGATTAGGGTAAAAGGTAGGTAAGTGGATAGCCTGATTCAAGGCTACCCTGGATACTACCTTTGGCATAAATGAAGGATTGGTTCATAAGGAAACTCTGTCCTGATGGAAAATGATGAAAGGCTGCACAGCCATGAGGGCTTGTAGTTCCGAAACCCTGCGTGCTGAGGTGATAGCTAGAAGGAAGGCTGTTTTCCATGACAAATATTGCAGACCTGTTGAAGCAGCTGGCTCAAAAGGAGGCAGGGTTAGTTTTTCTAGAATGAAATTGAGGTCCCAAGCAGGTACTGGTTGCTTCCTTGGGGGTTTTATATTCTTAGCCCCTCTGAGAAACTGTCTTAAGAGAGGGTGAGAGAATAAAGGAGGATCAGTGTTGTACTCTGCAGAAATGGCTGAGACATGGATTTTGATGGAGGAGAATGAAAGTCCACTGCTTAGCAGCTTGGCTAGGTACTGTGGTATTTGAGGTAAGTTCAGTATTCCAGGATTCTGACCCTTTTTCTGATTCCAGACACAAAACCGTTTCCATTTTGCGGAGTAGGCTTTTCTAGTAGACGGCCTTCTGGCCTCGAAAATGACATCCTGTACCTCCTTGGAGAGTAGGGTCTGCTGTGAATTCAAGGAATCCTCCATGCGGCTAGATTGAGTGTTTTCAGCTGACTGTGAAGAGTTTTGAAGTTGTGCTGAGTCAGTAGAAGAGGCATTAGAGGCAGGATCCATGGTGGGGAATGCGTCAGGCTCCTCAGGAGTGGGTACCAGTGTTGTCTTGGCCAGTCTGGAGCAATGAGAATCATCATGGGTCTGTCTGTTCTGGTTTTTAATAGAACTTTGGGCAGCAGAGGAAGAGGTGGAAAGGCATAAACTGTCATTGTTGTCCAACTGAAAGAGAGTGCGTCCACTTTCCAGGCCTGTGGGTGAAAGGTCCTTGAGCAGAATTTTGCCAATTGGTGATTTCTGTGGGAGGCAAAGAGATCTATGTCTGGCCTTCCCCATGCTTGAATTATCTTTGAAAAAACTTGAGGATGCAGCTTCCATTCGTGTGGATCTGTCATATTTCTGCTTAGGTTGTCTGCCAGCGTGTTTTCCTTGCCTGGCAGGAACTGTGCTTGTAGCTCGATTTGCAATTCCAGAGCCATGTTCCAAAGAGACATGGCTAGCCTGCATAAGGGGTATGAATGGGTTCCTCCCTGTTTATGTACCACATTACTGTGGTGTTGTCTGTCCTTATCAATAGCTGGCCTGGATGCAGCAGGTCTTTGAAAGCTGTAATAGCATTTATAACTGCTAGCATTTCCTTTTGGTTGATGTGTAGGTGCTTTTCTTTTTGGGACCATTTGCCCTGAATGCACCGATCTGTCATGTGCGCCCCCCAGGCGTAATCCGAGGCGTCTGTTGTGATGACTTGATTTGCTTGAGGTTTGCAGAATGGTAGACCTGTGTTTCTTTGGCATGCTTGAGCCCACCACAGAAATTCCTTTTGAAGACATGGAATCAGTGGTATTATTGTTTCCAAACTTTGGCTGTGTTGAGACCATAGGTTTTTTAGATACCATTGAAGTTTCCTCATATGCAGCTTTGCACATGGGATTAGTAGGATGCAAGATGCCATGAATCCCAGAGCCTGCAGGATTTTCCTTGCAGTCAGCCTGGTGAAAGTTGCCAGTTTTCTGAAGTATTGAGTTAGTCGCCCTTGTTTCTCTGGCGTGAGGTAGGCCATCTGGGTGTTTGTATCCAAGCTGGCACCCAGGAAATTATTCTTTGAGAGGGTATTAGTCTTTACTTCTTTTTGTTGACTGTGTATCCCAGAGATTTCAACAACTTTATTACAAACACCAGGTGCTTCAGAATTATGTGTTTGCTGTCCGCTTGGATCAGGCAGACGTCCAGGTATGGGTATATTTGTATCCCTTGAAGTCTGCAGAAGGCAATTACTGATGCCAGGCATTTCGTGAACACTCTGGGCGCAGTAGATAAGCCAAAGGGCAATGCAGAGAATTGATAATGGGTTGAACCTGCAAGAAATCTGAGGTATCTTCTGCAATCTTGTCTGATTGGGACATGCAGGTATGCCTCCTTGAGGTCCAATGTTACCAGCCAAGACTCCTTGCCCAGCATGGGAAGAAGCTGCTGTAATGTGAGCATCTTGAATTTTGGCACGAGTAAAAATGTGTTTAGGATGGATAGGTCCAAAATAGGTCTCCAATCTTTTCCTTTTCTTGGTACCAGGAATAGTCTGGAATAAAAACCTTGACCCTGTTCTTGTGCAGGTACCTCTTGAATAGCTTTCATGACCATAAGATCTGAAATGTGTTTTTGTGCCTCTGCCCTTTGATTGTGCGGCAGGTTTGGCATGCCCCTCATTTTTGGAAGGGTGTGAAAGTGGAATCTGTAGCCTATGTCTATAATGTCCAGGATCCATTTGTCTTTTGTGACAATATGCCAATGTTTTGAAAATAATGCCAGTTTTCCGCCTAAAGGTGCTGCCATTTGAGCCTTGCTTGGCATGCAAAGGGGAAAGTCATTGGTTCTGCTTTCTGAATGGCTGTGAACTATCCTCACCACCTCTTTGTGTAGGTGTTTGCCATTGTCTGCCTCTAAACGATCCTTGAGATTGCCCTCTACCCCTCGGGCGCCTGTATCTACCTCTTTGGGGTCTGTCCGTGGCTGGAAAGGACCAATTTTTGGAAGGCCAATTTCTACTGTAACATGGAGGTTGTACCTGTAAGAAATCTTTCACTGTTTGCATCGATTTTGCCTTTTCCTCCATTTTCTTTAATACCTCTTCAGCTTTAACACCAAACAAGACATCTTTTTGCAGAGGTGCATCCAGTAATTTAGCTTTAACATGATCTGGTAAGGTTTGCTCTTTGAGCCAAGCATGTCTACGTATGACTGATCCTGTAACAGCAGCTCTACATGAGGCCTCTAAAGCATCAAAACCACATTGCAAGGTATGTTTACCCACTTGTTCGGCACTGTGTAACAAATCCTGCAACTCCAAGTCTGGTTGTTCAGGTTGTGACATTTTGCTTTTCAACTGTGATAACAGAAACTGTTGGTACTTTAACATATGAAACTGACAGTTTAATGCCCTCATGGTTAAGGTGGCCGAGGTGTATACCATTTTCCCCCACCTTTCTAAAGCTCTGGAATCTCTCTCTGAAGGTAATGGATTTTTAGCAGTGGAGACCTTAATTCCCTTGGGACCCTGTGCATGGCTTTTGTATAGAAACTGGTGTGAATCAGGAACCCGGTAATACCTGTCAGGCTTGACTGGAGCTGGAGGTAAAGAGTCTGGATTAAGGCAGGCCTCCAAATACACATCATCAAGTATGTCTAAGACAGGAGGTATAGCCAGAGGCCTGTGCTGAGGTAGCAAGAGGAAATCCCTAAGCCTTTTCTTGGAATCTGAGTACTCTTGGCCTTCCCAGTGGAAGTGTTCCCTCAAGGTATGCAAAGTTTCTCCAAAAGAGTAATCCTCAGGGGGGGAGACAGAGGGAATGGACTCCTCTGCATCAGAATCTTCAAAGGGGGAGTAAGAATGTTCCTGGTCTTCAGAATGTTCTGAAATAATGGAGGCCTGGTCCGAGGAAGGGGATTCTTCCTCCACTCTGGGCCTTATGTCCGGGGGGGGGGGATGAGAACCCCTGATAAGAGTAATCAAATCCTCAGCCATTTTGAGCATCTGCTTTTTAGGCATGGGGCCTTGAGAATGGCCCTGTGTAGCTTGCCTTTTAGTATGCATGGCTGCTTTAGACTTAGTGAAAGCCTTGATGGAAAAAGAAGTGGAAGGCCTGAAGACACCTTGAGAGGTGGCAGGCCTGTCTAAACTCTGAGTTTCACTGCCAGGAATGGCTTCGGTATCTGTAGTCGGGGTGTGGGCCGAACAGCCTGCGACCTCGGGTACTGAAGACACCGCTAAGGAAGTGTCGTCGGTAGACAGGGGCTGCGTAGGCGCCTCACTGAGAACCGGACCACCTGTAGTCGGCTTTGGCATGGTGTCGGTAGAAGTCGCGGACCTCGTATGTCGGTCCTTATCTTTGCGTTTTTTACTTAAAACTGGAGTCGCAGTATCCGACGACATAATGTAGTTCAATTTTTTGCCAAAGAAGTGTTGGGCGAACTCCGCCCGATGTTTAATAGTGCGTCTGTTGAATGTAGCACAAAAACGACAGGCTGAGACGTCGTGGTCTGGGCCTAAGCAAGGAATGCAGAGGGAATGGAAATCCTTATGCGGTATTTGCTTCCCACATGAAATGCAATTATTAACTTTGTCTGACATCGGTCTGAGGCAAGAAAAGTTTCCCCAACAGGGTCCTTAGCTTTTAAGAAGACTTCGGTTGAAAAATATTCGTAATCTCAGGAGCTGGCCGACCGGCACTTGCAAACTGCTTCTGCTTCGGGCACCACGCGGCAAGAAAGACTGAAGAAAATGGCATCGGCTGGTTCTTTTATACCCCTGTTGCACTGATGTCAGGGAAAAAGCGACGACAACCGACGCCGGACCAAGACTTTGGAATTCGGCCGACCGAGGACCCGCCTGACGGCAGGAAAACCCATCTGTTATGACTGCAGCTGTATGCACGATGAACATCTGATGCGGAATAAGGTGAAGCCCCAAGACTGGAAAAGCTCCCTTATCAGCTTCAACAAAAAGTTGAGATTCCTTATCAAATCCTCTAAAGCTAGCTATGAAAACAGAATTGCAGCATATAGTAAAGACAACCACAAGCCTATCTATAGTTATTGTTAAGGATCTCCACTGCAATAGCAAGATTTGCTCTGAGATGCTGCACAATGGTACCTTGTATACCGAGCCAACAGATATTGCCAATATACTGGCCGACAGATTCAGTGCCAACTTCACCCCCCCCAAAGGACCAATCACAATACCAGTAGGTTGCCAGGCACCCAGTATTACTGCTGCACAGGTTAAAACAGCACTGTCGAAGGCCGAGAATACAGACTCTATGGGACATGACAATATTCCTGGCTGTGTTTTACATGAACTGCAGAGTGAACTGGCACCTCACCTGTGTGTCCTGTTCAATCACAGCCTCACCTCAGGCTTTGTCCCTACCAAATGGCGCACTGCAACAGTCATCCCTCTCTACAAAGGAGGAGTGACTACAGACCCTGGGAACTATTGCCTCATTAGCCTGACGAGTCTAATATGCAACGCTATGGAACGCATAAATATAGACCTGGTAAACAAGGATATAGGGAATCTCCAAACTCTGGATCCTACACAGCTTGGCTTTGTGAAGGATAGATCATGCCCTGCTCAACTTAGTCGATTTCTTTGAGTCAGTCACCAGATCTGTGAATGAAGACAAGTTGGTTCCTACAGCCTGCCTTGATCTGCTCATGCTATGGAATAGACTTCCCATACATGTCAAGCAGAGCACCTCACAGGCCCTCTTCAAGGGAAATCTTGATGAGTGGAATGGAAATAGAAAATTCGCCCTGGGGATCACTCCAGTGGCTCTACTCGACAGAGGTGCTGGGAACTAAGGTCAGGTGGCATGATGCCAGGGTAATCCTATGGGCTAGGCTTGTAAAGGCTCCAGGAACATTAGCCTAGTTAGAAGTATGCTAGTGAGCTATAAATTATAGCACGCATCTAGTACTGGCAAAGGTAATATTTCATATTCTAGACAGCTTAGATGCAATGTCAGTAGCATTTTATTATATATAATCTGATAAGATTAGAAACATTAATGTTACATTATATATTATATATGTTACATTCCTCCTGTTCTCATTTTATTATTTCTATCACAACAGTTTCTATGCATTTCGTTTTGTTCCCAAGGTAGATTCTACATGTACCAATCTCATTTTCATTGAAGACATGAAGAATATCTTATTCAAATAGGGAAAATCATTTTTTATATTACATGCTGGGGGTCCAACACTAAATCTAAAGTTCCTCTGAAGTTAATATCACAATGCACACCTAGTGACACTTTCAGCAGAGCCAGTGAAAATATTTTGGCTTCTGGGAGGTAGGAGATGACTGCTATACTCAGGGAAAAGTGGCATACAAGATGAATATGTAAAGTTCATTCATACAGCATTTGGAATACAGTAGTGAACCATGGACCCTGAATCTGAGAGACAGTTATACTCATAACCCCTGCTACCCACATTTGGCCAGGACTGCAATAGATCACAGGATCATAGGAAGTTACTAGGCTATTGGCCCTGAGGCCCTTATAAGCCTAGCAAAGAGTTTAACACAAGTCAGCTCCCGATGCCCCTGTCCAGCAGGGACATGGGTGGAATCCCAGGGATGTATTTTCTGTTTCCCATCCAGGTTGCACTTAAAAAGGGGTAAAAAGGTACTCTGCTTGACATGGGGAGGGACTCAATTTCACAGATGGGGAAATCTCTGGGACACAAAACTGTCCCGCCAACAAGTCCTATCGATGTCACCAACCAAGTTGGGGCCACGCATGCAGGTTACTCGACTGGAACTTGACTTTCGGATATGCAGCAGTCCCATCAAGGCAGGGTCCGAAAACATCTCATGTGCCAGACAGAGGTCACCACACAGATCCTGTGTTCTTCACTAATATGTGCTGTAGGGTTATTAACATATACTTCAACCATCTGTATCTAAGACAGCTGTGACATGGGACCTTAGAGTAACTGGTCAACTAGCATATTTTTAAAGAAAGTAGTCCGTGACAGACTAACATAGTTTCTGACAAATAAAATAAAATAAACTACATAAATCTAACTTGGGAAAGCACGAGTAACCTTACATCTATGACTGAAATTTAATAATGCTATACTTTGTGCAATACTTTTGTTCCAAAAAAGTCAAATCCACTTAAGCTAAGAAATTGTTTCGTGTGTGACTGTGTTGACTTGCTTGACAATGGCTTGCTGATATGCTACATAAATTGAGCTTACACTTTGAGTAAATGTAACCTAGATAAATGGAATGTTTCTTTATTGATTTTGCATTTTTAAAGGGCAGCAAAGCTGTACTACTGAAAGGACTTTTTATTGGGGTTTGGTCATGAATAAAGAGGCCTTGCCAAAACTTTATTTTATGCAATCCCTGTGGCTGCAAGATGTCATTATAAAAACTGGAAATGGAGCAGGTATGCTTCAAAAATCAGATCAATGTATTTGCAAATGGTGATAGTAACCACTTTATCATACTGATGCCTGTTTATACAGAATTATTTTTTTAAAAGCAACATTATTTAAGCACACTTCAGTGAAAAAGGAAAACATTTTATATATTTATGGGTCCCATGTACATCGCCAAAGGACATTCTGAATGAATCTTGTTCAAGTCAGTTTCATTGTGCAAAATCTCGTACAAAAAGTATGAATGGAAAGGAGGTATTTAGTGCAAGATCAGTGAATACTAGAGATTTGTGAATTTTCCCTTTCCTTTTTTTATTGTGCAATCTCAGAGTTGATATATTTAACATTGTGAGGTCAGGGGAGATACAGTCCTTCATGTTAGTATGCAGTAGAGGTTTGCACTCACTGCAAAAACACTTGCTTATTTTGTTTTTTCACTTTCTTAAAAAGTTTGCATTTAAAATTGTGTGTCCAGTAATACATTCTGCATATATATATATATATATATATATATATATATATATATATATATATCTATATATAGGTGCATGCACGTCATTCTATCTCACAATAAATCGACACACATCATTCTATCTCGCAATAAATCGACGCACATCATTCTATCTCACAATAAATCGACGCACATCATTCTATCTTGCAAAAATCGACACACATCATTCTATCTCACAATAAATCGACGCACATCATTCTATCTCACAATAAATCAATGCACATCATTCTATCTCGCAATAAATCGACGCAGATCATTCTATCTCGCAATAAATCGACGCACATCATTCTATCGTGCAATAAATTGACGCACATCATTCTATCTCACAATAAATTGACGCACATCATTCTATCTCGCAATAAATCGATGCACATCATTCTATCTCGCAATAAATCGATGCACATCATTCTATCTCGCAATAAATCGACGCACATCATTCTATTTCGCAATAAATCGACGCACATTATTCTATCTCACAATAAATCGACGCACATCATTCTATCGCACAATAAATCGACGCACATCATTCTATCTCACAATAAATTGACGCACATCATTCTATCTCACAATAAACTGATGCACATCATTTTATCTCGCAATAAATCGATGCACATCATTCTATCTCGCAATAAATCGATGCACATCATTCTATCTCGCAATAAATCGACGCACATCATTCTATTTCACAATAAATCGACGCACATTATTCTATCTCACAATAAATCGACGCACATCATTCTATCTCGCAATAAATCGACGCACATCATTCTATCTCACAATAAATCGACGCACATCATTCTATCTCACAATAAACATCATTCTATTCATTCTATCTCACAATAAATCGCGCACATCATTCTATCTCACAATAAATCATCATTCTATCTCACAATAAATCGACGCACATCATTCTATCCATTCTATCTTTCTATCAAATAAATCGACTTGCAATCAAATAAATCAAAATGTCAGTGTGACAGCACTTCTATCATACCTTACATTGCATGAACAATATATTATTCAAGACTTTATCTTAATGAAAGATCACAGAGGAAAAAAAAACAGAGTAACAAAGAGAAAGAAAGGCTCAGAGTTGATATATTTAACATTGTGAGGTCAGCACTTGCTTATTTTGTTTTCATTCTGCATATATATATATATATATATATATATATATATATATATATATATATATGGTGCATGCCGCGTATATGCACGCCATTCTATCTCACAATAAATCGACACACATCATTCTATCTCGCAAACATCATTCTATCTCACAATAAATCGGCACATCATTCTATCTCACAATAAATCAATGCACATCATTCTATAATAAATCGACGCAGATCATTCTATCTAATAAATCGACGCACATCATTCTATCGTGCAATAAATTACATCATTCTATCTCACAATAAATTGACGCACATCATTCTATCTCGCAATAAATCGATGCACATCATTCTATCTCGCAATAAATCGATGCACATCATTCTATCTCGCAATAAATCGACGCACATCATTCTATTTCGCAATAAATCGACGCACATTATTCTATCTCACAATAAATCGACGCACATCATTCTATCGCACAATAAATCGACGCACATCATTCTATCTCACAATAAATTGACGCACATCATTCTATCTCACAATAAACTGATGCACATCATTTTATCTCGCAATAAATCGATGCACATCATTCTATCTCGCAATAAATCGATGCACATCATTCTATCTCGCAATAAATCGACGCACATCATTCTATTTCACAATAAATCGACGCACATTATTCTATCTCACAATAAATCGACGCACATCATTCTATCTCGCAATAAATCGACGCACATCATTCTATCTCACAATAAATCGACGCACATCATTCTATCTCACAATAAATCGACGCACATCATTCTATCTCGCAATAAATCGACGCACATCATTCTATCTCACAATAAATCGACGCACATCATTCTATCTCACAATAAATCGACGCACATCATTCTATCTCGCAATAAATTGACGCACATCATTCTATCTCACAATAAATCGACGCACATCATTCTATCTCGCAATAAATCGACGCACATCATTCTATCTCGCAATAAATCGACGCACATCATTCTATCTCGCAATAAATCGACGCACGTCATTCTATCTCACAATAAATCGACTTGCAATCAAATAAAATGCGTTTCATCTCAAAATGTCAGTGTGACAGCACTTCTATCATACCTTTGTAGACTAACTTAGTACTTTCACACATTCGGTTCATCTTGTTACTCTCACATTGCATGAACAATATATTATTCAAGACTTTATCTTAATGAAAGATCACAGAGGAAAAAAAAGAAGCATGTGCTAAAACAGAGTAACAAAGAGAAAGAAAGGGGAAAGGAAAAAAATCCCAAAAAACTATGTTTTATGAAAGAAAAATAAAAAGGTTAAGTTGTACAAGAACAGTGGGAGCTATCTCCATAAAAAACATTTCCCACATCCAGCCCTCTGCTCTTCCTCTCTTATTTCTTTCTCCTTTAATTTTTTGTGCTTTCCTTTACTTATCAAGAGTACCTGGCCATAAACTTCTCCCAGTGTGTCCATCATCCTAGTAGCCATGTTTTCAGAACATATGTCTTACCCATCTATACCCACTACCTGATGTAGGGACTGAGTCACTAACTTTCCATCCTCTAGTGATCACCTTTCTGGCTGCAATTGTTCTGATAAGCAATATTTCATACTGGGCTAGCCACTGTGTATAATGGGCTAGAAGGGGTTAATTTCTGTTTTGGTTTGATCCTGCATAATTCTGTCTCTAGTATGGAAGGCAGCACTGACCTGTAAAGCTGGTGAGTCAGCCAGGAGCTTTATTATGGATAGAATGGCTTGCCTTAATTTTATTTTGGATTTTGCAGTGCTAGAAAACTGGGATTTAATGGATAGTGACCCAGTGTTAGTCAGGAATGATGGGGGTGCATCTCAATAAACTAGGATTGGATTTTCTAAGCCTTTTGCAGGATGCATTAGCCTATGGTATCCATGCGGTTTGGGGTAGTGTGTCTATGCTAAAGAAGGTGAAGACAAGCTGTCATGTCAGCATGGAGGGTAGAAGACGGGTTCCCATTATTTTTAGGCAAAAGGGGGCTCCTTCTCCCCCACTGCTTTTCCTTTAAGTTTTGAAGTGGGTAGTGTTTTATGCTGCTAGAGTAAGGTGCCTGGCTGATAGACAGTAAGCGGCAGAGGTTGGGGTTGTCATGCTGACTGGTTTTGGTTGTATATTATTGTTAGATGTGTTCTTTGTGTAATGAGAAATGGTTGTTCTACCATGACGCCCCTACCTGCTATATTTTATCATCAATTATACACGGATCCTTTTCTGCTGAAACTTGAAATCCCATATAATTAAAAGTCATTTTTGCAAGATGAAAATCCTAAACCTTGAATACTCGAATGGTGAATTTTTCCCAGGGAAGTAAACACTTGCCCAACATGCCCTTTTCTCCACTGTAGTGTGATCCCGGAGTTGGTAGCCCACCCACTTAGGTGGGTTTTATGTACTACAGTTGATTGAGTTTTCAGAAACTTGAACTCCATATGGTCGAGACCATATGATCGAGTTTTTGAAAACTCAAAGCTTTTGAATGGAGATCGCTGCACAGGGAGGACAGGGAAATTTACCCTTTTCCTCACTGTAGTGCGATCCCAGGGTTCCTATTGTGTGATCGAAAATTGTAAATGGCGAATGCGTATTGAGCAAACCCGATTGGTCAAACGTCATGAGCGTAACACAGATTTCCCTTTACTTCAATGCAGTGCGATCTCGGAGTAGGAATATTTAAGTAGCGGGGTGTGGGGGCACAGGGGGGTGTGCTCCCCTGTCTACAGCATTTAGGTAAGTATATTTTTTTTTTAATATTTTTATTATATTTTCGCAATTTCAAACATCGCTCATATGGTGTCGACCATATGGTGTTCGATGTTTAAAACTTTTGAAAATATAATACAGACCCGCAATCCCATAATTGGTATATATAATTTGCAAATGGTGTGGTGGGAGCAATGTAAAAAAGGTAGATTTTTGTGTGATTTTTTTTTTCCTGTTTTTTTTTATCTTTGAGTTTTTGGAAACTTGATCATATTGTGTCTGATATTTTTTTCACGTTTCCAAAGAGTCAGTCATTGACCCATATATGTATCTGTCTATATATGTGTGTGAGTGGGTGTATAATTAAATACATACTTCTAATAAAGCTGGTCACACAGTCTTTATTGTGCTGTTCTTGTGTTCGGTTGGGGAAATAATTATGTTGACAAAAGTAAAACATTATAAACTATGAATTGTTCACAGCTCACCTATGACTTAACTAAAGGAGGGTGGGGTCTGGCTTAATCATTGAAGTATCTACCTCATAAACACAAGGTATGGGGTTTGATTTTGAAACTGAGTTATTGGCTAGGTTTAAAATGGTCCTTCAGGGCTATTAGCCTAGTATTCAACTAAGCACCTTAAAACAAATCAAGATATAGTCAAATTCCTTTTCATAGAAGAGTACCCAAAGTCCTTGTTATGTGCTCGCTCTGTTGCCAGAAACAAGGAATCGTTATATGTTACCTCTTATTTCCTCTTCCCATACGTCTGCATAACTTGACAGAATTAATTTCATGCACATAATACTCCTCATGTTTCTGGAAACTGTCCTTGATGCATCACAGGACAGTGCTGTTTGAACAGTACATGTAATTATGTATTCAGCAATGTATACTAACAGCAGTCCCGACCTGTCTAAAGCATAGAAAAATACATGTAAAAATCTATCATCAAGGAGCAGATGCATTTTACATAATCATATAAATTGCTTGCTTATCAGAAAATAATATGCAAGAGAGTATAAGTTATATGTTTGACAGTGTTAATAAAATATGGAAATAATGCATATATTTACAAAGACTATCAAGCAGTGCATTAAACACTGACACCAGTGGCATATTCTCAGTCTTCTGTCATGCTATGTCACATTATGCCCTGCAGTAACACGTAATTCAATCAGTTATGAAATATTTAATGTAATTATGAACATATGCATAATAAGTGAAAAAAATGAGCTGTATATCTGCACATCCGCTGAGGATGTACATGCATCTGCTACAGATGTAGATGGGGAACCATGACTGATTACATGTGAAGGGCATAGGGAGATTCCTCAAATTTTAGTCCTAGTGGCCCATTATAGACCTCCCCTATCTCAACACTTCTCATAATCCCTTCCTTTAGGATTTTGTATATCTTCAGACCCTTTTCACACTTTTACTTTTCCAGGATTTTCTGATCTCCCTGGATTTGAAGGACGTTTACCTCCATACTCCTAAATACCCACTTTTCAGGAAGTGCTTACATTTGTCTATTTCTTCTCATTATCAGTTGTTTGCATTGTCTTTGGGTCTTTCTAAAGTTCCAAGCACATTTCTCAAATGTCTGACACATGTAGCAGCTTTTTGCAGCCTTCAGGGAATGTAAATATTCCCTTACCTGTATAACCTTCTGATTCAAGTTCCCTCTCATCAGCTCCAGCTGCAGAATCTACACTTCACCATGCTTCTTCTGTGTACTGTGGGATTCATCCTCAATTTCAAAAAGTCAGTATTGACTTCCTCTCGGGAGACTATTTGGTCACTCAAGCATGACCAGGCCATTTTTTTTTTGTGGGAGTCCCTACGGTCCTTTCTTATTTATGTGAATTGCTCAGTACTGCTTTGGCATATTCTTCTGTTAATGCTCATTTCTCACCGATTTCTTCCTGTCTGCACTACTGTCCACATTTGGTTTCCAATTTTGAAGTGCAACAGTTTCAAAAAGGAGTCCTTCGTATCAGGATCCAAAAAATGCTCATTTCTCCTTGTTGAAACCTTAATTTTGATATTGAAAATTTGACTCCATTCCCATTTGAGCAAGCCTTTTCTTCTTCCCTGGAATGTTGCACTTGGAAGACTGTATTGCTGGTGGCTCTTATTTCTGCCCAGACAGTTTCTAAACTGAAGCCCTCATGGAGGTTTCTCTTTTTTTTCCCCACTAGAACAGGATATCTCTGTACTAATCCTTCATTTATGCCCAGAGCGGTCAATGATTTCTCCTTGAATCATTTTATTCATCTTTCACCCTTTTTTTTTTTTTTCCATAACCTGCAAATGAGAAGTTACTGCACACCCTGGATTTATTACACAGACCGCTCAGATATTACCTGGATAAGACTAAATGCATCAGAAAATCATAAAAACTTTTTATTTATTTTCATGTGGGGAAATTGTGTTTGGCAGTGTCTAAGCAAGCAATCTCCCCCTGGATCTCTAAGGCCTTTACCTTTTGTTATTCTTTTTCATGACAAACAACATTCTTCTTCAGTTTGTGCTCATTCTACCAGGGCAGTAGCCTATTCTGTTGCTTTTGTCAAGGGTCTGGATACTAGATATATCTTGGAAGCGGTTACTTGGTCTTCTGTCCACAATTTTACCAAGTAGTTGGATGTCATTTCCAGGGCAGGATTTGCCAGGGCTATCCTTCATGGGGTTTATGGAGGGCGTTTCTCTGCTTTTCCCCTCCTATACTTTACAGTAGCTTTTGTGCTCTCCCAAGAATAAAGAATACTAGAACTGGGATAAAGAAGGGAACAATATGACCACTGTAGAGCAATCCTATATTGGACAGCAAACATCTCTCCCTCAGGAAACAATTATAATGGGTGAATGGCTCTCCTGCAACTCTCAAAATCCCTCTGACCACATTAACCTTCATGGTTTTGCACAAACAATCCAGACTTAAACTCGAGGAGAAAAACATCAAACAAACATTCAGCCTTACACGTGATCATTACAAACAGGTCAAATTTATCCCTACACTCTGGCCATCTCCCAGATAGCCTCAGTAAGCCATATTCCAACTTACATTCTCCGACACTGAATAAATCCACATAACCTTACCACCTACCACCACATCTGAGATAAGAAAAAATGTATCCCCCAAGACTTCATAACTAGTTTAAAAAATGCAACTGGGCAACACTCAAAGATATCTCTCTAGATACTGCAGTTGAATACTTTAACGCAACCTTCCTCAATATCCTAAACATTTTGACCCCCCCCCCAGAACAATAAGGATAAATTCAATCATACCTCCTGGCTAACCAAAGAAAGAAGATCTTTGTTAAAAAATAGAGATAAGGCCTGTGAGAAATGGCTGAATGACAAACTCCAACTAAGAAACATATCTAGAACTACGAAATAAAGCTAAAGAAGACATGAGACATGACAAAATCAATTACAATAGCAGCGTCCAATCAAAGAAGCCCAAAGTCTGGGCTGCCATCAAAAAAATCCTACAGCCGGGACAAAGTAGTACTCCTTCCCCAACACTCACTGATACTAAACACAACATGACCTCACAATTTAACAGGTACTTCACTGAATCCATACTAACCCTCACAAAAAATAATTTTTCCCCTACCCAGACTCGCATAGTACCCATGCTAGATCCCAATAACTTCTCTTTCCAACCTGTCCCAATAAAAGACAGAGTTAAATATCTCAAAAGGCTTAAACCTACTACACTTGCTGCTGACTATCTACCTGCCGAATATCTAAAAATCGCTAATAAATTGATCCATCTCAGAAAGACAAGTCCCTAAATCTGAAAAGCATCACGTATCATCCCCACTACACAAAGGTGGAAACTTGACAGAATTACTAAATTATCGGCCAATAGCTATACTATCATTATCAAAAATACTTGACAGGTGGATCTTGAATAATCTAATAGCCAACAAATTTCTATCTAACACTCAGCATAGTTTCTGCCCTCATCATAGCATTACCACCACCCTTGTTAACTTCACTAACATTATTAATCACCATCACAGTGATGGCAATTTATTTTCCTCCATCTTTCTGGAGCTGTCCAAAGCTTTTGATTCTGTCTCCCATTCTAAACTCTTAACTACACTCTTGGGACTTAAACATAGACAATCTGCACTTACTTGGTTCCAGCAGTATCTAACTGGACACCAGCAAGCTGTAAAATGGTAACAAAATCTCTCCATTACTGCCTGTAACCTTGGGAGTTTCACAGGGATCTATTCTGGGCCCTCTCCTTTTTATCTTTACTAACAGTCCTCATACTGCCACCCATTTGCCTCCATAGCACAATATGCGGAAGATTCCACCCTGCTTTGTGCCACCCCAACACTATAAAAACTCCAAAAAAAAAATCACCCAGCAGTCATTTAATGCTGTGAAATCTTGGCTAAAGAATGCACAACTTATAGTTAACCCTACCAAAACAAAACTAATGTTTTTCTACCCAACTAGAGCTGCAGATACCCACCCATCATTCAATATTTCATTATTAAACCATACAATTATTTCTCCAGTTTCCCCACACAAAATTACTTGGAATGGTCATTAAGCATAATATAAACTTTGACATACACATCACAGACCATAAAAAAAGTTCACAAAAAACTAGGAACCCTGTACAGAAATCAACACTTTATAAATAAATCTTCAAAGGCCACTATAGCAAGAACCTATCATCTCTATGCTACTATATGCGTCACAAATTCTTATGAATATTAAGAAATCTCACCTAGCAAAACTCAAAACTTGCTATAGTAGTAAAATCACAAAGTTTGCCACAGCAACACATTTCAGATTCCATCACTGTTTGGCTATAAAACAACTATCTCGACTCAAACTACCAAATCTAATTGTTTATAATTTATTTTTTTTTTTTTTATTTATTTTACATTTGTTGACCGGGCTAGTCCAACTGGATATATATCCGTTTACAGTAGAGGCCCGGGGAGAAAAGCTCCAGTACATGCAAGAAAAAATATAACACTGGCATCTACACAAAGTTATTTTAAAGCAATATAAAAGTTTAACAGTTTAAAAAAAGAAGAGAATTATATAATCAAATCTAAAAACATATCCGATAAGTTCAACAAATTGAAAAATAGGCAAACTTTTAAGAAGTAACTCTCAACAATAGAAAGTGTAAGTTTGGAGCTCAGAAAGGGGGAAGGGTAGCAAAAATTAATGTGGGGAGACATGCTTTCAGTCGGGATTAGTACAAGGACATAGCCATTGAGTTTTAAGATGTTCCTTGATATGTTTTTTGAACAGTGAGGTTGAGTCTTGATTAGTCATATCTTGAGGGAGTTGATTCCAATGTTTACCTATGGAATTTGAAATTAACGCATCTCCAGCTTTATTGTAAGATTTAGTTGTGGATACTAGGAGTTTATTAGCCGAGCGAAGTGTGGCTAGATTTTTATAAGGAGAAATCAGTCTTGCCAGGCTAGGGGTATTGTCTGGGAAGTGAAGGGATTTGTGAATGACAAGTAATTGTTGGTAGAGTAGGTGGTTGTTAAGCTCTAGCCAGTTTAGTTGTTTGAGGTTGTGACAGTGGTGAGTTCTAAAGGGAGTAGCAGTAATGAATCTGGCTATACTATTATAACAGGTAGAGAGTTTGCTAATGTTATTTTTAGATAAGGAAGTATATATAGCTGAGGCATAGAAAAGGGTGGAAATCAGGTGGGTCTGTGCAATGTTTTTTCTGGCTGCTGGGGTAAGGAAGGGTTTAATTCTGTAAAGTGTCCCAATTTTTTTATTAACAGCTTTAATAGTAGTGTTAATATGGTCATCAAAGTTGAGATGGTTGTCAATGGTTACACTTAATAG
The DNA here is from genome assembly GCF_019279795.1 of Protopterus annectens. Classification (NCBI taxonomy): domain Eukaryota; kingdom Metazoa; phylum Chordata; order Ceratodontiformes; family Protopteridae; genus Protopterus; species Protopterus annectens. The sequence continues at coordinate 732,790,313 of NC_056750.1, forward strand.
TCGTGTGGTTTTATCAGGGTTAATAGATGTAGCATTATTTGAGGAGATACTGAAGAAGGGTATAGGAGATTTATTAGTAGGAGTAAAGAGAAGAAGCTTAGTTTTTTTGGGGTTAAGGAGGAGGCAGTGTTGCATAAACCATTTTTCAACGTTTTGGAAAGTTATTTGGGTGATAGAGTGGAGGGAGGAAACATCTTTAGCAGTGCAGATCAAAGTCGAGTCATCTGCATATTGGATGCAGGTAGCTTGTGGCACATTCAAATAAAGGTCATTGAAATTTACTTTCGCCCATCAAATACTAAATCAGCCAGAAATAATACCAGTACTTCAAAATCTACTAATACACTACTCCAGTAACAAGGTAATGTGTTCCAGTAACAAATTCTTCCTAAATATATACAAACCTAACAATGCAGCTGGAGTGTCCCTTTATTCCAACTGCATAGCCAAAACTTAGAATTCCCTGCCATTAAATATTAAAACTAACAACACTTCCAACTTTAAAAAAAACTTCTCATATCACACCTATCAGAATCATGGACCTGCTCTTGCACAAACTCTGGTTATGAAATAGATGTCTTAAGGCAGCTAAAGGAATACAACCTGCTATTTTTCTATTTGAATAGTATACCCTATTCAGCATATGTGTACTTAACCTGCTTGTTTTCTGCATACAATCACAGTACTACTATTCTTTGTATCCTATCTAGACTATATTATTGTATCTGTGACATGTATAACATGTATTTTCATTTTGTACTTGTTTCTGAGATTGATTCGATATTTGTATCTGTACAGGATATATGCATCGTACAGTTATTTATAAATCTGAAGCTTTTCTTCAGGGGCCTCTACTGAAAAAGGACATTTTGTCCAGTCGGCCTTCCCCATTACACAAATGTAAAAAATAAATACATAAATAATACGATTGTGTAAGATCTTCCCATAACAGCAGATGTCCTACTTCTCACTGTGAGCTCTGACCACTTCTATGCCTTTCTGTCCTCCCTCCTGCCCACTTCTATTTTTCTTTTGCCCTACTGCTAGCTGAAGGTTTTTCTCTTACTTTCTTATCCCCTTTTGATTCCCTTCCTGGATGGACATGTTACTGTTTCCCTGAGGTTGCTCTGATTCTCCTGGGACACTTCAGTTGTAAGGATTAGGCATCTGTGTGGCATATATGTATCTTATGCCTTGTTCGTAGCACATACTCTGACATATGACTCTGGCAAGGTGTAAAGGCTTTGGTATGCTGGTTGGACACCTCAGCAGGATTTTCCAAGTATAAAGAATACCGCAACAGTGAGAAAAAGGACATGTACCGTTATGATAAGATATTCCATTACTCTACTTTAATGATTACATTTGTCAGCAAATTTCAGGGGTCATTCCATTTTTTTTAGTATTTAAGTTAGCATGTCAGCACTGAACCTGGCATCTTTAAGATGTCAACTGTGCTCCCTTCACTTTTTTCTGTTCTTAGTAATGAATTCTATATCTTCATATTCCGCTCGGAAGTGATCTTTTCCTCTGTTTCCCCTTTTCTCTTTCATCATTATTTTGCTGCTTATCAGCAGCTGAAAGTATTTCCTTATAAGTCATCCTTTCATTCCACTACACCACATTTCCAGCTATGCTTTACAGTATCTGTTTACAACACTGCCTCTGCCTACAAACGTTTGAACAGAAGCGACAATTTTTCAGGTGTCGCATTAACAAAAACCTGAATAATCGTGGTCTACAAATTTAGTTTTTAATAACGTAGCATGTGTGCTGATTCAAACACTCATTTTCAGCCATATACAAGGCATGATTCTTATATTATTTTAATTTTGTTTAGATGTTTACCCAGGTGAATGAACTGGCTCAGGGAACATTTTTAGTAATCTTCTGTGCCACGAGGTAGTCATGACACAATAATAAATGCGTGCAACATTTGCACACCGTAGTGTACAGAAGTTTCCAAAATATTTGCATAAACTGTAGTTCACCTGCGTGGCCAGCACTGAACATGGCTACAGCACTGGGGCATCAGAGCATTATGCAGACCATTTGTGTGTGCCATGACCACTTCTATGTCTTGCTGTCCATTCTTTCTTGATGGACAATTGCTGCAGTTATCTGTCCATAACTCAAAAAGTTCCCCATCAGCTAGACAATGCCCATTTCAGGTGCCTAGATTTATTTGACTTTTGCTCTACTTGTTGAATAGGTTTTATAACGTACTCTGTCGTCGAGGAAGCTGTCTGTATGTTAAATATATTATACTAGGCCTCTCTATAGATCTTCATGTTCATTTTCTCCAAGCAGCATGCATTCAAGTCACAAGACACTAATGATTAAAATAAACCTCTTCAGTTTTTTTGGTGCTCATTTGTCAATATATTCAACTGGCTTTTATTGGATACTACTAATGTATATAACCTACTAGAGAGCATGATCCATTCCATAATATGTGGAGAACGAGAGAGTACAGTCTCTAGAAATGAATCATCTGGTGAAATGATCTGACGTTTTCCAACATCTTTTGTCAATGTAAGAATTCAACGTACCATCACATGACAGGTGGCAAATGTAACATACGTATATACTGCAAAGTTATAATATTCTCAACTTCCCATATGGGGGTAAGAATGCCTACAGTTGACTTTTATTAGAAGAATGGTATTTTCCACAGACTCAGCAACACTTTTATAAGATCATCAACTGAAAATAAAAATGATTCAGAAACATTCTGTCATGAGAAAGTTGTTAGTTGACCTACAGCTCAGTATGTGTTTCTGGATAGTTTCTCCTGCAGATTCATTTTGGTTATAATGTCAGCCTAACTTAAAACATATGCACTAAAAAAAAAAAAACATTACTTTGAACATTGGGCTTAAGATCGCTGAATTTAAATGTTAACTTCCTGCAGTATCTTAATAACCTGATATGTATTGCTAGATGGTACGAAAGTCTATTAGGTATTCAATCAGCCAGACTGATAATTCACTACCAAAAATATAAAAAATTCTACTCATTTGCAGTGAGTCTTTTATTTCTTATAAATTACAATATCATTACAAACGAATGTCTACAAATTAAATATTAAACTACTGCACACAACCGTAGTTAGATTGAGGTATATGTTCTAATATTTCAGAATACTATGGCACACCAAGCTTAATGATTTTTAAATTATTAGATGTACTACTAGACTGAGAGTAGTTCATTTTATGTACATGTTATCAAAGTAAAAAGCAAATCTCTGTACAGCAGCCCGAACATTGCAAGGGTTCAGTGTTTTGCTAGTCTTTTAACATTGTTATGGATTAGAATGTAATCAAGAATATTTTGAATGCAAAATTTCAACAAAACTGCAATATATTTATGTCTCCATACAGATAAACTATGCCAACCTAATTTTCTTTAACTGAAGCAATTTCATGTCCAGGTTTGAGAATCTAAAATTATGCACATTAATTTTTAAATTGATGTAATCCAGATTTCTCAGGTTCTGCAGACATATACTAGCTTCTTTGAATATATTAAAATTCAAACATATGACCTGGATCACTGCATACTGATGCGAATCTTGTTTAGTTCCACAAAGGTTCACCTAGCCCACTAATTAGTTGCTCCATCTTTAGCATCTTCACTTCTCCATCACAAATCTCTTTCATAATTTCAGGTATAATTCATTCTGGCATCTAGTACAACTACTAATGTAATATAATAGATGTGTTATTAAGTTCTAATTCCAGAATTTCCAGCATTAATGTATTACATACAGACATTTGCAATGTGTGTTTCAGTCTAAGCTGAATATGTTTATTATGAAAATTATTAGTAATTTAAATATACTGTGTCTGCAACATCTAGCAAATATAGCTGGACTAGGACCAAATTCTTATTGATGAAAGATAATTTCTCTGAATGATATAATTAATAAAACGAATATACAATTCAGAACATAGTTACTCAAAGATTCATCCAGATGAGCAGTGACTACTTAACAGAATGATTCAGAAACTCTGCATTCACCTAAAATATAATACAATACATATTACCTTACTGCTATATGGGATGACTAAATATTCAAAGAGCATTGACCACAGGACTTGATCCTTTGTGACGCTCACATGTGACCTCATTTCTTGTATGTACTCAATCAAACTAGGTGGAATTTCTTCACTCCATGTACAAGCAATCATATGAACAGTGTGCTTTAAGAACTAACCTACTGTGGGACAGCAGTTTGTTTCAATATCATTTTAACTCTTGTACAGGCTATAGGCTAATTATAATTGCTCACTGTACCATTTATTCATAATGGAAAAGAGTACAGTATCTGTAACAGAGTGTTATATAAATCACACTGTAAGTGGTTCTGTCTTTCTTTCAGAAGATAAAATTGACCAGAATATTTTCCAGTACATAACAGGTTTAAGTAAAAAACTTTAACAAGGATATACCAGTTTCCATTTACCAGTAAACACAGGCCCTCTACTATAAGGCCTGTGTCTGAATATAGCAACATTATCAGTATTAAAGAGACATACTACAGCCAGTCTCCATTCAGATTTTTTCACAGAAGTTAGCACTGTTCACTTTTAGCACAAAATGTAACACTTCTCATCATCAAGGAATATTCATCATACAAAATACTCCTATTCCTCAGAAGGAAATGCTGCCCGTATTATAGCACTGTGCTGCCATAGCGTTGCACAAGCACTAACCACTTTATTTTCTAGAAACCCACTAGGGATTTCACTTCATACTAAGCCAAGCCAAGGTTTACCCCCGGATTTACTAATCTTCCATGCAGGACTAGCTTAGTCCTGCATGGAAGTGACCATTTAGGAGCAGGATGGAAGCATGCCATGCATATTAATGATGCGTGCTGCCCGAGCTCCTAGGCTTACATAGAGCGTGGAAGAGTGCAGAGCTCTCAGAATAAACATGCCCCCACAATGTAGAACAGCAGAAAGGGGAATGCAATGAGTGAGACCGCTCACAGGTGACCGCATATCCCCACCAACAGTCTCCCTTGTGTATAACAGCAACAGAATATAGAAATAAAATGAAGAAACTTTTTTTTTAAACATCCAATTACAGCTAACCATAGGTGCACGGGTGTGTCCATCACTTAGCTATGGTTAAACCAGCTTAAAATTGAAGAGGATAACAAGGAAGATATATGCAAAGAAGCAGCAGAGCAATAGTGTAGTGGGCAGAGCATTCTCCTTACGAGCAGGCATTCTCGGTTTGAGTCCCACTGCAGTACATTCAATTTTACATGGCAAAACACATTATGACCAATATTTTTGTTGCATAACCCACTAAATAACATATATTTAAGAATTGGACTACTGCAGTAAATGCACATGTGAGGTGTCAGTGTCATTAATGAATAAGGCACTAATAAGCAGGTGTAAGCACCAATAAGCAGTAGTAAGCACTAGTAAGTGAGTGTAACCCCGTTTGCGCAGCGGTAAGCAATGCCTACACTGGCTAAGCAATTCTCAAGCTAACTCTCTGTAAGCAGATTTAACGGCAGGTTAGCAGTGCTTACCATTGCGCAAACCTGCTTACAACTGCCCAAAAGTGTCTTAATCACTCTGTATCCAACGGCTCTTGTTCTGCCCATCAACAAAATAAACAGCCATGCAGGTCTTTAACCAAACTGAACCTGTGAAAGGAATCAGTATACAGTCATATGTGCCACTACATAACATAAATATGTGAACTGGAGTACTGCAGTAAGCCCAGAAGTGAGGTGCAATTGTAATAGAGTGTTGAAGTCCCCAATAAAACACAAAGACCCCACAGAGTGTACATACACATCAATCAGGGATACCAGGCATACATATAAGGTGTAATGAATAATAACACAATGCCAAAAAGGCATTACAATGAAAGTCTAATGTAAGCAATGCTAAGTATTGCACAGGCCAGCTTAAGAGGTGTGAGCAATGTGTAGACCATCTAACTCATTGTGCACAGTGCTATACTCCTTTAAACAATGCCAACCTTAGGTAAGCAGGTTAGCCCATAGCTTAGCCTTTTCAAAACCGGCCAATCACAGGAAAGTATGGGAAATTGGCCCTACTTAAACCCAAGAGGTGGGAATACATGCCGACCTGAAACGGCAGAAAGGTGACCTCTTGGAGAAGTGGCTCCAAGAGGCTAAAGCATCACAAGATGTGCCAGACGTGTGTAAGTATCACCCCAGTATGTGTGTAATAATTGCCAGCTCAGGTATATCATGGGTAGGTATGGCTAAATATTCCTCTTATGTCCCCCACAGCTGCAATGGAGTGGGCCGTGAACCAGGAGGCCCACATCAGCTGCCTGGCGAGGTTGCGACGTGGGGCAGGTCAGTAATATTCATGCTTTTACTGTCATTGGAAATAAAAATAAAAGTAGTAGTAAATTAATTGCTAGTATAAAAACCTGTATTGTTCAAGACAAGTACTGCATACACTAGAGAATATGGCAGGAAGAGTCTCATATTGTTTGTATATCAATAAAAGTGTAATATCCTGACAAAACAGGTCTAACTGCTGGACTGTGTGTATATATTCTGGTATCATATTGTAATGTAGATTTGCAATCATGTAATAGTACTGTTGTATTAAGTACTGTTAACCACACCATGCACCATACATTGAATGTGTAGGAATGCCTATATATGACAGGTGTAATCCTCAGAGGCCATTTAGTACAACTGAGAGACACAAAGACAGTAAATAGGGAAAATGCAGACAACAAAAACCGAACAGCACATGCAACTGAGAAGTGAACTGTTGTTTATTTAGCACACACAGCCACAGTTCGAATCCTGCCAGTGGTAGTAGTCTGCATACAGAATCATATCCCACAACTGTACATATATGTCCAGAATGTCTATTAAAGTGGCCCATATCTATTGCCTATCAACCTGTCCCCCTGGGAAATCAGTGGGATGATCCCAGACGTATAGGCAGCAAACAAGAAATACAACTGATTGACACACATCTATGACAACAAACCTGGCATACTAGCAACTCCCCAATACCTCATGTGACTAAGAAGCCACGTATCTCCCATTTACACCCCAACTTGTTAAGCTGTGGTCAGAGTGTGTACAATAACAGAGTGAGATTATGTGCATAATAGTAATGTGGAACCTGGTACTGTGCGTGGGAACATTCAGGTAGTGCTAATAAACATTCCTCCCACAGGTCTGTCAGATACCAACACTGTGCCCAGAAATACAACAATGATATGCATTTGCTCTGAATAATAAGGTATTACACATCACTGTCGCCCACACTGTCCTACAACATATAACTGTCTAGGAAATCTGTATAAGAGTGCTGTTATACAAGGTCAGAATGTATAAGCACAGGGGATTAATAAGACAGAAAGCAGAATGGAGACATATAGCAATATCAATATAGCAGATACAACTGTGATGGACAGTGTTTAAGCTGTAGCAGACACAGCCATGAAGTGAATCCTGGGAGTGGAATTAGACTGCATACAGATTCATACTTCACAACTGTACACATGAGGCCAGAATGTCCAGTATATGTACCCATATCTGCTGCCTGTCCCCCTGCCAAGTCTGTAGGATGATCACAGATATGTAACCAGCAAACAGGGAATACAAGTGATCGTCAACCATCATGAGAACACACCTGCCACTGTAGCAACCCCCGAAACTGTTAGGAGAGTAATATTTTAAGCATGTTCTATCTACACTCCCATGTTGTCAAGCTGTGACCAGTGTGTGTACAGTAACAGATTGAGATGTATGTGCATAATACTAATGTGTAATCTGGAACTTTGTGTGGCAGCAGTCAGGTAGTGCTAACAAATATTGCTCCCACAGGTACGTTGGATAAGAACACTGTGCTGAGAAATACAGACCAATATAACCTGTACTGGTACTATCAACCCTGGTATTGTAGGGGATTGTGAGTGTTGCAGTTTCTCTGAATAATAAAGTATCACTGGTCACTGTCACCCACACTGTGCTACATGATATAACTGTGTAGGAAAGCATGTATATGTGTGTTTCAGGTCACTAAAAGTGTAAGAGGGCAATATTCTAGATATGTCCAGGCACACCAGCATGTGGTCAACACATGGCCAGAGTCTGTGCAAAAAGAGTTGGATAGCATAGTACAAAACATCAACCTTCCGGAATCCAGGCATATGTGTACAAACAGTCAGTGTTAACAAACATTCCCTCCACAGGTATACCAGGTAAGAGGTGTATACTGCAGGTAAAACCAGTTCATGTGCAATGATGACAGCCATATCACTTTACACAATAAGGCTATAGGGTAGTTTAGTAAGACTTGTAAGGTACAGATAACAGCAGTGACTTGGAAAGTAATGTGGACTACAGGAATATAGTACTTGTTAAATGAAATTTTTCTCTCCACCCCACCTAATCTCCAACAATAATCAACATTATCCACCCCAGCTGGTATGTACCGAGTCTGATAATGTCCAATTGTTTGATAAATATTTTAATGGTTCTATGCATGTGCCATATTGAATTATTCCAACATTTTGGCATGGTGCCATCAACATACATGCATGCTGTTCTTATTACCACTGTGGTCCCATATATGCATGTGTTTTGTTTGCTATGCAACTGTTCCATATCTGGTGTCTGGGTTAATGGGAATATCTATGCATGCTGTTATACCTAACCTGCAATGTGTTGACTATTACCAACCCATATATGGTGATGAAATTTAAACAGTATAACACGGTGGGGAAGGCCAGTCTCAGCGGACCCACCCATCCCACCTCAGCTGGTCGTGGCACCAGGCACCAGCATGTCTAGGGCCCAACCCCGGACCTCCCTGTCTGTTGGTCCTGCACCACCTTTGGGTGGAACTGCCTCAGGGGATGGGGCTTGCCCCCCCGGGAGTGGGCGTGCACAGGCACCTGTCACCAGGTCGGGGTCGTGGTGCGTAGAGCAATCAACAAGCAGTTTGGTTATCTTCTATGCCAGCTTGAGCCAACTTCAGGGCTGCGAAGGTGCAGTGGTGACTGCCCATGGGTAGAGACCTCAGTCCCACTGTTACACTAGAGAGCTTGTGGGCTTCTGATATCCCAACACCTCTCCCCATCAAGTATTTACCACCCACATCTGTCATATACTCCACTGTATGTGCCTTGTCTGTTAACCTACCCAACCTACCTCCCCAAATATACATGCTACCCCTCCCCAACATACCACTCTCACCTGAAAAAAAAAGGGCAATCTGTACTCACAAAAAAATCTCGCCATATACATAGCTGTCCACTGGACACAAGTAATCCAGTCTAATTGGCATCACAACTTATTATTGTTGTCCTCACCCCTCTCACAGGGGTTTGACTGTCCAAATCTACCTTCAAATTCAGTGTATATGCACAGTTGTTGCTGTAGAAGAAATGGGCAGCTATGGACCTTATCTACACCCTTCCTGCACATCCCTAGTTATTTTCCCTACTATCTTTCCCTCTTTGTGCCCCTTTTTCACCACTTTCCTATCAACCCTTTTTTCTTTTCTTTTAAAGAAATTAGCACAGGGGTAAGCAGGAGTAAGCACTTTTAAGCAGTAGTAAGAAGGTCTAAGCCTGTTTGCACAGAGGTAAGCACTGCCTGCACAGATTAAGCAATTTAGAAGCTAATTGAGTATAAGAAAATGTAACCGGAAGTTAGCAGTGCTTACCTCCATGCAAACCCACTTACAACTGCTTTAAAGTGCCTTAATCACTATGTATCCAATATATGTCCAATATGTGTTCTGCCCAGCAACAAAATAAACGGCCTCTGCAAGGTTCAAACCCAGAATCCTGCACAACATAGACAAAGTGATTTACCACTAAGCCATGACAGATGTACATAAATCTGATGTTTTCAGAAACATATCATCCAGCTCAGTCATGCAACAGTACATAGAATGTATACCAACATTTTGATGTGTGTGTGTAAATATATTAATATCTAAACAGATACAACATGGTATATGGTAGCTATATGGTAGGTGAAGTACATATGCCTGCCCACATGAACAGGGGTCATCGTCAACACAGCCACACTCTCACAGGGATGCACACACACTGACACACTTAGCAGGGCCAGGATTACAACTCATCACTAGTGAGATCGCCACAACACATTACTGTGCAGGTATCACATGCACCACACGAATCATACTGAGGTTATATCAGCAAAGGGTATGGGGAGGTGTCTGACATCAGACAGCATGCTTCAGTATGCCAATGGGGGTTGTAGTGAGTGTGGATGTGATCATACGCATCGTACAGCACACACACAAACACACAGGGTGCCAGTACTGACATGCATGGGTGCATTTCTGTACAGGTTTGTGGTGGTCGACTGTGCCAGATGGCTATATAAGGCTAGGTGATGGGTATACCTTGGCATCAGACCACATGGCAATGGTCTGCACTGTGGCTCAGGGCTGCAGTTTCTGCATTTGCCCAAACAGGTGGGTATTGTATCCCCCATCCAGTCACCTGGGTGACTACTATGTGTGGCCAATGCTGTGCATCGCTTGCCATGTATGTGTTCCTTAGTTCATGACATGGACGGTGTCTGGGATGTGCATACCTCCCAAATGCATGTACAGTGACATGTGGAACTGTACCTGGGATGCCTGGCCCATGTTGTGTAAACAGATTATCATCAGATGTGCCAGTCTTGGCCACCTGTGGTGGGAAATGGTAATTTTATTTATTTATTTTATTTTACATTTGTTAACCGGGAAAGTCCGACTTGGAAAGAGCCAATTTTCAGTGAAGGCCCAGGGAGAAATGCTCCAGATGCATGTCTTTGTAACATGGGAGGAAACCTGAGCACCTGGAGGAAACCCACACGAACACATGGAGGACATGCAGACTCCACACAGAAGGCACCCCAGCAAAGAATTGAACAGGAGAACCTCTTGCTGTGAGGTGACAGTGCTAACGCTGCACCACTCTGCCGTCCTTAATGGACAACAGGTTTACCCTGCACCTACACTGACAGCATGCTAACGGCATTCCCTGGTGTGAGTGGCATCTATCCATACAGGGCATGTTTTCAGGCATGGTATGTCCTTTATGGGTCACATGTGATGGCACCACAGGTGTTGCAGGTGTCCAGTGGGGAACATGGGCAATGTGCACTTTCTGCATGTATGTGCATATTGGACAGATGGACAGGGTGCCATGCCCTCTGTAGCCCACTGCAATCACTCCATAGTTACTATCAGTGGCCAAGATGCAGTGTACTACCCACATATTGGCTGTTGCCTAGGCATGAGTGTGTGTATGAGACATGGGTTGAGTGTGCGCTCTGGGTAATACTGTGATTGCCTGGCCTTGATGTCACATGTATGGGTTTGCACCCCAGCCTCTTGGCTATTTCACATCTTTTATCCCTTTATGGTGGACATTGTGATATATAGTCGGGGCACCATACAAGAAATTTACAAAACCCGCTCCACATTGGGCCCAGGTGTCAAACACACACACCCCCACCTCCACACAGGATATGAGTTACAAAGACACACACACACAGGCAGACAGACAGACAGACAGACACACACACACACACACACACACACACACACACACACACACTTGCCAAGTCTGGGATTAGAACTCCTACCTAATTAGTTTATCACACTACAGCAGTACACAGTTATGGGATGCGCCACAGAGATTACTGGGCTACAACTCTCCCAAAGGTGCATTTCACAGTGGATGACCTCAGCAGGCTTGTCAATGTAGGGCTATTGGGACTGCAGTGTGTGTGCATGGGCCATAACCTATTCATCTAGAGGTTGATGCACCACATGCGTGCACACACAAGGTCATATTTCACGAGGTACATGTATACAGATGCTAGATGACATCTTCCTTGTACAGTCATGTTGCACAGCTGGCACGTGTACCACATAGTCTGTAATGCTGACAGATACTGGTGGCTAGTATCTACAGTCAATGACATCTGACCGTCATGTGGTTGTGGCCCTTTGGTTGTGTGCTGGGTGGGACAGGCCTGGGTGGCTCCTTGTCACAGTCACCCTCTTCCACACATCTATGCATGTCTACTGGCTTATTATAGTGTATTGTCCTTAGATATATGTCTGTATTCCTGTCCACTGTGTGTGCAAAGCATGTGTGATGCATACTGAGTGTCTGCACTAACATCTGTGACTGCCAGTTATGTCTGGTCCACTGGTGCTTGCAGACAGGGCTTTCATGTGTTTAAGTGTGTGAGCATGCCCAGTATGCCCGCCTGTACTGAATGTGTGGATCAAGTCCAGGTGGTCTGTATTGCAGTGCTGACATGTGTGTCATACACCTACAGGTAGCATACTGATTTTGCAGGGTGTCAATCACATGGCATTGACTGTTACTACATTTCTATATGGGATGGAGGGCACATGTGCCTATTTCTACACTTCTTCACAGGATTGGGGAGGGCACACCTGACAGTTACTACATTTATATGTAGGATGGGGTAGGGCACACCTGACTATTTCTACACAGGCTTTGGGGGGCACACCTGACTGTTACTACATTTCTACATATGATGGGGGGGCACACCTGACTATTTCTACATGTCTACACAGGATTGGGGGACACACCTGCTTGTTACTACATGTCTACGAAGGATGGGGGGCACACCTGACACCTGTACACATTTGCTATGACTGTACTGGTATGTCAGGTACTCCATTTCATTCTGTAGTCTTACCTATCATGCTGCCTAGAGGCATACCAGTGTACTACAGATCTTAGCTTTTATTTACCTACATATTAGTTTCAGATATTTTACCCTTCAGAACTGACATCCCACTGCCTGTCCTGCTGTCATCTGTCTGTGTAGGCCTGGGGGGGGGTTACCCATAGGCATCATTCAGAGGCCATAGCACAGCCTTTGTTTGTGTTTGTCTACACCTGTCCTGCTGGCTGTGACTGTTGTTGGGTATGTGAACCCCCTGATTGGCATGTGTGAGTCACTTACCTTGTGGGTGTCCCAGTGTCGAGGGTGGTGCTGCAGGGCTGCCTATGTCATATGCACATAGTACACATGGTTGAGCACAGGTAGTGTAATGTTTGGCATCCCTTTTACTGTATGTGAGAGTTGTCATTCCCGGAGTCCCTCCCATGTCATTGTATGTGCTATGCGTTGCCTCTTTGCCAAGGCCAGGGCATACTGTGCATGCCTCCTTCTGCCTACTGGGGCAGGCTCACGTTGTTCCTCCTTTGAGTCACTCTGTGCCTGTGCAGGACTTGGCAATGGTGGGGGGCTGTGTGGCCCTGCCCCGTGATGTTCCTGCTGCAGCTGTTTCTGCAGGATCATATTGTGTAGCATGGCACATACGAGGACAATTTGGGTACATGTAGCTGTTGAGTTCTGCAAGGCTCCACCAGATGTGTCTAGGCACTGGAACCATGACTTGAGCATCCCAAACACATGCTCTACTGTAATTCTGGTCTGTGCGTGTGCCTCATTATGGAGTCCTTGTTCGGGTGTGTGTGCATTTCTGATGGGTATCATCAGCCACGGCTCTAGTGCATATCCACTAGGTGACTGTCAGGGATGTCCCCATTGGCAAATTTCTGATACAACTGCATCAGATGCCAGGGCAGCCAGCACACACATTCATTATTATGCCCTGGGCATCACACATGACCTGGCAATTGATGGAGGGGAAGCCCTTGTGGTTGATGTAGACCCTACCCCGCTCACCGGGTTGTGCTTTGATGCGTATGTGCATGCAGTCTATAGCACACACTACCTCAGGGTATTCTATTTGGTGGAACAGTTGCATATTGCTGGCTAATGCCTCACGGGTGTTGGGGAAATATACGTGCTCACAGACATGTGCTGACATGGCATCCAGGAACTGGTGGAGTACTCTGGATGCTGATGCCTGTGAGATCCCCATCATATCCCCACGTTGGCCTTTGGAAGGTACCTGTAGTTAGTATTCTTAGGCCTACACATACCTTGGTATCCACTGGGATGGGTTCCCCTCTATTATTTGTGTGTGTGAGGTGTGGCTGGCACAGCTCAACAATTTGCTGTAGGAGGTCCCTGTCCCACCCTATAGCGCTCCACTTTCTCCAGCTCATGTAGCCCCTGCTAGGTTACCCTGGGTCTGTACACTCTGCTCCGTCTCCTCACTGGGGGTTGGTTGACAGCATTGCCATCCTCACCACCCTCAGCCTCTTCCACAAGTTGTTGTATGATAGCTATTGCAGCCCCTATCATTTTGCTGTTGTGAGTGTTAAAAGCTCCCTGCTTGTTTACACCAGTTGTGCAGAGTGTGGGAAAAAACAGAGGGGAAGGTGTTTGCATAGTTTATAGTAGTGTTCTGGGCTGGGCTGGTATGCTGCCTGTGTAATTGTCCGATTCTGATACATTTCACCTGCCAGCTATGCTAGTTCGCCTTGATTAGCTTCCTACTGCTGTTTTCCCTTCCCATTGCCTTCCTGTTTAAGCCTGGGAGCGCACCGCACTAACAGAGTGCTCAAATGTGCACAGTGCTGATATTTCCTGGTTTAACTTTTGTTTTCTGCCTTTAAAACCCGGTGCGCGGTGGGCACACCCGCTTAGGCATTGTAAAGAGAGCTAGGCAGGTTTAGAAACACACCCCTAGCTTAGCTGTGCTAAGCTAGGTGCAAACCTGAGCCACAGGGCTCCAAATCCGCTTACAGTATGCCTGACAGCCCCCCCCCCCATGATGTCACCTAACTCCTAGGCTTCCACCAAGCTATTCCTACTCTTACACTGTTGGGACCTGACTCACATGCTGGGTAAAACTAGGATTCACTATCCTTCCCATCATTTGCATAGGATTGCCTGCTAATGCATAGTTACATGTCTCACACTGAGCCTACCCCCTTAGCAACCACTACTCACTGGCCATGTTGTCTTCTGTCTGCCATTGACTTGCATGGCAGAATACTGATTTTAGTTAGAATGCTTAACTTAGGTAAATTTTGTTATTTTCCCCTGATTCTGTTTGCGTGCTGCTGCCCTACGCTTAAACAGCCGAGATCAGCTAAAAAAAAAATATAAAATAAAAGTTGCTTTTTGTATTTTTTTTTACTGTTTGCAATGCCAATGCTTACTACATGATATACAACCTTTATTTGGAGCTGTCACAGCTCTGTTTTTGATTTTGCAGAAATGTACTTGGTTACTAACAGAGTATATTTCTGCAGATAGCACTGGTCCTGTCTGGACGGTTGCAAGCTTCCTGGATTGCAAAATCACCTCATTTTCATAGATTTCTCCTGAAAATGGGGTGAATTGCATACAAGGGGCTTAGTCCTTGCAGGATTAGAGCAGGAGTGCTTGTGCATGTCCCTGCAGACTGTTCCTGGATCGCATGGCAGACATATTGCCTGTTGGAGCTCCTGCACCGATCTTGCACACCATGCAAGCTTTAGAGAATCTGGGGGTTAGTTTTTGAAGTATACTCCTACCATAGCCTAGCCATGGATTACACTACAATATATGTATAATATATAAAAAAATCTGTATTATTACACCAATGTCACAGTCAGTTAGGCTTGTGTTATTGACTACAATAAGCCAAGTACTGGAGGAAAATCATCAGAAGAAAACACAGCGTGAAGAGGTAGTCTATATCTTACCAAATTAATATATACGGCAGAAGAGTAAGACTGCTAAAAAGTCATGACCTCCCAGGTCCTGTAGACAACAGCCGCAGGACAATATATCATCAGTGTTTGCTAGATAATTATTTCTAGCTAATCTGCAACTGTAAAATGGAAACCACTCCAAAATAAAATAATATTAAACCATATTCTAAGGCTGAAGGTTGCAAGCAGCAACTGTTTTATTTGGTAAAAACCAGTTAAAACCGAAACAAAAAATACATATATATAAAGAGCTTTCATCCCTTATAGGAACTTCATCAGAATATAAAAAAAGTTAAGATAAAAAACTTTTATACACTCATCCATGAGCAATGACAACAATTTCTTTGATGTTTCAAGAGGGTGTGTTTCCAACCATTCTTAGGCAAAGTAGTATCACAATGCCTTCTAGCGTTCGGAAGATTTAAGTGCACGTCATTCCTGACTGTAATCTTGCAAGCCAGCTAAAAAACTATAAACTTTTTGTATAGAACAGACTATGTTGTTTATATATATATATATATATATATATATATATATATATATATTAGTTTCTGTAAAGAATCTTAGCTAAAAAAAAAAAAAAATCAAATCACATTAAAATGAGAATTTAAATCATATACATAAAATCACTCCAAAAAAAACTAGTACATAAAAATAACATTTAATACATGCAATGAGATGGAAAAAAACAATTATAATGGGCAATAGGGGCATTCGATTAAAGAGTATATAAAGTGTATGTTATACATTATACATCATTTCCTTGAAGGGCCTTGAATAGGAGGAAAACATGTGTATTAAGTATTCAAGCCCTTTCAAGGAAATGATGTATGACATGCACTTTATGTATGACATGCACTTTATATACTCTTTAATTGAATGCCCCAATTGCCCATTATAATTGGTTTTAATATTTTTTACCAATATATTTTTTAGCATCTCCTTGCATGTATTGAATGTAATTTGTAGGTACTAGTTTTTTTGGAGTGAGTTTTATGTATATGATACTTCTCATTTTAATGTGATTTTATTTTATTTTTATTATCTAAGATTCTTTACAGAAACTAATATATATAAAAATATAGTCTATTCGATAAAAAAAGCGAACGCTGATTTATCAACCCCATGCAAGTGAAAGCTTACAATCCCGAACACTCGGAACAGTGTTTTTTTTCCCCAGGGAAACAAAATCACTGTTCCACAAAAAAAAAAAAAGATGAAAATAAAAACTTCATCCCCTACTTAAATATACCAACTCCGGGACTGCACTACAGTGAGGAAAACGGCAAAGTAATGGAGGTGGCCAAGTGATTTCTTTCCCAAGGTTTCACTATTTTGCTGTTTCGTGTTTTCAAGTTCGATCAAAACGCATTTGGATTGCGTCTTCGATTATATAATAGGAACCCAGTTTTACAGCTTCAGTTGAAGACATTTTATAGTGAGTTTGTTTAGACTGGCAGTGGCGATTTGTGCTGCTCATAGGCTGTGCTTTTTGGTTAGAGGGAAGTCTCAAGATTAATCAAATATTTGCCTCTCTCAAAGATAAAGTTACTTGTGATGAGTTTGAGTTCATCAGTGAGTGTAAGGCAGTTTCTATACTGCTAGCAGCAGGAACAAGTTGGGATGCAAGCATGCACATTTGGCAGGACAGTTCGAACTTGGTCCTGCAATATGCTGCAAGATTCCGAAGGTATGCTAATTAATATTTCATCTATAGAACTTACATCCATACAGAAAGAGCCATTGAATTTTGGTCTATGCTGTATTCCTGTCAAAGGTTTTAATTTGCATGATATATTATTGGATTTGAAGTTGTTTGTTCGGAGTATTTCAGTGAAACTTTTGCATGGGGATAATGACTACACACCATTTAGAGTTAAGAAACCAGCTGTTATGTGCCTGTTAATCCCCCACTGGCAGAGGCGTTTAGTAAGGTATGCGAAGATGACATTTATGAACTTTATAATAAGAACTACAAGAAGGGGTTTCAAAATATGACAAGGTACAATTTGATACTTCATGTGAACTTGTTTCACATGAAGGCTTGTACATCCATCTGGCCGATAGGGGAGGCAGGACAGTTGTAATGGAAATTGCTTATCATAATATTAAGTTTATGTTGAATGATGTCACCACTTATGCTGACTGTACTAAAGCTGATGTTTTTAAACCACTGATAGTGTTAATAGTTACATAGAAGATCGTTTGATGGAAGAAACTATTGACAAGGGATTGTTTAAATATTTTTTGAGTGAGCAACTGCAGATATCAGTGATTTATGGACTTAAGTCCTTGGATAAACAAACTATTTGCTCTACAGTCTCTGGTAGGGATTGGGTTACTGAGCCCCTTATCAATTAATGTTGAGAAGCAGTTACAACCCGTCACTGATGGAGTGGACATGATTTTAAAGGATGCAAAGCACTTTTTATGCAGGATATCCAAATGGTCTGGTAATAATGCAACTGGAGATTAATGATCTAGCATACATAGTAACTAACAAATAGTTACCTGTATTCCTAATGACTTAGGTATTTTTGACTTTGTTACACTATTTTTAACTAGGCATTCTGATTACACTGATAGGAAGGCTTATTTGTTATGTTATTTGCTTGATATTATTTTGACTTCTAATTTTTTTCTTATGCTGACAGGTATTGTATTCAGAAAGTAGGTGTTGCTATGGGTACCATGTGTGCAAACAGTTTTGCAAATATGGTGCTCGCACATTGGGAATCTGAGTATGTGTTTAGTGAGAGGAATATATTTTTGAGCTCTATTTTGCCCTATAGTCATTTTGTGGATGATCTTTTCTTAATCTGGACTGGTTCTCAAGACTCTCTGTGTGAGTTTATAGAGTATTTAGAAGGTACAACAAGCTTTTTAAAATTTAGTTTCAAGTATTCAACTTCTAGAATTGACTTTTTGAATGTATGCATCATTAGGACCCTTGATGGTATTAATACACTTACGCACAGGGAATCTTGCAAGATAAATAATATACTTCTTGCTTGCAGTATGCATCATAGATACCTTAAGTGGAGTGTTATGAAAAGTCAATTTTTTAGATCCACTAGGCTTCATATGAGGGACAGTGAGATGTATGCTTCCTTTGATGTTTTATCTAATGAGTTTCATCTAAGGGGCTATTCTGATTGGGATAGATCTCAAGTGCATGATAAGATTTTATTTGATAGACAAAATAAAGATAACTCATATTTTTCAAGTGAGATGAATCAAACTTGTGTAAATTAGGATGCTGATGCTAGACGTATGAGGATGTGTTTGACATATTCTAATAATGTTCACTCGGTTTGTGATATTATTAGGAACCGTTGTAGGTTGCTTATTTCGGATGATAAATACAAGGCTGTTCTTGGAGAGCAGACCCATTTTTCTTTTAAAAATGGTACCTCAATCAAGAGGATGTTGTTATAAAGCTCTGAATGCTGAGACGAGGAATCTGAAAAAACTCAGTTAGGAAAGGTATTTATCCATGCAGAGGGTGCAAATTATGTAAGTATAATTGTGAAGGCTGCCAGCCCAGCTAGACAGAATTTTGTAAATAATCCTATGTCATTTGTAAATATTAATAAGATCCACGGGCTTTATTACAAATGTAAGAAAACTGTATTATGTGCTGAACTTCAAAAATGTAACCACAGTGCACCCTGCTGGAAAAAGAGCAGAAATGTGTTTATGGGCTATATGCCAATGCAAATGTATGTTTTCTGAGAAAATAAGTTGATAAAGAGTTGCACGATGTGTTATAAAGTCAGTTTATCTCAAGCTAAGAGACAGGATGTCTAGGCTAAGAGTTTCTATTTTCTTAAGACAGAGATAATTACTAGGTTTCACATGTAAAGTGTTTTTGTATTGCTCTGACTTCCTAGCAGCTATACATCTGAGAGAGAAGTATTTTTGACAGAGATGTGTTAATTCTGTTGGTACCTGTTTAGCCAGGGAACTAGATGCAAGTGTCAAATAGTGATGTCATCTAACTAACCCAGCAGTAATGTGTATTTTCAATTTAAGGAATATCTCAGAGAGAAAGAGGTGCATTTTGTATTTTGTTCTGAATCTGACAACAACTCACTTGCAGTTGCCTTGCTCTGTAAGTAAGACTTAAATCTTAGCATTTTTGTTATAGTGATAGGAAAATAGTCAGATCAGTGTAGGATCAGTGGTGCACAACCTTTTTGTGGGAAGGGCCACTACATGAATTATTAATGCACCTGTGGGCCACCTCTAAACATAGTAAGTCATTACAAGTTAAAAATAGCTACAGGTAACTGGCATTTTTACTTAAGACAGCAGTAATGAAACTGCCTGTTTTCTACATCAGCTCTGCATTTAACGTTATTCTGGCTTGCAGCCATGACTTATTACAAAGTCTTGCAGAAGGTTACTACCGTTTACAGACTACAAGTTATAAACATCAAAGAATAGTTACTTCCGCAGCTAAAATTAGAGGTGTGTGCAACTGCAGTCAATTAGCTAAGTAAGCACGTGCTGGAAAGTTTGCGTGACTGAAGTAAGGTATAGCATTTTTTTCAATTTTTAAAAAATTTTATGGTTACTCTCTGGCTGCCAGACGGTGTTGTGTCGAGGACCAGATGTGGCCCCGGGCTGGACATTGTACACCACTGGTCGAGATGTTTTCTGTATTTATGTGAGACTGTCCTACAATGTAGTTTTAAAGTATGTCCTGTGATTTCTAAACTCTATCACTGCATTGAGTTAGTAAGTATTGTTTTGTGCTTTTATTATTTATTATTAAATATATTTAAACCTTTTAATTGTGGCTGATTTTGTGTAGAGATAATTTAAACACTTAGAGTACTTGCATGTATTTGGTGATACTGTACAAGACACTCCTAAATATCCTTCAAGTCTTAGTAAGACTTACCAATTGGATAACAACATTTCACAGTAGAATTGGACACCCTTTGTTAAGGGCCTATATAGTAGCTGATAAGGGTGGTTGGTGGCAGTTGGTACTACCTTATGGTTTGGGCAGAAGGGCACACAGCTAGTGAACCTGCACCAGCCTTCCCCAGGAGTCTATGTATGTCTGTATATAACTCAAATCTCAGTGTGTGTGTGTCAGCTACTTGGGCAGGGACATAAAGCACTGGTTGGACAGAGATGGTGCTGGAGGTTTTGGCTTGACCACTTAGCTGAGATCTGAACCCTATAGCTGTGCCAGAGGGGATTCTTATTGAGGATCTGGAGAGAAAGGGAGAAACCTGCCCCTGACTGTCCATGACCTCTAAGTGCTCTTAAGGGATATTGTACTTTACTGTGTGTAATTGTTATCCTCCCAATGTGCACATCCCTTTCTAGTGTTAATGGTGAGGATTGAGGCTCCTTGATTCCTGGGCCAGTGCACGGGCATCACAATAATAAAGAAGGAAATTGTTTTATATACCCTGATACAGGACATACTTTTAAGTTTATCTTCTATGAAGATTGTGGTACCAGAGAAGTTTATTTGGTGATCTGTGAGGACTGTCAATGTTACTATGTGGGCAAGACTAATCGTTGTCTTACAGATCATATGAGGGAACATCTATATAGTATTAGCAAGGGAGATATTAAGAATCCTCTGGGTAAACATGTTTTAAGGGAAGATTGTATGTATGTGTCTAAATTTCTTGTTTTGGAGCTGTATCATATAACTAGTAGTGTTGGTGATGCAAGGACTTGTACTGAGAGTCTTGAGGCTAAGTGGATTATGCTGTTACAAGCTACAAGAGGTAGAGGCTTACATGAGCATATCCCTTTAAAACCAGCTCTGAGTTTAAGTTTGAGGTGGTAGCTTTAGTATATAAATGCTTTGTTATTTGTATTTTAATTAGATCTGATGACGTACCCTGAGCAGGTGCAAAAGGGTTTATGTTTTCTTTTATTGTATTGTTTTAGTGTTCTTTGCGTGTTCATCAAATGTTTTATAGTTTAATTCTCTGCTTATCTGGTTCATTTTTTTATACAGTTACTGAGGTCTTGTTTACCAGCTTTTGTTCACTGTATGATTTGTAGAACTAGACAATAATCCAAGTGAACATTGTACCCTTGTGCTTTCGGCATCTATGAGCTCTTGCAGGTGCCATTGGTAATGACTGACTATACAATGTCTGTGAGCAGGTGTAGATATAATCATAGAGGTAGGTCAGATTGCCTGCATATATATGGTTCGCACTGCAACCCAGCTTCACATAAAGTAGTACTGTGCAAACATTGGCAATGTACTGCAAAACAGAAAATGGCCTATCAAATAGCTTGGTACTCTCTTTTCTCACTAGAGTAAATCATGCAGTCAGCTGTTCAGCAAGATTTCTTTAAAACTCATTGTACAGCACGCACAGTATATGCAGTAAAATAAAAATCCCTTATCCCAGAAATTGTGGGGCTTGGTAGTACAGTCAAATCTGGTAGGTTAGGTGAAAATGAGGAGCTTGCAGCTTTACTTCATAGCACACTGTACATTAACATAGTATATGAAACAAAATAATAAAAAAAACTTATTCCACTTAGATGGACTCTTTCCTCATCTGTAGCTTCTTCTTAACTATCTGTCGTGCTGCAAACATCAGGTCATTTATGCAGCATCCTGGTCTGAATCCAAAGTGCTGGTCTCCCATCTTACTTTCTACTAATCTGGGTACTTGTTTATCAGTCAACCTATACAGAATGTTTATGTGTGAAAGGAGTTTGATACCTCTATACTGGCGATAGCTGTGGATGCCCCCTTTGTTGTTCTACACAAACACTAATGTGCGCATTCTTCAGTCACCTGGAATAAACATTTCTGTCCATACTTCTCAGGAGCCTTTTCGCTTCTATCCCAAAACAGCAGCATCATCATATCCTGCTGTGACCTCATCTGAACATGCTGCTTTCCATGGCATCACTTTACCTAGTGTTATTCTTACTACTTCTATGGTGGGCTCCTCCTGTTTTTTTCATAGTAGGCTGTGACTGGAGCAGTACATCTGTTGTGAATTCTTATAGGTTCATAAGCAAGTATTAGGCTAGCTGCCCTCATAGGTCATTTCAAGATTAGTAAGTTTCTGTTTTTGTGCTCAAATTAATCTATCCCATTTGGTCACAGATGCACCTTACCCACCCCATGGTCAATCATTATATGGATTACCCCTAATGAGAATAACTAGGATCATGCCATAGATCATTTGTGGGGACCCATGCATGGGATTAAGCATTTAAGAGCTGTCCCATTCCTTTAGTAATATAAGGGGCAGTCTTGGAGTAAATCCTCCCATTCATAGATCCAAGCTTTGCTTGAATTATCATCAGCATCATTATCATCAACCCCTTTTTTCCTATTTTCAACATAGAGTTGGGGGGAATCTCGCTTGATTCAATGCCATATTCCTGCTTTCTGCAACACTCATGCTTGACTGTTGCAGATCTTCTCTCACATAGCCCATGCACCTCTTTGCTGGATACCATCATTGCCTTTTACTTTCTTTGTGTTTGTTCCTAGTCTTCTTCACCACATTGTCTTCTGCTTTTCTGCACGTGCCCAAACCGCAATAACCTGTTCACTTTGATCTTTTCTGCAATTTGAGGTACTTTGGATTCCACTCTTATGTCCTTATTTCTTTGTCTCTCACGCAGTGTGCATGCAACCACCCATTTCAGGCACTTAATTTCCATCACCTCTTGTTTTCTCATCTGCTTTGCCTTTACTGCCCAGGTTTCTGTACTGTATAGTAGCCCTGATCATACCAATGTTTTGTACACCTTACCTTTCAGCTTCTTTGGCATTCTTCTGGCATACGCTACCTCAGATACTCTATGCCAGTTCACTGCAGCCCCACTGATTCTATCTTTGACCTCTTCATTCAGACTTCCCTTCAACCACTGCTCTGAGATACTTGAAGCTGTTATCCTGTTCCACTATCTTCCCTTCAATCTCAATTCTCAGCTTGTTTTGATTTCCCCAATTTGCTGTCATTATCACTGTCTTATCTATACACAGTTTCATCCCATTTGCCTTCAGTTTTCTATTCTATTCCTCTATGCTTCGCTGAAGTTCTTTCTCAGCGTCTGCCTGTAATGCCACTTTGACTGCATACAGCAGCTTTGTTGATCTGTCCCCTCTGACCTGTTTGCTAATGGAATCCATAACCAGAATGAACTGCAGTGGGCTCAGGAATGAGCCCTCATCCATACCCACTCCCACTGGGAAGCCTTCTGTGACAATCAACACTGTTCATATACTTGAGTAAACAGCCTGCACTAATTCTACCAATGTTTCTGGGACTTGAAATCATAGCAGGACTGCCCAAATTGGCTTTCTTTGGACATTGTCATATGCTTTCTCCAAGTCTAGGATTACCCAATTGGACTCTCTCCTCATCTCTAGCTTCTTCTCAACTATCTGCCTTACTGAAAACATTGAGTCAGTTGTGCTGCATCCCGATCTGAGTTTGAACTGCTCATCTCCCATCTTACTTTCTACTACTCTGTGTGCCTGTTTATTAGTCACCTTCTCCAGAACTTTCATGCAATGTGACAAGAGTTTGATACCTCTGCACACTGTTGTGCATGTCTCCTTTGTTTTTGTACACTGGCACAAGTATACTTATTCTCCAGTCATTTATTTATTTATTAGACATTTGTTTACCGGAGTGGTGTGACTGGGTCTACAGAACCCATTTTTAGTAGAGGCCCAGGAAGAAAAGCTCCACATACAGTACAATACAAACACAGCACAATCTAATACAATAAAAATTACATTAGTAATACTTTACAAAAAAATAAGTTGAAAGAACAAACTGCTACAAAATGTTGCAATATAATACTATACATCTAGACAATTCTATACAGTTAAAACATTACAGACAATAATAGTCACTCTCACCATACATGATGTAGACAGTGTCCAAAAAAGTAGTACGTAGGTTATACAATGCGTGGCATTGACAGTAACAGTACATGCAAAACAGAATGTTCGCTTTAGTTAGGAAACTAGCAGCCAGAAAGTTAGTAATGCAGATAGATAGTGAGAGAGTGTTAAGAAGAACAGAAGCAATAAACCCTGAACAGTAGCTTATGGATATGGTATGGAAGTAGAGAAGGTGTTAGAAGAGCCTTAGGATCTTGCAGTCTGTGAGGGATTGAAATGTGACAGAGGAAGACCTGAGCATTAGTTAGGCTTTATGGAGGAGCAGAGCCATGTATTTTTGAGATGATTATTTAAAGAGGCTTTGAAATTGTTTAGGCCAGGCATAGACCAGGTAACTAGAGTTATTGAATTCCAAAGTATAGAGACAGAGTATGACTTCAGAGAGTGACCAGGTTTTCTTGTGGGTTTTGAGATAGCGAAGCGATTTCTGTCTTCTGGTCATAGGGATCGATTTGGTGTGTAAGGTGTGACTAGATTGGCTAGTGCAGGGCAGGCAGTAGGCTTGAAAATAAGGTTGTGGAAGGTGGATAGCTGAATAAAAGCAAGCTGGTTGGGGAGTTCAAGCCAGTTTAATTCTAGGAGCGATTTGCAGTGGTGTGTGTGAGATTTAGAGTTTGTGGCAAACTTTGTTGTAGCACTGTTCCAACTTGTTTAGGGTAGAATTTTGTAAGTTAAAAAAGATAGGGGCACCATAAAGAAGGGAGGGAAGGAAAAATGTTTTTGCAAGGGTAGTTTCTATATAAAAGTCCAATTTTTTGTTGAGTTTTCTTTATATTTTGCTGTACATAGGGGTCAAATGAAAGTTTATTCTCAATGATAACACCTAGAAGTTTAGTTTCCTGCACTATTTCTATGACAGTGTTGTCAGATGCAAGGATGTTGACATGATCAGTGACAGGGGAGGTGTTTTTGGGATGAGAGAGCGTACTAGTTTTGTCTTCTTTGGATTAAGAAAGAGTTGGGCATGTCTTAGTCAGGATTCGACTGCAGTATTACAGTTTTTGAAAGTAGTTTTGGTAGTGATTGAGCAGTGCAGATTATGGTGGAATCATCAGCGTGCAGTGTGAGAGGCAGTGTGAAGGCTGTTTGTGAAAATGTTGAAGACTAGGGGTCCGAGGATGGAGCCCTGGGGGGACTCCAGTAGGGTTGTAGAGGAAGGGTGAGAGTTCATTGGACCATTTCACTGCTTGTTTATGATCCTTGAGGTAGTGATGAAGCCGTTTTACTGCATTATGTGAGAAGCCTATGTTAGACCGTGTGTTCAAAAGTAAGGGGTGAGACACTGTGTCAAAAGCCTTGGAGAGATCAAGGAATGCTGAGGCTATATAGCATCATGCATCTCTGGCCTTGTTCATGGTGTCTGTAAAAGATAATAGGGCTGTAGCTGTGCTGTGGCTAGGTCAGGAGCTGGGTTGGGTTTTGGTTAAAAGGTTGTTTTGCAATAGACATTGCATCACTTGCTGATGGATCCCCTCTTGGGAATTTTGGATACAGGACGGAAATTGGATGGATCAAAAGAGTTGCCTCCTTTCTGGCTTGGGTTGATGTGAGATTCTTTCCATATGATAGGTACTTCTGCTTCGGATAAAGACCTATTTATAAGGATATTGATTGGGTAGGTGAATGAGTTAGCAGCCAGTTTGAGTTAGTATGGGGGGAGATTATCAGCTGAGATAGAGCAGGGTTTTAGTTTTTGTAGCAGTTTCTTAATGGTGTCAGTGGGTATGGGCTTAAATGAGAAGGGGGTTTGTATGACATTTTGTTGAGTAGGTGGGGTAGTAATGACAGGGTTAGAAGGAGTTGTTGGCCTCAGGTTGCTGTCTGAATAGGTTGAAGGGTGGGGAGGGGGTCCAGCATTTGGGGTATTTGTTAATAGGTCCGAAATTGATTTTAGTAAGTGCTTTTTAAAGTTTTCGGCTATTTGTGATGGAGGGGTATCCGGTGATAGGGTGTGCTCTCCATTTCTTTTCTTCCAGGGTTAAGTAGAGAAAACATGGTGTGCCAACATTTACTGGGGTTGATTTTATGCTGGAGATGAAGCTGGGAATAATATGACTGCTTATCTCTGTTGATTAGTTTTGTCACTTTGTTACATAGCGTTTTGAAATTAACATGATTTTGTTAATTTTTGGTTCAGTTTTCATATGAATGGGAGCTAGTGCATTAAGTATGTGAAGGAAGGTGTTATTAAAGTATAGTACAGCATCATTAAGGGGTAGCTGATTAAGGGGTGTCCAGTCTATTTCCTGTAGGAGATTGTTGAATTTATGCTGACAAATATTAGTTGAGTTCCTAACTGATTTTATAGCGTGTACCCTTAGCTGTTGGGAGTTTGTTCTAAGGGGATAAGCTGGTAGATGATCTCTCAGGGAGTTAGACAATGTATCAGAAGAGGGGAAATTGGCAGAGTGGGATACTAGAATCCAGTCTAAGGTGGATTGGCAGGTAAGATCTTTTTTGTATCTTGGAGCATTGATAAGCTGAGAAAAAACGTACAGATTTATACTGTTTGTGGTGGGAGTCAGACGCTACGGTTTGCCAATCTATATTTACGTTGCCTAAGATTATTGTTTGGTATGTCCAGGATAAAATATTTTCCAACACTGGTATATTGTTACCTGGTGGGATATATATTACTATTATGCAAATTATTTTTGCTATATTGAGGTTCAAAAAGGAGAGTAGTGCCTCAGCATTAGAAAAGATGAGTGTAGAGGGATATAGAAGTTCTATCCCTCCCCCCTTTTGTTTTAGATCTATCTCTTCTGGTCATTGCAAAGTTTGGAGGCATTATTTCTGAGTATTTTACACCGGGGTGTAGCCATGTTTCTGTAAAGGCTAGAATGTCAGGTCTATTTTGATCAATCCAGGCATGCAATGGGTGCTATTTTATTACATATACTTCTAAGGTTCAGCGTAAGTATGTTTACATTTTTGAGGTTACTCTTTTGGTTAGGATTAGTGGGTGAGCCAGGGTTAGGATGTATGTCTCCACATTTGAGTAGGTAGGTAATGAGGAAGGAGTACCATGGGAAGTTTTTTTTATTCCTAGGTGATGATACTGGTGTCAGTTGTGGTTTTGTAGGAGGTGAGGAGGCCAATTTGTTGCTTGAATAATATGGGAGGGTATAGGGGAAAAGCTGAGAGGAGATGTGAGAAGCTGTGTTGTTTATTGGGGTGATATAGCTGTAGCGAAGTTGAGAATTAAGAGTAAAGAAGCTAGGCGGGTTAGGGGGAGCATGTCGTCTGTGATAGTGGGGTTAACAACAGTAAAGGTGGTATTTATGCGTTAGAATATATCAGGTATAAACAGAGGTTTTGTATTCTTGTGATGTGTGTGCAGCTGAAGCTAAGGTTGAAAATGTTTTGACTTCAGGGTGGACTTTGACAATGTGGTTAGGTGTTTTGCCATGTGGTTTGTGATAAGGAGAGGTGGGGGAGATTTGGGATATATATATCTCTCTCTCTCTTCACACTGCTACTCAGGAGCCATTTCTCCCCTGTCTCACCCAGCACCTTTATTATATCTGCTGTAACTCACCTGAGCCTGCTGCTTTCCCTGACTTCATCTTCCTTAGTGCTGCTCTTACTGCGTCTAGGGTGGGCTCCTCTTCTTTTCTCACTGTAGGCTATGTCTGGGGCAGTACAGCTTCTGTGGGGTTTGCTTCATTCAGAAACCGCTGGAAATATTCCTTCCATCTGCCTTAGATGTCCTGTGGACTGCTGAGCAGGTTGTTGCTGGCAAGAGTATCTGACTGTCTTCTTTATCGTTCTGTCTTTGCCTTGAAACCTGATATAGTTTTTCTTTGTGTCACCTACTGAGCCATCTTCCAGAAGCTGGTAGACTGTCTCTGATGCCCTGTTGTCTGCTATTGCAACTCCTTTCTTAACTTCTTTGTTAGCCAACCAGTATTCCCTTCCTACTCCAGTCCGTCTTTTCTATCTCCCATTTTTTCCTGCACTTCTCCTTTCTTTTCATGACGTCCCGGACGACTGCATTTCACCACCAGTTTTCCTTATGTACCTTATTTCCATACCAGGCTCGGTCACATTATCTGTTTTTTAGTAGTCACACGTGCTGTTTTGAAATGCTGCCATTCCTCTTCAACTCCACCTACTTCCAACACTTCTTGGTGTGATAGAACCCTGAATAATTCTTTGAACTGTTATACTTTTGCTGCAGTCAACTTACAGGTCTTCAACCTAGTCTCTGTTGACCTTACGGCCTTTGCTGATCACTGCTTAGCCCATCACATTTCTTTTGCAGGTCATATTCGCATAAGGCATACCAAGAGATGGATTATGCATTACTTTTATTGGCATGGGATTGCAAAAGTTGGTGATGTTAACTACATGGTAAACTTATTTGGCAGGAGGCAGAGACATAAGTTGCATCATGTTGACATAATGAGACCTTATCATGATAGGGAGGCCCTGGTGCTGGGTATTCACAGTGGTGGGCAGGAGAAGTCTGAGGGGGGGATCTGCTGAATGATCTTCTTAGTGAGGCTCGGACTTGCACTTCTCTGGGAGAGGTAGCAATATCTCAACAGCTATCCTCTATAAAGGTTAAAGAGCTATGAACAGTGATACAGAAGTTTGGGGACATGTTCACTGGGAAAGCTGGGTGTACTCACCTAGTGCAGCACCATGTGGATACAGGACCACAATGGCCTATTAAGCAAGCTCCTTCTAGGGCACCTGAGTAAGACAAACAGTCTTTGATGGAGGAAATAAAGGAGAAATTGTTGCTGGGAGTAATCCAGGAGTCTAGTAGTCCTTGAGCTTCCCCAATAGTATTGGTACCCAAGAAAGAAGGTAGTGTAGGATTCTGCATAGTCTATAGAAATTTAAACAGTTATACACAGCCAGATGCAGACCCCATGCCTAGAATAGATGAAGCATTAGTACAGCTTGATGGGACTGATCAAGGAATACTGGCAGGTGTCATTGACTCCCTTTTCCAGAGAGAGGTAAGCTTTTTAACACCTTTTGGATTATATGAATTCACAAGGATGCCCTTTGGGATGAAGAATGCCCCAGCAACGTTGCAGAGATTAGTAGATCTCATCTTAGTAGGAGCAGGAGATTATGCTTTAGCTTATTTGGATGATATTGCCATTTACAGCCATTCCTGGCAAGAGCACCTTCAACATGTCAGGGAGATTTTAGGTAGATTAAAAAGGGCAGGGTAGACCATTAAGCCTAGTAAGTGTCAGGTGAGTATGGCAGAGGTCTCCTGCCTAGGACATAGAGTAGGGAGTTGTAGGATTAGGCAAGAACCTGCTAAACTGGAAGCTATTCAGGTGTGGACTGTCCCAGTTACCTAAAGGCAGGTGAGGGCCTTCCAAGGGACAGAAGGGGTGCTCTGGGAAATTTGTACCCAGCTATAGTGCAGTAACTGCGCACCTTGCCGACCTAACAGGGAAAAACAATCCTGATAAGGTAGTGTGGACCACAGATTGCAAGCAGGCATTACATAAGCTTAAAGAAGCTTTGGGAGGACTCCCTGCAATAGGCAGTCCAGATTTCAGCAATGCCAGTAGAGAAGGATTCTCAAGACAGGGTACTGGGTTGATACATTTTTAGTTAGCCTCATTTTTCTCAAGCAATGATTTTCTAGGGTCACTTGAAAATCTAGCATGAGTCTTTAAAGGTGGGAGACATGCGAGTATACCAGATATTTTTATCTGTGCCAGCGTATCTGGCTGCAGTTTTGAAAATACTTGTAAATAATTATAAATTACCCTGTGTTATAAATGCCAACATGACTAGCTACAGTTTCACAAAAAAAAAGTTTGTTTTTTGATTTTTTTTCTTTGATTTCTGGAAGATTTTTTAATCAATGTTCTTCTGGTTGACCAAATGTACATGCTTTTTCAAAAAAAATCTGAATGCAAGTTGTGCTAGTCAGCTGTGAGTGTGTCAAATACCTAGAAATGGCACACAGTGTTCTACATGTGTTAGTGTAAAGACTCATTTTGGGACCTGGATTGAAGCATACTGTTCAGTCCCAGGTTTGGATCCTGTTTCCACTGAACCCTTAGCAGAAACTGTGCGTTCTGTCCCTGCTTTCAGTGATGCTCCCTTACCAGAGACAGTGGTGAGGACTGAATCTCTTTATTTACTGCCCCGGGTTTTAGTAGGGGGCTGTCACATCTCTTATGAAGGGTATCTGACTATCTTTTTTATCATTCTGTCTTTCCATTGCAACTTGATATAGTTTCTTTGTGATTTTTAATGAGCAACTTTTCAGAAGCTGGTAGAATGTGTCTGATGCTTTGTTCTTTGCTATTACAACTCCTCTATTAGACTCTTTGTTAGCATACCAGTATTCTTTCATAGCCTGATCGTTCTTTTCTAAATCCCATGTTTTGCTGTACTCCTCCTTTCATTTGATGACTTCCTGGACTACTACATTCCAGCATCAGTTTTCCTTATGTACCTTACTTCCGTACCTGGCTGAGCCTCATATCTGTTCTACAGTCTTTACGCATGCTGTTTTGAGACGCTGACATTCTTGTTCAACCCCACCTATTTCCAAGGACAATGAAAGCAATTGTGTTCCCTGATACAAAAATAACATTAGTTAGGAGAATATATGAGGAATCAGAGGTGAAAATTAAAGTGGGGAGGGTTCCTTCCTGATCAGTTCTGTTTGAAAAGAGGAGCAAGGCAGTAGTGTCCTCTTTCCCCTTTGCTATTTGCATCATATTCAGAACCATTGGCAAAGAAAATAAGAGACTAAACAAATTCAGGGATATAATTGGCATGGCAATCAGGAAAAGTGGCTATATTTGCAGATGACATTATTTTCTACCTGGTAACACCAGAACAGGACATCTCCATGTTGTGGAACATTCTGAGACAGTGTCAAGTCTTTTTGGGATATAAAATGAATGAACATAAAACCAAGGCAACAGCTGTAAACTATGTACCCATACATTAATTTGTTTAGCAATACCCATATTAATGGGGACATGATAAAAATGAAGTACTTAGGAGTTAAAAAAAGATTATGTTATGGCAGCTAAGGATATGTGGGAATGGACTAAAAAGATAACACAAAGCTGAGAAAGAGCAAACTCTGTTTTATGGATATGGACAGGAAGACACTAGCAGTGAAAATGCTTTTAGTCCCATTAGTTTTATATACAGGTGGTGCAGGGGTTAGCATTGCCGCCTCACAGCTAGAGGTTCTCCATTTCGATTCTTGGCTGGGGTGCCTTCTGTGCTGAGTCTGCATGTCCCTCCCTGTGGTCGTGCGGGTTTCCCTCCTGGTGCTCCAGTTTCCTCCCACATCCCAAAGACATGCAGTAGGTGAATTGGACACTCTAAATTGGCCCTAGGTGTGAGTATGTGCATGTGTGTGCCTTCTGTGGAAGGTTGGGCACCGGGCTGGCAACTTGACAGTGTAAAACTCCACTGCCAATCATAAGCGGACAGATGATCCGCTGTGGCAACGCCTAACCGGGAAAAAGCCGAAAGAAGAAGAAGTTTTATATACAGGTCAGGCATATTTTAATCAACCAGAGGAGATGTGGATAGCAATTAATAAAGTAGTTGAAGGATTTTATCTGGTAGGGGAAGAGGGCAAGAGTAAAGTGAGATAAGACGATCCTTCCAGTAAAACAAGGTGGATTGGTATTTCAGAGCTACACAGTTAAGGCTCTTATACATAGCATAAGCAGAAAGCTATTATTCAAAGCGGAAACGATGATGATGAAGGAGGAGGAAGCTTAAGACAACAACAACCACCACATGGAATATCACATTCATAAAGTAGCAAAAGGTATTCTAACCACTAAGCCAACACAGGCAGAGAAAGAAGATTCTGACAACAGAGATGATACAGAGAATAGGCAAGATGGGCTGGAATTTACTGGAGAAAACTGGCAAAGGAACCAATCTACTGGGGACAAATAATTAGAGAGGGAAAGGTAACAGAATGGGAGGAGTCTGAGAATTCATTTAGACTGCAGGCTAGCGACTGCATTCCCTATCAAGGACAGATATTAGAGTGTATGCAAAGGAAATGAAATAGGGGGATTCTAAGTGAATGATCACCACTAGTAGAGATTTTAGTAGAATCTAGAAACCTTAAGAAGGGATAATAAGTAGGGCATATAAAATACTGCATGATAACTATAGGAATCAATCAAAGGAGGTTAGACTGGATTGGGAAGAGAGACTGAATAAGCAACTCAGGAAAGAATAATGGGAGAATATATGTATGGCTCCCAAATATGTAACAAGGTATAGAAGATGTAGAATTTTTTGTTAGAAAGTGTTTGCATATGTATTTTTATACCTCAAGTAGACTTCAAATAACTTTTCATTAGGTAGATTTGCCGTTGTTGGAGGTATGATGGTGAAGAAAGAGATAATTGGGGACATATTTTTGTGAGTGTAGTGGGCTAGCAGACTTTAAAAATTCCCTGCAAACCACTCTGTCAGAAATACTGGGTGAGCAAATTGGTATTTCTAAGAAAATGATTTTTTTTTGAAGTGTGATACAGAATCAAAATTGCCTAGACATGGTTATGCCTTGGCAGAGTTTAATTCTGGTGAATGCCAAAAAATAATTACTATAAAATAGAAATTAAAGTCTGACTGTACTAGAAGTAGTGAATATAGTAACAGAGATTAAAAAAACAAACAGAAATAGGATCTTTAGAAAAGGGTAGGAGCAAAAAACAAATGGGGATTGTGGGAACATTGTATGCAGAACACGTTGGAGGAAGAATGACATTTAAAGAAAGGCAGGAATTGAATGAGCTATGTAATGCTCCACTGACAATGACTATTTAGAGAACTATATGTGATGTATAATGTTTGCAACTGAAAATAGGTCAACATGGTTTGGTTTAATATATATTAATGTATTACTGCATATGTCATAATTCAATAAAGATGTTTTTGTTTTTTAAAAAAAAAAGGTACTTTTGACTGAAAGAAAAAAAATCAGCAAACATGTATTACTGAAAATATATTTGACTAAAAGCATATTTTCACAGAAAACATTCTATACAGCATATACCATTAAAAAACACCCATCTAATTTATATCGTCTAACTCCATGGTAACACACTGCTGGAGAGAGAAAAAAAAACAAAAAAAAAACTTTTACAATTATTGATGAAATAGCTTTTCAGTCAGATGTATGTGGTTCAGTCAAACTTACCTTCAATCTAATGTCACGGAACTATATATATATATATATCTACACACACACACACATATATATATATATATGAGAGAGAGAGAGAGATAGATAATGATTTATGTATGTATGAATATGTGTGTGTGCAATGTGCATGCATGTGTATATTATACACATGTGGCTGTCACAGATGCATGTAAATGATATCTGCATCCATAAATAACTTTATTAGTAGTATTTTTAACAATAATACAAAATAAACCCATTGAAAATGGAGTGGTATTTCTTTAATTGCAGGAAGTGTTTTCCTACATTGGATATGGTGCTTTAAGAGAACGTGGTTACCTTGCTGCATTACCAAGACCATTGTTTAATGATTTATTCTGCAAATTGTATACAAGTTCAGACCAGAGACAGAGAAAAACAGAGAATCAAATACTGTGAAAATGAATCTGGTAATTCTTCCTAGCCAGAAAAAGGAGAAACAGATAGCTAGTAAGAAAGAATTTCCGAGAAAGACAGCATGGAAACAACAATATCAGCTGTACATTTAGATGAACAATAACAAAAATTTGTTTTGTTAGGAAAACCTGTTTGATTTGCACTTGTTCATAACAAGCCTCTCTATATTTGTTGAGAAAATCTGTTTTATTCACACTGGTATAAAACAAACCTCTCTATTTTTATTTGTTGGGAAAACCTGTTTTGTTTGCACTTGTATATGACAAACCTATTTTTATAAAGACTGGTAGCTTGATCTTCTTAGACTCACTCTAAAATGATCACTGTTTCAAATATGTATGTGTATATATAAAAGATAGATAATTAGATATGTGTGTGGATATATACATATATATGTCTACTTCTCTTCATTGAAAGTACATCACTTCGAAAAAGAGAAGTAGACACACACTTACATGAAAGTGCACTTCCACGAAGAACGGTTTAACGAACCATTAAGGAACACTGAGTTGCTAAAACACTCTATAGTGGGGAAAAGGGAATTCACCTGTTTCCCCACTGTAGTGCAATCTTGGAGTTGGTATATTTAAGTGTGCATACATATATATATATACATATATATACATATATATATATATATATATACATACATATATATATATATATACACATATATATATATATATACACACATATATATATATATATATATATACCGATATATACAGACATACATAATTTGAATCTCTGGAACCCCTTTAAACTTTGGTTAGGCAGACAGCAGATACTTCTAAGTCTATTCTTATAAATGGGCATACCGAAAAACAAGTCTTATCTTTTTATTTCCCATTGACCCCTGTTTTTAAAGGACTCTATGGTAGGGGAAAAAAGATCTGAGGCAATCTATCTGCACTAAAGTTTATAAAATTGTGAAGAATTCAAGTAAGGAACTTTTGTCGTTTGGTAACATCCATTTCCCAAATACATGGCTTAGGTCTTAAAACCGAACTGAAATAAAGGAGCCAGCATCAAAGTGAGTGGAAATAATGTTTAATTCAACATGGCAACACCATAAGGTGAAGTGCAAAACATTACACCCAAAAGACAATGAATGAGGTCTTACTGCAGTATATATATATTTACTATTTTGTCTACTTTGACATTGTAAAATTTAGTTTAATCGTATTCTGCCTGACATTGTTATCATATAACTTAAAAGATTTTGATTATATTACATGTACTGGGGCTTTTCTCCTTGGAGATCTGCTGAAAATAGATCTTTCTGCCCAGCTGGATTTCCCCAGTTGACAAATGTACAATAAATAAATAATAAATAAGTTTATCTTAGTCTAAGATGTAGGAAGGGGAGGAAAAGTGAAGACACCTCTCTTTTTCCCTTTCGGTGAACTAGGATGAGGAGTATGACTTAACTTATTTTCTTCAACCCAGCTTCCATTTGTACATAAATTCAGAGCCTTATCCCAGGGTATTTTCAATCAGTTCCCTCATCAAAAACAAACAAAAAAAAAAAAAAGACCCAGCTACTTCAGGAACATAAACATGTGCATATGCATTTAATGTCTGACCCTTCTACTATAGGATTTTGAATTTCTAAAAGTGGTTGGTGCTATCCTTTCATTGAGAGCTTTGTAGTATGACAGGTAAAATATGGGCATTGAAATGATTTGGAGGAAAAAGTACACATTGGATACCAAACATATTATGCAGTACTAGACAGATATTCTAAAACAAGTAGATGGTCTTATCAATGGAATATCAAGTGTCTCCTGAAGAAGGTCTGTGTTAAACTAACTCATATAACTGTTAAGGAGGATTATTATATGGTGACACGTTGATAAGATTAAACAAATGTCTACTTTCAACCTACGGGCTTCTTAGTCTAAAATTAAGTAGCATAGATTGCTTAGGACACAACCACATTATTGAATGATCTTACAGTCAGAGCTTTTCTTTTGGAATCCCTTCCAAAATGTCATACATAAGCTGGCAGTAAAAAAAAAAAAAAAAAAAAAAAAAAAAAAAAAAAAACAGATCTTAAATGATTCAGGAAAAATCTATGGATACCTTACATTTTGATCTTCATCAGCACCTCTTGTACTTTTGGGTACTTAAACACCTACTCAAATTTAGGGTCCCTGGATCATAATCGGGGCTTTATCCTTCTAAGCTAGCAGAAATTTGAAGGAAGTTTTAGTTGTTTTTCTGGCCTTGAAATACTTCATTGCAGTTAGAGGGGGATCATAAAGGTTAATGACAGGCATTACCACAGAGATTTGGTATTTAAACAAATGAGGAAAGTACATTTGTTTTATAGGCTGGCAATGATAAGCTGGTAGCAATCAATTAAACCATCAAATATAATAGAAAGGATATTTATGCAGAAAGAATATCAGGCTTCCCAATCAGAATATTATACATATATATATATATATATATATATATTTACAAATTGTGAAATATTGGAGCTCCTGTAATCTGCTTACATCACATCTCAACAAGTACACTATATGTTCTTCTCAAGGTTATCATGTACTCTAGCAAAGGAAACAAATGTCTTAAGTTCAAGTGAACCAACATCGTCTATAAATATTTTCAACAAGTCTGGGACCAAAATTGATTCCAAACATTAAAAAAAAAAAAAAAGTAGATGGCATTGCTCCCTTCAGGCTAAGATACCCACGGCTTAGCATATACCTTGCATGTCAGTAAAAGACCCCTTAATAGTACCTCTCAGCAACAAGCTAATTTCATTCACACATTTATTATCTAATAGGGTAGTCTTATTTCTCACTGCAACTAACAGACCAAACACATGAAAAATTATCTTTCTAAACACACTAAATTTCCATTTAGGTGTCATTATTTGCTCATTAATGTTAACAGTGTTTGAGTTCCTCAAGTATTAAAAATATTTACCACTTTTGTTAAATACATGTTTTGCTTTTATCTCTTAAATCACTCCATTCAGTTACTTTTGCCTGCTTATCTTTAGGGTCTCAATTATAGAGATGTTAGAGAGTTACTAGCAGGAATTGTTATCAATGACCCCCTATACATCAAGAGGCTGCAACTTGAATTACAAACATTGTAATAGAGAAGCACAAATTATCCTTGCTTAAAACATTAAGTCTGAGTTATATGGCATGCCAGTCTTTGGAAACTATTTTTGTAGTATCTGTAACTTTATTTAGAATTTTTGAGCTACATTCTTTAATACATGAAGATCCATATACAACCTTCTTTAGCAAAATATTTTCCTAAAGATCTGATCTTTCCTTAATGCATGACCTGTTATTTGAACTTCTCAACACAAACTATACAGGTCCAAATTGATGGTGGAAATAAAGGGGAACGAGTTATGTTCTACATGGAATTACACTGGGCTGTGAGGTAATATTTACAAATGATGATAAACACTGGCATGCAAATCATTTGCTTCTTTCTTGCAAGAAAAGAAATGAGGTCTGTCTAGTAATCCGGCTTCTCTTAAGTAGTTACTTAATTGCAATCTTGTAGAAAGGTCTGCTACCTGCTTACAAGAGAAGCAGCTATCACTGCAGGTTTCTTCAGTAATGTATTTCCTCACTATCTCTCTCTCTCTCTCTATATATATATATATATATATATGTGTGTGTGTGTGTGTGTGTGTATATACTCAATTTACCACCATATTATCGAAACATCAATATTGTTCTTCTTTTGGCTTTTCCCAGTTAGGGGGTTGCCACAGCAGAACTCCGGTCCTCTAATGATTGGCAGAAGATTTTTACGGTGCCGAGGTGCCAGCCCGATGCCCAACCTTCAATGAAGGCATGCCCATTCACGCATGTCTTTTGAATGCCACTCGTCCGCGGGGAGGACATACAGACTCCACACAGAAGGCATGCCTGCCGAGAATCGAACGGGAGAACCTCCTGCTGTGAGGCGACAACGCTACCGCTGCACCACTGCAGCTTCTGTATTATCAAAACATCAATAATTGAACATATATATTCCGAAAGGTGTGCAGCAGGAAGTCAATAGAGCGAATCTGAAACATGCAAAGTGTTACTACTGCGAATCAGAACATGAGTTTGTAATGCATACATTCGAGATTTCAAAAGTGACAATAATCCTAGTCGCTGTATATAAACATCATTTTCTTACTGGCATGGTTAGGTACGCTCATGGTTTTGTGGATAAGATGCAGAGAATTTCGGGATACAGTAAGTGTTCAGCATAATCTTGTAAATTACAAGTATGAAATGGACAGCTATGTATAAGAGCATAATAATGTTAGTTATACTATATAAATATGACATGAGGTTTTCAGATGGCTAACTCAGATACTGTGCAGTATTCGCTAGGCACTATGGCAATTGTTATAATACTGAAAAGAGCAAAAAAGGAAAGGGGATATTATTTGTTGATGGATATAAATATTACTTGGAGAAATGCGTTGGTGTGAAGTTTTATTTGTGTTTGGTGAAAAAACATAGGGGACAAATGTAAGGGATGCTGTGTGACACAGAGTAGTTGTAGTAAGTAGTTGTAATGGACATTCATTACAAAGAAGTACAAGTCATTATCATGGGCCAGATCCCTTACAAACAGAAGTGTGTAAGGTGTGTGAGCGAATAAAGAAAAGTGCTCACCAATCCACTGAAGAACCTTGTAAAATTGTGTCAGAGGTGCTGGCGACCACCTCCACATCTGTAGTGAATGAATTACCAAACTGTAAAGCTTTGCAAGCAAGTGTTAGAAGGATTAGGTACAAGAAGAAATTAGTCATGTTTAAGGCTTTGCGTTCTTTATCAGATCTACATCCAGAAATGCTTCCTATTAAAAATGTAGCTTTTATAGTAGAGCATGGTGTTTGTAATGCTGATGGTATTCAGACAGTAGTATTGCCTACAAAGGATAATTTGAGATGTTTATGCTCCTGTGAATTTATTCTCGTGGATGGTACATTTCCTATTAGTAGAAGAGAGTGTCGGCAGGTTTACACAATTCACTGTTAGATTTCAGTGAAACAAGGAAGATCATACATAAAGTGTATTTTATATTACCTAGCAAAACTGAGAAATGCTACAACCAGTTTTGGACTGTAATCCTATCTTTATGTAGTCATTACAGTTTGCATCTAATGGCACATATGGTCATGTCTGACTTAGAAAGGGGAGCTGTAAATGCTATACAGAATAACTTGCCAGGCAGTGTTTGTAAGGGATGTTGGTTTCATTTCTGCCAAATCATGTGGCATCAAATACAAAGGCAACATATAGTTAAGGAGTTTGTGAGCAGTATTTACTTCTCAAGTCTTTGTAAGCAAATTCCAGTGCTAGCATTTATAGCACACTCGGAAACTGGTGCAACATTTGCAGACATTGAGAAGGACATGACAGAATGTGGACAGGCATTATGTATGTTTTTTAAAGAAAATTATATGATTGGCAGATCAAGGAGATATGGTATGAGAGGGGTCACATCTGAAAGGCATTCCCTGTTGTTTGAAATCTCTTTTTGGAATCAACATGACACTAGCACATTAGGTTATCCCAGAACACAAAACTCAGTAGAAGGATGGTACAGGCGTCTTAGAAGTCTGATGGGCAAGCAAAGCCTATTTTTGTTAGATGTGTTGCATGTGATACAACTAGAACAAAATCACGTGGAAGACCTTAAAAGTAGACACCTTTCATGTTTGCCTTCATCTTCTAAGAGACTCCGGTTACTTAACAAAGATGAGCTTTTCAGAGATTCTTAGCTAAGCGAGAGGAAATGACATCACGCGGATTTGTTACACTAGTGGCTCAACTGTGTTAATTTTAATTTTTGATGTATACATTCACTTTGTAAGAAAAAAACATTGGTTTGAATACATAGCATGAAGTTTGGGATGGTGAAAGCATTAATGATTCTGCTCTCTTTATCATGCATATCAGTTAAAAAAATACCTAACACTGAATGTGTGACAGATACTTTCAATGTGGAACTTCGAGGAACATGAATGTTTCAGGACCTCAAATGAGGAACGTGCCTTGTAATGAGGTACACTTGAGAGGTATGCTGCCTGGTCTTGCCTTATTACTGAATAGCCAGCATTTTCATTTATTTTCACTACATCCCTACATTTGGTACTGTCTACATCTATCAGACTATGGCCCCTCCCCTGCTCAGCATCCGCTCTGAGTCTACTTAAACTCCGGATGCAACAGGCACCGTTTTTAAAATGGTTGGGAGGGTGGCCTAATGGTTAAGGTGTGTGCCTTACAAACACAAGGTGCAGGGTTTGAGTCTCCCAAGGGAAAATTGGCTAAGCTTAAAAAACGGCTCGCAAGGGCAGCTAGCTTAGTACTAATCTATGAACCTATGAATCTATAATCTATAGACTAGTAGGGTTTGTAGCTGCTTCTATCATCCTGCGTTTGGTGTGCCTGCCATGTTATGTCTCATACAACAACCTACACCTTTTTATTTAGATAGTAATACCTTTCACTGCACTCCTGAGTTACTTCCTAATAAAGAACAGTGTATATTTTTGAACTGTGCTGTTACATGTATGGTAGACCGCAGCTCTATTCCAATCTGACATATTCATGTGCTAAGCTTGCTTGCTATACATTTTGATTCTGCCACTTAAACATGGATAAGGGAGCCTGTGAGACATTTTTGGGTAATGCTTATTTGTTTATGATATCTCTGTTACTTAAGATCAATTCATTACGAGTTTGTTATACATTAATTTTAGGTTGCCATTTGTATGTGAGAATTTGTTCCTGTTAGTTGTTCACACATATGTTCACTTGTTAATCTCATCTCTGTTGCTTACTATCCATCCTGTATGTGCTTGTTTAACAGCAATTTTTGTCTGCCTGTTAACATGTACATACTTACAGCTTTTTAGAACTGATTGAGCTCTTACACTGAATTGGTCTCCTGCTTCCATTAGTGCCATAGTTGCATTGTATGTAGTGTATAGCTTCCAACTAAACTGCTTAATGTTTCATAATAAGGGACCCTTAGATCTGATCTTGGCAATACTTTATCATAAAGTTCTCCACTGCTTTAGAATTAAAAGACTGTCACTATAGTGTTAATTTTTCTTTTCAGCAAGCAAACACAAGAAATCTATTAATACAGTTTTCTATTCTCTCTTAGCCCACTCTGTTATTCCACTCACTATAATTGTTTTTTTCTTTTACAGTCCCTGTATCCTCTCCTCTACGAGTGTTCCTCCTCCTAAAGTGGATGCCTAAAATCTCCACTTTTGTAAAACAAAATCATGACACAAGCAAATAGCGAGTTTGAACTCTCTAAAGACTGCAGAATATGTTCTTCACCATATTATACCACATCATTGTTCATTCAACTTAAATACTTTAACCTTAACTGAATAGTGGCACAAACATGAACTGGGACACTACAGTACAGCTTTACCTCCTCCCATATCCCTAGTTTTTTTTAACTTTATCTCAGGTATTTTTCCAATATAACCCTACTCACTAGGCAGAAAACCTAACAAACAGTCCTTTAGTTTATTCAATTCTAGATTAACCTGATTAGCATACTTTCTGGCACTGACCTGCTGCACGGTGAGGTAACTGATAGTTTTTCATTGATGCCTAGTCTTGCCCTGTTCTTCAATTTGCTCCATTTGCCCTCACTTCACTTGGGCTCATGCCACTCCCCTAACCCTACCCTGAAATCCCACATACACCCCATCTATACACAAACTCCAACAACTCTGTCCCCTCATTTATACCATCCTATAATAATCTCTCCTCTACCCTCCCTTCCATTTAGCACCTTAGCCACTCCCCTACTTAATGTACGTCCATCCTCCACTATACCTAATCTTTTTCTTCCCTTTCCAACTTAACATACATCTCACTTGCTAATAATACACACATTCTCTCTCCAGCTCTACTTTCTCCTTTCCACCTTATCCTACCTAGCTATCAACTTTACCCTCTCTTTATTCTACATACCCTCTTCCCCTCTTCAGATTATTACAACTCTTTCTCTCTGATATGAAACTGTAAACCCCACACCCCTGCAGTTCTTCTAACCAATCTTTCATCTAGCATACTCATTCTGTCTATCTCACTTTTTTACCAAACTTCTCATATCTCTAGTACACCTCTTTAACTCTAAACCCTATCTCTTTGTCCCCCAATTTTTCAACTACCTCTACTTCCTTACCTAATCAATCTACAGCTATACAGATATCACTCCTAACCTCCATCAACTAAATCCCCCTACCAATACAAAGTGAAATCCCTCTCTAACATATAAAAACAGTTTAATCTACTAAATATTGCTATTACATATTTTCAAACAAACCTCTCCAAATATATCACTAACCAAAAGCTATTATTTTACACATTTATGTTTTCTACTGCACCTTTATGCAGTGACCTACACCCCCAATCCAGGTTCCACTACAACTAGTCCTCCCACACTTGGCAGAAATTCCCACAAATTATATATGGTTGTGATTTCCCCTCTCTGGACCAGTAATCAATGATACAAATACAACAGATGTCCACTATGGCTGAAATAACTCATTATAATAAAAATGAAAAAAATAGGTAAGAGCTTTCTTGGATGTCCTGCTTCTTCAGACCATTAAAACTAGTAGTACAAAACAAACATTAAAACATTTTATACCAATAAAATCAAGGAAGTAATGCACATGATAAACTGGAATGAAAGACCAATAAATTAAATGAAACAAGCCTATCATCTTCAACACTCCCCTCTGTGAAATCAGTGCTGTGTGTCCCTGCTCCAAGTAGCTGATACAGACACTGATTGAGATTTGATTTGCTAACACACACACACACACACACACACACACACACACACACACACACACACACACACACACCTGGGAAAAGCTGGCACAGATTTACTAGCTATGCCCCCTTCTGGTCAGGCTATAAGGTAGTTACTGCCACCAGACACTCCCAAGCCAGGTACTCTAAGGCTCTTACAAGAGTACCCAATTATGAGTAAAATTAATACTAATACAAATTGATCAATGCAGTAAGGCTTTCAGGAGTGGTCACAGAGTCTTCAAACAGATGTAAGTACTCTTAAAGGTTAAAATATTCTCTAAAGGACCAGCCACAATGAAAAGTTTAAATATATTTAATAATAAAAGAACATGAAAATATTAAATATTTATTTACAATAAACACCAACGTTTCAATCACAGGAAATATTAAAAACACAGATGGACAGGTTCACACAGTTACAGAAAAAACAATACTTAACTAAACTCACTATATTTTTCTAACTGATCTCGAGTTACTATTCCCTGGTCCCTTACTGGAGCAAAGCAAGATGATGCAGGTGAGAGATCTTTTTTTCAGGTTACCAAAAACAGAGTGCCCTGAAACTTCAGTCTCACCTAGTATTAAACACTATTTTTAGTGATGGATTACAGAATGACATCACACACATCTGGTCCCCATGCACCCCCCCCCCCCTCATTGCTTGAAACAGCCAGGATTTATCACCTAGGTGTCAAAAATACACACACAGTCACACACACACAGAGAGCCTTGCTAAGATCTGCTGCAACTCCTGGAAGTCATAAAACAATTTCAAAACTCCACCCTTGCAGAGTAGCAATTAGTTCACCCCAATGACAATGCATGAAGTTTCCTAGTACATACTTTTTCTCTCTGGCTGCATTGAGAACTGTAAGATACAATCTTTATGTCCTACATTTGAATTTAATTTCTCACTATTTCTCAAAGTTAGTTGGAGCAGAGCTTAACCTCTTCTGTTCCAGTATTCTCTTTTACAACATACACATTTAATCAGTTACAATAAGGTACAGTCTGATATATATGTATATTTCTTTTCTGTCTAGCAGGGCACACTGTTGATACATTTTTAACATAAGCAATTTTACAAATACACTTTTAAAAACAAGTATCTGTACAAATCAGTTTGATATACAAATGACATATAATTCTTTACAAAATTCCAGCTAGCTGTGCAGTGCTAGCATATGTTACACATACACTGTCCTACTTCTCTTGGCATATGATTTCAGACTTTCATGCTTGGATCACTCACCAACAACCAGACATTATTGCCACTTTATTTTAACACCTTATATTAAAGACACTAAATGTCACCACCCAGGCTAACAAACAATAAGATCTGACAAGCTCCACAAAAAGGAGGTGGTTTCCTAACACCTACAATATAGTTCCATATAGTAATACTATTTCACAGTTCTCCAATGCTGAAATTCTCATATATTTCCTAAAAATTAATTACTGCAAACAACTGTATCATCATAATCAACCAAGATCTTCTTGTGAAGTTTATTCCACTTGGATCTGGTTGTTTATTATTATTTCAAAAACTTCTGGTGGTTGTGATAAACTGTAT
This sequence comes from Protopterus annectens, assembly GCF_019279795.1. Classification (NCBI taxonomy): domain Eukaryota; kingdom Metazoa; phylum Chordata; order Ceratodontiformes; family Protopteridae; genus Protopterus; species Protopterus annectens. The sequence continues at coordinate 732,834,958 of NC_056750.1, forward strand.
TATCATAGTTCTTTACATGCCATCTGGCAACAACATACCCATATTAGAAGATATCTTAGCCTCAATTTCTACTAATATTAAAAATGAAACTATCACCCTAGGCATTGTAAATATCAACTGGCTACAGCTCATCTCCAACTGCCCTTCTTCAAATATTAATCTTTACAACTTCAAACAACTCATTAATTACCCAACTAGACCTAACAAAGGTAATGACAATGGATCTATTTTAGACTGGATTCTGTTCACTGACATTAAAGTAAACTAAATTCCAAAAGATACACACCCAGCCACCGGAACACAGGACCAGCAATAAAATACCAAAAAACACACCAAATCGCATATGCTTCTGGTATCTGTGTGGCAATGCAGTCCAAATAACACCAGTTAAACCAACGACATCAGGAAAAGCAAAACACTGTTCAAAAGTGTAAAAATAATAATTCTTTTAATTTCTTTGGATCACAGCAAGTAAGCGCTTTCAGGCACATCATGAAAATATAAAATATCAATGGATGTAAAATGCAGATACAAATACAATGTTAAAAATATACATTATATATATTATATATCATAAGTAAAGACATATGCTCTCTTTACTTATGATATATAATATATATAATGTATATTTTTAACATTGTATTTGTATCTGCATTTTACATCCATTGATATTTTATATTTTTATATTTCGTATTTATATGTTTTAGTGAGTAGTTCATGATGTGCCTGAATTTAAAGTGCTTTTTAGAGGGCTAATTCAAATGTACTGTGATGAATCTGAGTTGAGTAATCAACCAATGAAATCATTTGTAGAACTATTTAAAATGGTGAGAAGGAACTGATGTTTGTATTAGTCTGATGAAGCCTCCGGGCGAAAGCGCTTACTTGCTGTGATCCAAAGAAATTAAAAGAATTATTATTTTTACACTTTTGAACAGTGTTTTGCTTTTCCTGATGTCGTTGGTTTAACTGGTGTTATTTGGACTGCATTGCCACACAGATACCAGAAGCATATGCGATTTGGTGTGACATTAACAAAGTGTCCCCAGCTGGTACTCTTCCAAAAACCCTCAGTGATCACCTCCCAGCCTTTATAAACCAGTTTCCCCCTCCTATCAAAATCAACATCAATATAAACAAATAAGGAACTTGACTAAATTTAATCCACTGACTTTCATCAATATTCTGAGAAAAACAAATTAGCATTTACTAAAAACTTTCCCTCTTGATCAGGCAGTTGGTTACTTCAACACTACATTTATAGATACACTAAGTAGCCTTGCACCTCTTCATGTACAGAGAATCAAAACAAGTAATGCCCCATGGCTAACCAAGCCTACTAGACTTCTTATGTATGCCAGGGACAAAATATGGAAGCTATGGCAAGCAACTAAAAACACTCCAGTCCTGTTAAAATTCATATTTCGGTCTCATATCCATAGCTAGTGGGGGTTGGCTTTACTGGTCTGAAATTGTCCAGTAAAATGACAAAACAAGTCATGGGCATTCAGAATTGCCAATGAGCCGAAACACCTGATGTTCATAAGGATCATTTGCATATATCCCAAGTGCCTCTGATACAAGAGGTTTGGGAGGTCACTCAGTGGAAGTTCTAGATTTGCTGGAGTTTTCATTTTGTTTTTACTGATTGTTTTATCTCCAAGATCTTGGAAAAATGCATACATAACTCAACTTCTTCACTTTCTTCTTCACAGCCAAATCCTATCACCCAACTAGGCCATAGTACAACTGCCCTTATTTCTTTTATGGATGCAGTTAACAGAGCCTGTAATGCTGTCAAAATTGTCTCCACCCTCTTCCTAGACCTATCAAAAGCAATCTCACCTTTTACTTCTAGCCTAACTCTCTAAGATTGGCCTTTCCCACCCCACACTGAACTCGTTCTCAAGTTACTTAACAGATAGACAACAGGCTGTCAAACGGCATAACTCCATCTCCAAATTTCTTAACACCTCTACTGGGGTTCCCCAAGGTTCCATACTTGGACCTCTTTTATTCAGCATTTTCATTAACATTTTCTGTTCATCTCTGTCTTAAAGATCTGTTATTCAATAAACAGACAACTCAACTATTGTCTGTTCTGTTGACTCCATTTCTGACCTACAAGAATCAACTCAAATGGCCTTCTTCTGCAGTTAAACCTGGATATACAATAACCATCTAGCCCTAAAACCAAATAAAAACAAAATCATACTATTCACTCTGAAGAAAGCTCCCTTAAATAAAACCCAGTTCACTATCTATTCTCAAAGTAAGGTAATAATCCAAGTTGTTAAACACACACAATTCCTAGGAGTCACAATTGACAAACACATGACATTTGACCTGCACTTTCAATATAGCATTTGTAAAACTCACCAAAGACTTGGAATTTTTTATAGACATAATCATTCCCTAAGCCTGTCCATGAAACACACTTGCTTCTACTTAACTACTATTCTAATATCTGCAGTTCCCCTCTGGTTACTAACCTCCAATCCTCATTAAAATCTAAGGTTGCAAAATGTTACAACAAAACCGCCAAATTTGGGACAAATTTTGAATACTATACCCATTACTGGACTGCTCTACACACACTAAAATGGTTGTAACTACCACACTATCTCTCTTTCTTGAAACTAATTACAGCTCACAAGATGCTCTTTAAACCCGCAGATTGTCCTGCCCATCGTTCTGTATATAGCTACTATCATTCAAAGAGGCCCCCTTAGATCTGAAAATCAGCACCTCTTGCAGATAGAAAAAAATTAACCTCCAACTCAGCCAGCTTCTTTACTCCTGCTCAGTAGCCACAAACTGGAATGCTCTACCACTATCAGTTAGAATAAGGCAGAATCAGTCTATTTCAAACCTTCACTACACAACTACCTAAATTCAGTCTGGAATTGTACCTGCACCAAGCCACCTTAGAATATGTATTACTGAGATGTTATGTTATATACTATCAAATAATGATGTGTGAAAATCCTCACTACTCTAATATCTTGAAATTTATGTAATGTTACTCTATTTTTATGTCACCCAATTGTTTATCTTGCACCTATAGGTCATCTAATTTCTAAAAATGTTCCCTTGTTGTATATACTCATATCATTGTATACATTATCATATGTATTTCAGTCCTTTATGTTCATGTACTGAGAAGCTTTTCTCCCTGGGCCTCCACTGAAAATGGGTTCTCAGTGGCCCAGTGGAGAACTAAAAACAAGAAACACCAACAAATGAAAGCAAACAATTAAGCAGGCAACCACAATCCACACAACTATTTAATGAAATTAAGCACTTTTGTCCGAAAATTCAAAGAATGGCCCAGGGAAACTTCCTGAGAAACAAAATGCAAATAAACAAACAAACAAATAAATACACAAATATTTATCTATTTATATCTATATATGGGTCTACCTAATAAGACCGAAAAGCCACAATATTGAATCTCACAAGACTGAGACGACATTGCCCAAACCTCACATGAATGAAAACCGTAACACCAAAAACTCTGGGTAAGTAATCACTTGTCAGTCATGGTGAACTTTGCCTTTTCCCCACTGCAGTGCAGTCTCAGAGTTGGTATATTTATTTGGAGGTACAGCTGCCCTCCTACATGGGTGGGTTTAATTTGCTTAGTTTTCCATTTTTGTGTTCCAGACATGTGGTTGCTTACCCAGAGTTTTTCCTCGGTGTTCTGGGTGTTCATTCATGTTGGGTTTTGGCAATTTAATTTTGGTCTTGTGGGATTAGATATTGTGGCTTTTTGTCTTCTCAGATAGGCCCATATACATACATATATATATATATATATATATATATATATATATATATATTTATATATATATATATATATATATATATATATATATATATATATATATATATATATATATATATATTTCTCTCTGTATATATACATCTTTCTCTCTCTCTCTCTCTCTCTCTATATATATATATATATATATATATATATGTAAAGACACACATATATATATATATATATATATATTATATATATGTGTGTGTGCGCGCGAGTATGTATACATATATATATATATATATATATATATATATATCTGTCTAGCTGTAGATCCAAATACAAACATACATACATGAAGTAATAAAGAAATCCAGAAAATGACTGACATATAGTTAAAGATTATTCAGTTTGATTTGTGGAATTTTAATTAAAACCCGTGTTTGAAATTGAACTTGAGTAAAATTAAATTGATGCTGAACTACTCTTTGCAGTGCAAACATATTACAGATTGAACATAACAGTGCAAATCCATCAATGTGCTGGGCTAATCTAAGAGCTCTGCATTGCTTTCATGAGATATTTTAAAGGTGGAGGCTAGAAGATGATGAAGCACAATCTCCAGACAAACTACAGGAACTTCCCAATGGGTGAAGGTGGTGCTATCCCCTGTAATAGACTGAGATCTGCCCTCAAAGTATCTGATGATCCAAAAGGTATTATTAAACTGTGAACTGCTGTCAACTTGCTTAGAAAGTCTTGGCATCATTAAGTGCCTTTCCGAAGTCCAGGAGCAAAGTACTGTTAACAGTGCATTAATTAAAGTCAGATCAATACAAATACAGTTTGTTATGACTGGAAACCTGTGTATGCTCAATTGTCAAAGTGAAATCCATGCCATTAGTCCACAATCATTTATGAGTGTCAATGCAATGATAAATGTGAGTGTGCCTGTTTTCTTAACTTTTCAATGAATGATACAGAAAGCCAAACGTTCTATACTTCTGTAGTTACTGGGTGCAGCACCTGTCCCACTGTTATGTAAACAGATTATTATTGCTGACTTCAGAGTTACAAAACATATTGTTCAAACCTACTCTATTTAAAAAAAAAACAATGAGAAAGGAGGTCAATGGAGTATACATTTTTTTAAATGGGGTCATGGGGATACTCTAAGAAAGTATTTTTAAGATACAGCATTTTTTTAAGTCTAACTTAGTTTGTTGATTTCTGAAGACGGTAATGACTAAATGTTCAAAAGCAGAACTTAATGGCCAAGGTTGAAGTATTGAGCCAGCATAAGGTATTTTACTATCAAAACATGCATTTCAGCTCATTCTGTAGCACACAGGAGTAGAAAGGGACTGGGATGTTATGACATGTCAGGATGTCTGCCAGCTGCTGTCTTCTTTCCAACAACTCCATTGGACTGTTTCTACTGTTACCATGATGTCCTAAACAGTAATGTGTTTTCCTATTTAATGTTATCATCTTACTAGGATACATGGCCTTAACAGCTCTGTATTTAATACTTAATACAAATACTTTTGACTGACTCAGGATCCTACACTTTCTATTAAATCCCATATGGACCTGTTATCTTGAAAAATCAGTACCCAGGTCAGAGCCACACACTCCACTTAAAATTCCATCTCCCCAACCCAAGTTGGGCCTCACTAGCTATAAATATACTAATCCCAAGATTAGAATATGCACAACCCATCAGTATATTACAGTCCACCAGAAAAACATGCATGTCATTTAATATACACTAAACAGTTTATGTAGATTCATCCAATCTGCACACACACACACACAGCTGAATGCCATCACATATTTCTTCAGATGTTAACTGGCACCCTGATATTACTCAGGTAAATATCAAATTGTCCAACTTTACATTGGTCTACAAGTACTGTGCTTCTCCCGCCTTCACTTGTAATCTCTGAATACAGAAATACAGTATACTTACTTTCCACATATCCTGTCCACCCCTACTTAAACTTGCCAGTAGGAAAATATTTTCACTATAGCTGTACTAATAAAGGCATCTTGGGGGCTCAGATGTAAGTGGATGCAAAATTCCGGTCATGACGACTCAGGAGACTTTTTCACTAATTACTTTAGAAATAAAAACTGCAGCAGCCCTCCTAACATGGATCGGGTTGATACTTAAATCAGTGCCCTCACAACTGCAATAAAATCCAACCAGCATCCCTGTGAAGTGGTAGAACATGTACGCACCATGGGTGACTTTGTTATTATGTCATAGAAACACCTTTAGAAATAGTATTATCCAATAACTTCCTTTATTTTAATATTTTATTTTAATAATGAACTTTTTCTACTGAAAAGTGGGGTGGCAATTGGAGCTTCATGTGGTAGTAGTTTCGCAGACAGTGTGATGGCGTACTGGGAAAGATTCTTTTTATTTAACCACCAGTCATTCAAGGAACATGTTGTCTGGTACACTAGGCACCAGGACGACATATTCTTTTTGTGGAATGGGGAGGTTGCTCGGATCCAGTCTTTTATAACTGAAATTAAATCTTTTACACATTTTTTGGATTTTACCTTTCAAGTGGGGACCGAGCAAATTGATTTTTTGGATATACACCTCAGAAAGTATCCTTTCAATCACCGGTTTAGAACCACCATTTACCGTAAGCCCACATACTCTAAATCATTTCTACATTTTACTAGCTGCCACCCACTGCACCAAAAAAAAGCAGTAGTAAAAGGACAAGCAGTGAGGGCAGCCAGAATGGTTTCAGACTATGGGGATTTTATTTTAGAATGCGAACTACTAAAAATTATGTTTTGTAAAAGAAGCTACCCAAGTGCCTTTATTAAATTAATTATTGGGAAGAGAGTCTCGGGCCATTTTAGACCCTTGTTACGTAGAAGCTATGACATGAGTTCCATAGTAGAACAGAGTGAATCGCCCCTTGCTTCTAAAGCATACAGGCTCCTAGCCAACCCATTAGATTTTTAACCACCTTCTCAATAGATGCTTGTGCCATTAGGGAGATTATTAACAAAAACTGGATTTTCATTTCGGATGATACCCAACTTAGAAATTCCTTAAGTTCAATCCCACAATTGACCTTTAGAAAGGGTTTTAATCTGAAATGTTTAGTTGAAAGGTCCTCCAGACCTTCTAGAAGGAAGTTGGGCATGTATAATTGTGGCAGATGCCATCAATGTAGGCACATAAAAATAAAGTAAAAATCAGAGACAGAGAATATCACATTTATGGTAGATACAATTGTGATTCTCGGGGGGTAGTTTATGTAGCTACCTGCGACCAATGTGAGGCATTTTACATAGGAAAAACTGAGAGGAAGATAAAATCAAGGATTTATGAACATCAGTATAGCATTACTAATAAAATAAACACTAATGCTTTAGCTAGACACAGCTCAGTTTTTCCTGACCACCGTTTTACATTTGTGGTATTACAACTAATGGAGTTTAAACAGAGAGATGGACCTTGGGAATTAAAATTGGAAGAAGCAGAATTAGAATGGCAAGTTAGAACAGCAGCATACATTTTCCCTGGATTGAACGAGGCCCTATCTATTAAATGCTTATTAAAACTGAAGGCCCTCACTAGGTAGCAATGTTCTTTAACATGCATACAAATACTATGGTCCCCTGATGACATCATCTGTCTCGACAAGTTTGTATTGTGCATTCAAAAAACATGCTTGATTTTCGGGCTTTGGTGGTTTTTGTGTAAAATAATAATCAAACTTCTTTAAGGATTTTCTCTATTTAATAGAATGTATAAACATGTGGTAGACTTTAGAAATAACACAGAGCTGAGTATATGATTTTATACTATTTACATGTGACAAAATAGAATTAACATGTGTTTTAGTTTTACGAATAAGATACATAACCTGTGAGTTTATTTACATTTAGCGTATTTTATGAATTTAATACATGATCAGATTTTAATATTATGGTGCATAACTTACTAGAGTTTAGAGTTTAATATATATATTTTTATATGGCTTTTGTACAATGAGAGTGCCAATATTTATTAGGTGGTATAGAACTTGTTGACTTAGATGTACATGGTCAATTCTGATTTTAAATGATGTCTGTAAAAGTTTATTTCTTTCCTTCCCATAATGGGAATGTTTTTTATAGCAGATAGTACTTTAAACTTTAAAAATAGGCAATGTTGCTTTAATTTTGAATGTATATGATGACATCATTTTTGTGGCTATCAGTTCATTGGCTTTGAACCTTTTGAGGAAGTTTTAAATTGGGTAACTGAGAGCAAGTTGTTTCATTAAGTCTGAAGAAGCTGATACACTGGTGTCAGTGAAAGAGCTTACAAGAATAAAGTGGTGATCTGTTGCCTGCTCGTTTTTCCGTTTACTTTGGGTGCCTTTGTTGCCGAGTCAAATGGGAAAACCTCAGCCACTGAAGGGAAGTGACCCAGGTAAAATACGTAGTTTACTAACCTCCCTAAATAATATAATGAAAGAGATGAAAATGGACTTAAAGCAGTTAAAGTCTACAGATGATGAAATAAGGGCTGATGTAACTGTCCTGCACCAAAGACTTGCTAAGATTGTTTGAGCCAAAAGCAAGTGATGTGAAGATCTGAACACACAAGAATAAACTGAGGACCATATGTCTGCCAGGTGGGATGGAAGGGGATAACCTGAGAGGCTTCATTAGACATGCACATTCAGTACTGCTGAAGTATGACACCAACCAGAAGTGGAAAGGCTGCACTGTAATAACTCTATGACTGCTACCAGCCTCCCTTGACATCTGATAGTGAAATTCCTAAATTATCAAGATAGAGAGGAGATCTTGAGAGTGGTAGATGAACTGGGTAATAATTTCCAGTTACAGGGTGCAGCAGTTAATTTCAACCTGGATTAGCGGGTGGCCCTAATAAACAAATAGAAGGCATTTGTTCCCGCTCTGAGGTACTTCAAGGAATAGGGGGGTGTACTGAACAAGTGTGCTTCCCAGACCAGCTACAGTTTAAAAAGCATGAGAACCCATACTTCTTTATTCAGTTATCCAGATGAGGCTGAAGCATACTTCAAAATGAGATGAGAAATGCAGAAATCCTCCCCGGCACAACTTAACTCTGGGCTGGAAGCAAAACTTAAGCTGGTACAGTCCTCTGAGTAGAGTTTAAACTCGCCGGGTAGAATAAAAAAATTAACACAATCAATGAGAGAGGCTACTCTACACAATCAGTGTAATCATCTCAGGCATATAATCTGACAGCGGGATTTGCTGTTCATAACATAAGTATTTGTCTGAGGATGAACAATACAAAATTAGACCATCTTAGTGCAGCTGGCTGCCTCAATAGAGCTTTGGAGTTCTGCAGTTGTGTTAAAGAAAGAGTTCAATATTGTTTTTAATAAAGATAATGATCCCTTGCCTGAATCTGTGGTACAGAAGGTTACAGCCCTTACTGTGACCTGGGAAACAGGGTTCAGACAGTATCCCTGGAACAGGATTAGTCAGGCAGGCAGGGAGAGAATTAAAGGGGTCACGGCCCACTCTCATGTCTAAGGGATGCTAGGCAGGGTAATAGGTTTTTAGCGAATTCTCAGAAAAATGCAATTTCTCCAGTGCACACTGGGGAAACAACTTTCCTTGCTTGATGGGTGGGGGCAAGGATGGATATTAGCAATGTACCCAGATGACATAAGGAACAACTATCGTGGACAGCTCATTACACATCTCTATTCAGCACTGCAAGCAAGACATCCCTGGGGAAACACAAGACTAAGCAGAAAATGCTTAGACCATAATGGCTACTTAAATATCATATCCCACCCCCATTGTCCTCCACCCAGTGCTGAAGGACAATAGGGCCTTTTGGGTGGGAGGGGGTTAATGGATGACTGGCAGTCTGTGCAAACAGTGTGTCAAACACCAGAGGTAATGATCCCTTGTGGATGGAAGGTGAGATGATGATGATGAAATATACCATTAGGGTTTAGGTAGCCACAGCAAGAGACTGCCCCTACAACCAGCTGTATCTGCAGGAAAAACTGGTGTCCATGATGACCATTTAGAAATCAGAACATGACTGAGCAGCATCTGAAGTTAACTGAGATTGTCAAAAGAGTGGACTCGGGCACAAAAGAAGAGCTTGGGCAAACTGATCTAGCCTTAGGATTTGAAACTGCTAGAGTAAGTCTGTTCAGGCACTGCATAGGTCAGACAAGACCCTTTCTTCTAGTGCCTGCCCTGGCTGAAGGAGTAACCTGTGCCTGCAGGTATTCGTGAGCAAAGAAGTGAGTATTTGCATGGTTGTACAGCTTAAAATACATGGGTTACCCAATCAGTGCAAAGAATGAACAACAACAAATTCATACACCACTTTGTTTTTATAGGTTCATAGGTAGGTACTAGGCTATCTGCCCGAGGGCATTATAAGCCTAGCCAGTGTGTGTCAGCTTTTGCCACCCCATTGATTAATTAATTGATCATCTGTCAAGCAGGGCCAATGAAATGATCCCAGGGGTGTATTTTCTGTTACCCATCCACTCGTCAATGTTTCTCTTGAAGAGTGTTAGTGAGGGTCTCTAACTGATGTAATTTGGAATTTTGTTCCAAAGCATGGGGAGTCCCTGTGACAGGAATCTATCCCTCCAGCATGTTCTATTTATTGTTGTGGGGGGGTTTAGCTCACTAGAGTGGGTACCACTCTTCAAAAGAAACCTTGATGAGTGGATGGGAAACAAAAAGTTTACCTCGGGGATCACTTCAGTGGCTCTGCTGGACAGTGGCACAAGGAACTAATTTAAGGGGGTGGCATTCTGGCTAGGCTTATAAATGCCTTCAGGCAGATAGCCTAGTACCCACCTATGAACCTAGAGCGTGTGGCTCACAGTGACTTGGATTTCTTTAGGTGGAGCATGTCAATCAATTCTGAGTTGGACGTGGCTTTGTAGTCAGGCAGAGATCACCTCTGAGTAAGCGATATGCCACTGAGTACAGCCGGAGTTTTTTCAGTCGGGCTGCATAGGACATATGTTTGAGGCCAGTAATCCTCTTGGTGAGGTACTTTTGTGGTCTTTCCAGCTGTTGGAAGTGTCTTGTGAGGTACATCCCAAATGGAGCATTGTACTCTATGATGGGTCTAATGAGTGACGAGTAGAGGGGCACTATAACCTCTTTATTTCTAGATGGGAACCCTTTAGTAATTAGAAGGGCCACATGGAAGGATTTCTTAACTACACTGGCAATATGATTGTCAAAGGAGAGATTACTATCTACCTGGGTCCCCAGATCTCTTATTACCTCTTCTGCATTAAGGGGCTGCCACCTATGTAGTAATTAGTGGGTGTTTTGTTTTTCCCAAATGGGATGACTATGCATTTTTTGGCATTTAGCTTGAGGCCATGACTTTGACACCACGTGTCTGTCTCAGTAAGGCCCTTTTGAAGGATGTCTATGTCAGCCGGAGAGTCAATTATGGTTCCCAGTTTGCAGTCATCAGTGAACCTAGTTAGCCATAGTCCTCCTGTGTTTGCCTGTACTTCTGAGAAGTATATGCTGAATAGTAGGGGTCCCAGGACCGAGCTTTGTGGGACACCACTTGTGACTGCTTTAGAGTCAGACCTGGAGCCTGCTATTCTTACTATGCAAGTTCTGTCTGTAAGCCAGTTGGCAACCCATCTCGTGACTTAGGGGTTTATGTTCAGGCTGCTGAGTTTTTCTGTAATACCCAAGTGGGGAATGGTGTCAAAAGCCTTGGTGAGGACAAGGTAGGCTGTGTGAACCACCTTTCCCTTGTCTATGGCCTTGGTGACTCTCGAAGAAGTCAACCAGGTTTAGTAGGCATGATCTGCCCTTAACAAAGCCAAACTGGGTTGGGTCAAGAGTTTGGAGGTTCCCAATGTCTTTGTTAATGAGTTCCATGATGATGCGCTCCATAGCCTTGCAGACCAGGCTAGTCAGGCTTATGGGACGATAGTTACCAGGGTCAATTGTGACCCCTCCTTTGTGGAGAGGAATAACCATTGATGTACGCCATTCTATGGGCACATAGCCTGTGGAGAGGCTGAGGTTGAACAGTGTGTTTAGGTGGGGGGGTTAGTTCGTTCTGTAGTTCGTTAAAGACGCAGCCTGGGACACCATCTGGTCCCACTGACACTGTGTTTCTGGCCTTTGAAAGGGCTGTTTTTACCTGTGTGTCTGTGATTTTTGGGACACTACACTTTTCTGGTATTGTTATGGGCCCTTTTGGAGGTGAGAGGGGGGGTAAAGTTTGCACTGAATCTATCTGCCAGGATTTTGGCAATATCAGTAGGTTCAGTATATTTTGTGCTATTTTGCACTAGTTCAGTGCATATCTGTGAGTTGCCACTTAGATTCTTAACATAGCTAAAGGAGGCTTTGTGGTTATCTTTTGAATCCTTGGCTATTTTTCTTTTGAAGTTAGCCTTGGATGATTTCATGAGGGACCTTAGTTTCTTACTGATACTGATCAGGGATGTCTTTCCTTCTTGGGATTTGCTTTTTTTCTGAACTAGTTTCCTCCTTCTATTGTATAGCCTGTTTATTGCAGGGGTCCACCAAACTGGTTTCCTTCTCTTATAGGAGTGAGTCTTGGTTTTGCTAGGGATGGCATGACCCATGCATCCTTGTAGGTGCTCATAGAGTGCATTTGTAAAGGTTTCTGCATCTTGGGCAGCATTATCCTTTAGCGTTGGGGCTGTGAAACTTACCACCTCTGTCTTAAGTAAGGTGAAGTTTGCTTTAGAAAAGTTTTTTACTGTGGTTTCCTTAGTTTGGGGTAGTGATGGGGTGTGGACATCCAAAGTGATTAGTTTATGGTCTGATCTAACCAGTGATGGGTTGACCTCCGGTGTAGAACACCTGTCACCCATGATGGTGATGACCAGGTCCAATATGTTTTCACCTCTGGTAAGGGAGTTTACCAGCTGATCCAGGTTGTTTGACTTGATGAATTCCAGGAAGCGCTGGGCCTGGGAATTTGTACTCGAGTAGTTTTCCCAGTGAATGGTAGGGTAATTGAAATAACCCAATATCAGGATGTTTGTTAGGGCCTTCATGTTTTCTAGTGTCTCCAGAAAGGTGGAGTAGTGGTCCTGGGTTATGGAGGATGATCTGTAGCAGGCCACAATTTGCACTGCAGATTTGCCCGATGTTAGTTGCACATGGATGATCTCAGAGGTATCATGCTACGCCACTAACCTGGAGGTGTAGGTATCCTTGATGAATATGGATACACCCCCTCCTTTTGTGTTTCAGTCTGTGTTCTGTGGCCGAAATGTGTGGTATGAGTTGTAGCCCGGTAGTGCTGGGGTGCTCTCTGGAGCCTTGAACCAGGTTTCAGTTACTACACAGATGTCGACATTCTCCATACTGAGGAGTGCTTCGAGCACATGCATTTTGAGATTTAAACTCCTGGCATTGAGTAGCATAACCCTCAGTTTTTTGTTAACCATGCTGTTTACGGAGGTGGGTTTGACTTTTGAGCCTTGCCTAAAAAAGGCACTATGGGGGCAGCAAGAGCCTTGGCCAGTATTCGAAAGCCTAGGGGTGACAGGTCTAAGCAGTCTCTTGCGAAGAATCGTGGCTTGTCGAGCATGTCATCTCAGGCTGACACACACTGGATCCCCTTTGAATGAGACCAGAAGCTTAGCCAATTGTTGAAATTGATCATTTTTTTCTTTATACTGAGGTATCATTCTTGGTTAGGGCAGGATGCTACTCAGGGTTAAGGTCATACCAGCCTGGGCTGCATGATCAGAGAGCTCTTCCATGTCTCTTTTCATGTAGTCCAGGGAGGTACGTCTCAGGTCATTCACACCAACATGAACAATGGCAGAGTCATATTTGTACTTGTTCTGGAGTGACCTGAGTGCTTGCGTTATATGGCGGATTCTGGCTCCCAACAGGCAGCTAAAAGTAACCTTCTGCTTGTCCAGCCTAGTGAGTGGGACGTCAGTGTGCCTGACTATAGAGTCACCTATTACTAGTGTGTTAGGTATGTTATTTCGCCTTAAGAGCTGTGATTGTGTGGCACACTGATTTTGTATTTTATGTGTTGTCTGGTTTGTGACGGGAAGTGCAGGTTGTTTGGGTGTCTTCTTTGGAGGTCTCTGATGCTTTTGCAGGTTTTATTTAGAGCCTCCGAATATGATTTTGTGTATTTATGTGCATTTTTTGTCAGTGCTGTTTTAGTAGGTCTGTGTGCAGCTGGAGGTGTGGTGCAAGTGTTAACTTTCTCCTCTTGACTGTCTGTTCCAGTCTTGGGTGGAGACAGCTTAGCTTCCAGTTTGGCAGTATAACTGCATCTCTCGCATATGTTAGTGTTTTGTGGTAGGAGGAGAGGGTTGTCTTTGTACATGAGGCAGTTGTAACATTGCCTCAGGATACCCAGATTCACCAGCTGGACTGGAGAGTGCACCTGAAGTTGCCCTTTGGTCATGCCTGAATAGTAGGGTGAGCTGCTTAGTCGCTTGTTTGTTGAGGGGTGAATAAAGAGACTTGCCCTGCTGGGCAATCAGTGTCAGGGTATATTAGTGCTTGCTATTAGGTCTGAGCAAGTGCTGGGCTGTAAGATGCTTTTTGAGTGCTTAGGTTGAGAGTTAGACTTATTTCAAGGGAAAAACTGAAGAGGTGACTTAGTGGAGCTGGGAATAATTTAACCGTAGCTAACCGGCACTGCCCGATGCGCAAAACCGTGCAAACACAGTTTTTATAGTAGGGAAATGAAAGAGATAGAAATTAGCCCAAAATGGCCAATAAGCTACTAACTTCTGGGCTGGAACCACTCCTCCAGGGACAGATAGGTTGCTCAATGCTCCCCTCTCTGACAAGTGAAAAGAGAAACTTCCTTCTATCCAAGTAAGGTATGGGCAACTCAGAAACTAGTATCACAGCCCTGAAGTCCGCACTAGCCTGAAAACTGGGCTATACTATCTTAGAAAGGCGGGAAACAAGGAATTTTTAATTTTTTTTTTAAATAAGGCAAAAACAGTACAAAAATACACTTAAAACAGCTTTAAATGATTACAAACGATCAGAAAAGGCTATCGCACTTTAGTGTGTAGATTTCTTCTTCTTTCGGCTTTTCCTGGTTAGGGGTCACCACAGCGGATCACCTGTCCGCTCATGATTGGCAGTGGAATTTTACAGTGTCGAGTTGCCAGCTTGCCGCCCAACCTTCCACAGAAGGCACACACATGCACAAATTCATACCTAGGGCCAATTTAGAGTGTCCAATCCACCTAAAGCATGTCTTTGGGATGTGGGAGGAAACTGGAGCACCCAGAGGAAACCCATGCGACCACAGGGAGGACATGCAGATTCCGCACAGAAGGCACCCTAGCCGAGGATCAAACTGGAGAAGCTCTTGCTGTAATGTGCAGCCTACAACAGTTAAATTATTTAAACAAAAAACTTTTTAAAAGTAAGTACAATATGTGAAAAAAAACAAGCTTTTAAATCACAATAAACGCTGGAAAATCTGCATTTAGGCGGAAAACAGTTAAGTACAGCAAGAAAGTACAGAAAACTGATACTTAATCACTCCAAAGTCTCTCTTCTAAGCTAGAAGGCTTGTATCGATTTAAGGCTTTCTAGTGCTACCCAGTATATTAGTTACAGGAAAGATGGGAAACGAGCACAGATGTGTTCTTTTAAACCAGAACATTGAAAGAGATGGACAAACTGTCCAAATGGTCAATAAGCTACAATTTCTGGGCCTAGAACCTCTCATAGTAGACAGGCTACCTAGTGTTTACCACTCCCACTGATAAGCTAGAAGGCTTTCTTCCAACACAGAAAGGCTTGCGGGGCTCAGAAGCTTACCAACAGTCCTGGATACAGCAACTCTGTATCTGGACTAGGCTAGTTACAGGAAAGGTGGGAAACAAGCGCAAGTGCAGCTTTTAAACCAGAACGTTGAAAGAGATGGAAAAAAAACTGCCCAAACGGCCAATAGCTACAATTTCTGGGCCAGGAACCACTCCTCTTGTGGTAGATAGGCTACCTAATGCTTACTACTCTCACTGATAAGCTAGAAGGCTTCCCTCCAACACAGAAAGGCTTGGGGGGCTCAGAAGCTTACAAAGAGTCCTGGATATGGCAAATCTGTACCTGGACTAGACTAGTTACAGGAAAGGCAGAAAACAAGTACAAACATAGGCTTTTAAGCCAGCAAGTTGAAAGAGATAGAAAACTGCCCAAACGGCCAAATAAACTACAATGTCTGGGCCAAAACTCACTCTTCCCATGGAGGATAGGCTACCTAGTGCTTACCACTCTCACTGATAAGCTAGAAGGCTTCTCTCCAACACAGAAGGGCTTGGGGGGGGGGGCTCAGAATCTTACCAACAGTCCTTGATACAGCAAATCTGTACCTGGACTACACTAGTTGTAGGAAAGGCAGGGACCAAACGCAAAATGGGCTTTTAACTAGAAGTAGAAAGATATGGAAAAACTGCCCAAATGGCCAATGAACTACAATTTCAGGGCCAAAACCAACTCTTCCTGTGGTAGATAGGCTATCTAGTGCTTACCTGTCCCACTGATAAGCTAGAAGGCTTCCCTCCAACACAGAGAGGCTTGGGGGGCTCAGAAGCTTACCAACAAGTCCTGGATACAGCAAGTCTGTATCTGGACTTGACTAGTTACAGGAAAGGCAGGAAACAAGCTTAGAATTTTTTTTTTTTGTTACAGAAAAGCAGCTAAAACAGCAGTAAATACAATTCAAATTGTAGTGCAGGCCAGCACACCTGAGTGTGTAGCAACACTACGGCAAATACAGTTCAAATAAATGCAATTAAATTAACAAATGACTTAAAACAAGTGCAGAAGGCAATAAATTAGAAGGCTACTAACGAGCAGTAATAAGTGCAAAGTAAGATCGACTGAACAGATAGCATGCAGGAGAGCAACTAAGACAGTTACAGTAAGAGCAGCTGAATTTAAAAAAAAAAATATATATATATATATATATATATATACATATATATATATATATATATTTTTTTTTTTTTTTTTTTTTGAGGGAGGGAACAGAGCAGGATAAAGAGACTACAGGGGCTGTCCTTCCCAAATGCTCTCTTTGTACACAATTCAGATGCAACTTTGACCAGATCACCGAATGTATCACCAATGGCCAATTATAAAGAACCATTTCCAGGAAAATGTCTACTTTGGGATTTATTTTTTCTTAACTCAGTAAGATCACTAGAAACAACTGTCCCATTTCATGGAACACCCAGGAGCAGTTAACAGACGTGCACTTGATTAAGATGTAGGGAAATAGAGACTGAATCATAGCCATGTCTACAATATGAAGCTCATCCTCTTAACATAATGTTACCACTGTACATGGTATTTAACTCACACAGGCAAATAGTATTGTTGTCCGCATGTATGATTTGGCAAAATTTTACATACATTTTAGTTTAAATACTTGGGATCAACAGTTTAGAGTAATGGTGAGTGTGGAAGAGAGGTGAAGAAGAGAGTACATGCAGGATGGAGTGGGTGGAGAAGAGTGTCAGGAGTGATTTATGACAGACAGGTACCAGTGAGAGTGAAAGGGAAGGTCTACAAGAGGGTAGTGAGACCAGAAATGTTATATGGGTTGGAGACTGTGGCATTGACAAAAAGGCAGGAGTCAGAGCTGGATGTGGCAGAGTTAAAGATGTTAAGATTTGCAATGGGTGTGACAAGGGTAGACAGGATTAGGAACAACTATATTAGAGGGTCAGCCCATATTGGAAGGTTTGAGACAAAGCCAGAGAGGCAAGATTACATTGGTTTGGACATGTGCTGAGGAGGGATGCAGAGTATATTGGGAAAAAGATGCTAAGGATGAAGCTGCCAGCTAACAGGAAAAGAGAAAGGCCTAAGATAAGGTTTATGGATGTGGCAAGAGAGGACATGCAGGTGGTTGGTGTGACTGAGCAAGATGCAGAGGACAGGAAGAAATGGAAACAGTTGATCCACTGTGGCGACCCCTAACGGTAGCAGCCGAAAGAAGAAGCCAAATAGTATTGTCCTTGGTGCAACCATCGCTACATATGACCATTAAAGTACTTGAACACTGGAATCCCTAATGATTGCTGAGCAGGAATAAAAAAAGACAATAACAATTTTGGAGCACTGAAACATAAGGTGGTCTTGCTTGTTAGATGCATCTCATGATAAAACTGAAGAGCTATATAGATACTGTTGTGGGTATGTGCTGTTCTGTCATTGTATAAGGTCGCTTCTGACATCCTGCATTTTATTTCTCACGTATCTTATCACTTCAGACAATTCTTACAATGTTTTAAATTCATAAATGACAAAGCTAAACTAAATACATATTTTTTTTGTCACTGTTAGTGCTTTGGGGACATAGTCTTTTAAAAATACCAAACAACAGTGTCCTTCTCACATGCAAAATAAACAAACTAATGCAAAATTCTTAGAAAATTATCTTGTTCAAGTAAGAAGACAGTACTGGGTTTACAGCTATTCATTTCTGCTTGCTCAACTATGTTATCATGTACAATTTCAAATGTAATTTATAATTTTATTTATGTACTCTTGGGTGTGAATACATACACACATTAAAATATGTATATTTTTACAGAATATTTTTAATGGATGCTGAAGAGTAGACACCATATGCTACAGTGGGAATTGTTTCATCCATATTAATGTTACAATAAATTACTTTTCCTAAACTGATTTTGGTCTCTTATTTGAAAAGTAACTACTCTGTGCCTTAGCTGCTAAGTTGATTTGGACCCTGAATGCTCTAAATAAGAGATTACATTTCAGTAGCTGGAAAAGGATGTGGGACAGCTTCCGTCATTATGAAACCTGAAGAAGCAAAGAACAGAGATAATTCAACTATACCCAGGTAATTTTGAATTCCTAATACATCATAACTTCTAATAAAGACCAATTACCTTTGCAAAAGCTGTCTTAAGTGATTTTTAGTATCACAACATATGAGCTCCATATCAATGAATGAATCGGTCAGAAATGCATGACATCTGATGATAACTGCAAGGCCTCCAAATGAGAGATCATTAACAGGCAGACATCCTAATATTCAAACAATTATGAAAATGATTTTAAATATAATTCAATGTTCAATGATTCTTTCATTTAGTCTTGTATCCTAAGTAGCTCATGCTGTGATTGATTAAACCACTATTGTGCAAATTTGCATAACTGGCTACTAAATGCAGTTGAGGCAAAATTTTCAGCGGCTCAGAATGAACTGAAAGCATACCAAAACTGACATATTCTGCACACTAATGTAAATCCGTATTATACAAATTAAATGTTACTCCATTGTTCTTATAGCGAAAGGACATCACCAAGAAAAAAAGATACTAACTTAGCTGTGAAGGAAAGCAATACTTTTTATTTAATTCAAAGTAAATGACTGCTGTATTGTGAATGCATACTACAAAAAGAAGACAAATGCTATGAATAAATGTCTGGTTGATGCAGCTATTACCTCACAATTGCACATCCTCTGCTCCCTGTCTGATATTCTCTGAGGCCAAACTGCTCTAACCTGTTTGTTAAGACTCATTTGTCATGACATCCCACCACCCTTTAAGAAAGCGCAGTTAATTGCCCCCCATCCTCTCAAAAAGGAAAAAAAAAAACATGTCTCTATCCATTTGAAGTATTTTTGCAGCACACTGCAAATTTTGAATTTTTCTCCCTTATTCTTTCTTCCAAACTGAATTACTTCATGCATCACTAAGTCTTGCGCACTATTATAAAGAACCCTTCCACACTCAAGAAGAGTTTTGCAGTCTTCTTTTTTAATTGTCTCTCTCTCCTTGTAGCATCTTAACTTGTATTTCATTTTTCTCATCTTACATACCTTTTTGTTTACATTAGATGGATCTTTTACAAATTACCAGTTTCCAAAACCAGAGATGATATTGTTTTATGTAGGCATTGTGTACTGGGAGCACCAAAGTTCTGAATTCTAGTCTTAGTCATATGGACTACTACTAGCTGAGTCCTGACACACAGAGTAAAACAGTACTTTAACATCTCATTTTCAGTTTTTACAAAATAATTGTATTTTCTGTTTATAGGGGCTGGTTTATATATGACTGTCCTAGTAAATTTCAATGCAGTAGTTCTTCATGTACTGGAACTCATTTCAGGATCAGTAGAAAAGGAAAAATAAACCCAGGGATTCATGAACATTTCTGCCACGAGTCTTATGGCTTATGCAAACCTCATTATCAGCTAATTTATATGTTTGAATTGCTGATCTGCAAGTCTCAGTAGTTAACTGCTGCTCATGTAGGCACTGGCATCCTCCCAACACACACACACACACACACACACACACACACACACACACACACACACACAACTACACAGTCAGACACAGACAGACACACACCACAGACCCCAGACCTGTCTCTGATTTGTTTGCCTCCCATATCTATTGGTACCATCCAATCCCAATACTCCCACTAACTGAAGTGCTGTTAAGGCACAAGAGTTTAGACTACTCCATGAGGGCTGTTTGCTATTATTTCCCCCGCCCCTTCCTCCCCATAATAGTTTAAGTTTATTATACTTTGTGGCTAGTGTTTCTCCTCACCTCCCTGATATGCATATACCCCATTTGGTCAAATGCAGTTTCCCCTTGGGGTCTAGTGTCCCCCCATCCCACCCCCAATCCCTTTACTGCTGTACATGGTGTTATGGCACAATTGTAGTTTCCCTGGTGGCTACTGTTCCATCTCCCCGATCTCCATACTGCTGTAACTACTGGCATGGCACTCAGTCTATAGTCATCTCTGGTGTTTTCTGCCACCACTCCCCCACCTTCTGATCCTGTACTCATTCCATGTTTTGGCCACGTTCACTACTTTATTGTGGGGCTGGCCATGCTGACCTACAAAGTAAAGCAACGCCTTGAATAACTTAGCACGCAGATGCCTTCATGGAGTCAATTCTAGGGGAGAGAGCAGAGGGCTAATTAGTATATACCTCTTTCCAAAACTGCCTTATTAGCAGTCAGCATGGCAGCAGAGACAGTCCTTCATGGTGTTGTATATCTTCATGCTAGAGTACACATTAAGCAGAGCCCTTCCATGGCCCTCATCAAATGCAGTTTGGATCAATGGATGGGGAATCATAAATTGACACCTGGGGTAGCATATATGTCCCTCATGGACAGGGGCAATCTGTAAGATGCTCAAGGCATAGGCACAAACCCATCCAATCCTCTTACACCTTGGGATCATATATATTGGGTGAAATTAGGTAATATTAGCTGAGCTCGTAAGCCATTATCCCTCACAGCACAATGTTAGGGTCATTTCTGAATATAAAAAGATTACAGGGACATGTACACTTTTATGGATTCCCCATACAATGTGTATGTAATTGTTTGAGGCAGCATGCAAAATATACCACATGCTACAAGTAACAGTTGTATATGCTATACAGAATTTTTTGAAAAGCCAGTATATTAACCTTAACAGAAAGACTGCAATGATGTAAGTTTGCATGTTGATGACAAAACATGAGTAATCTACAGCTCCTATGATAATTGTAAACATACTGCTATTGCGCTGTTAGCTTACTAGAATCCAAGCAAGATAAAAATAAAAGTAAACAAAAAAAAAACAAAAAAAAAATAGGCAGTACAGTAATGCCTACTTTAAAACAGTTTGGTATGTATGAATTACAAAGCTTATTAACAAGGAATGTTTTGAAATCATATCCTTCCTTATGGTGTTCTTTATTGGTAGTTAAGTGCAATCTGTTTGATATATAGTGTATGGTGAAAGGTAGGTAAAGATGCCCTCTGTCAGATAATAATGTTCACTGAAAGACTGTTGTGTACATTAACAGAGTTCTACTTAATTTCAAGGGTGGTTGTAAAAGGAAAACACAACAACTAGCCACGTGTACCGGAACTGCACATGCGTTCTTCCTATCCAGACTGCCATTTAACCACTCCGGATTACAATCAGAAGGTGCCTGTAAACTGATGCCCAGAAGTCTATGCAGTTACAAAACGCATAGACTGGAAGGAAATCAGACTACAATGTCTGCAGTCATGTACCTGGATAGATAGCCACTGATTGGCTCCTGGCTCAGGAATTCATATTTTGTGCTCTCATCTCGTTGTTGCAAAGGAAGAAACTGGTGTAATTCAGAAGCTGGTTGGTTCCGCAGGGAGTATACAGGTACTTCAATGTGGTGTGTGTGTGTGTGTGTGTGTGTGTGTGTCTATGTGAGTGAACCCTGTTAAGAAGCGGTGCCTGTTATGGACTAGTTCTATATCTTAAGCCCACTTCCTGCTGAGGCAGGTTTCAAATCCCCCACAGTCCTGAACAGGATAAAATTGTTACCTAACATGAATGAATGAACAAATGAAGGCATGCAGCTTTTAACAGCCACACAAATCTGTTGTCGTTTCTGCTTCAGATCACATTGATAACATTTATTCCTTTGCTTCCCTACTTTTCTCTGTTCTCATTTTCTCATTCTTGATAACAACTGTGCAGACAGATGACAGAATAACTTTTCGATAAAACTTTGAACCTGATACTGCTGCATTCTCTAAGCTAGTCTGGTGTTACACCATTTTGGCAAATAAATATAAGAAACATTTTTCTAACTTTGCAAGTTTTTTATATATATATAATCCACCTTCTCAGTTAATACTATAATGTAACATTTTAGGTCATTGCATTCATCCAGTTCACATTTTTCTACATGGCTTACACTTTAAAATATATTGCATGATGTTTCAGAATTTAGGGACTACTACTATTTAAAAAAAATCTCTCTCTCAAGTAGTTAAAACATTTTTTCTACAACTGCATCAGCAATTATATCATATGAAAATAACAGAAACTAGGAAAGGCACATAAATTACAGGATATGGGTCTGCATTTTATTTCACTGATGCATACATCAGACAAGCAGAAAGGTAGCAATTAAACTTTGTCTCCAACAGTAGTGAGTACACTAAAACAGTGATCACAGGAGTGGGAGAGCCAGAAGAAACTGATTAAACCACATTCAGGGTTTAGGAATATGAGGCTAGGGAGGGTACAGAACCAACATAACTGGAGTTTGGTGTGTGTGTGTGTAATGACCCAGTTAAATATACCTGGTGGCTAGAGTTACTCAGGCTTAAACTCCATATCTTGGGTACAAGTAGCAAGAGCCTGAATTCCCTACCCACCACCACTTGTGAAACTTTCTTAAGATTTTTGCCTCATATTTTTGTTTTGTTCTTATAAAATCTTTGTTTTTTTGGATTTTTGTAATAAATAATGGCAGACATTTGAATTTCAGACTTCATATTCTTCAGAAAATACATGGTAACACAAAACCTTTTATTGTAGCAAATTTCTAAGTTTATAAGATCAATATCTGAAAACTGTCCCTATTTTGGGGGTTGTATTCCTCCATTATTGGCTTTGTCCAGGTTTTCTGTGCTAAGAGGTTGAGAGCTAAGGTGAGAACTGAATTCATTGATTATGTTTGGGGGTTGTATTCCCCCAATATTGGCTTTGTCCAGATGTTTTGTGCTAAGAAGGTTGAGAGCTATGGTGAGAACTGAATTCAATAAATGATAGCCATTTAAGTTTCAGTCTTCCTACCTTTTTAGAAACAGCTTATATGGCATAGTGATATGTTGCTCTAACTGTATTGCACAGGGTCCTGAGTTCAAGTCTTGGCAATGAAATGTATGGTGGTAACATAATGTTTTATTGTAGCAACTTTCCAAGATTATACAAGCAATGTTTAAAATGTGTCCCTGGTTTTTGGGCTTTTACCCCCCCCCCACAATAAATTTTGGCTTTTTCCAGATTTCTTGCAAAGCTGAGAGATACAGTTGAGTGTCGAGTGGATTTGACAAGGAGCTGAGAGCTTTAGGAGAAGAGAAGTTTAGTGCTGCTTATGCTCAGTCTTCTTGTATTGTTAATAGCATAACTGTTAGAATACTCGCTTTTAATACAGAAGGCTGTGGGTTCTACTCCCACAGTATTTAGATGCACTGCTGATACTGTACTGTGTTGCACTTTTAAAGGGGGCAAATGCTGCAGTCCTCAGAATGTCATCTTTGGCGGAGATACCTAGTAACTATGAACCTGTTATCAGTTTGCCATCCATTCCCTGTTGCAATATTACTAGCTTATCATTTTTTTAATGTAACATAGGCAATTTATTCCTCAAGGGCAACAGGCACTTTATTTGTAGATGAATCAATGAAATATAAAGTTGTTTGCTTGTCTTCATTACTTACAGATCTCTTTAATGTGGACTTATGACTCTTACTTCTGCAGAGATTGTGCATATTTACTGATACTGGTGGATTGTAGAAGTTTGAGTAGACTTTTATAGAGGAAATGTTCTGAATTGGGCAGTTTTGTCATTATTGGTGCATGTATTTTGTTTCACTGTTTACTGGAAAAATGTTCAACACAATACATTTAAAGCACCCTCTAACAACTGTACTGTACTATACAAGGAAGTTGTTTATTGATTATCTGATCAGCTCAGGTATGCCCCCTCCCAATTATTGGTTTGTTGTGCTCGATTAGGAACCAGTTAAATCAACTGTCTACAAGCACAGACATTTTTTGTTACTGAATATTTTCAGTGACTGAGTTTGAATGCTACTGAAAGTGTTGAAACCAGATTAACGCAATCACTTCTCTTACATCTTTTTTTTTTTGGGGGGGGGGTACTTATTGTCAACACCTAGGGAACCTAGTCTGTCATATAGGATTTCTGCTGCACAATTCTCCTGGCTGAACTATAGCTCTCAACTGTCCTGATTTTTACAAAATGAACAGATTTTTGCTTCTTATCTTTGGTTTGTTCCTCATAAAATTTGTGGTTTTCTGGCAAATCATTTAGGAAAAAAGTCACTTAATGATGACAGACATTGAGTTTCAGACTTCATACCATTCAGAAAAAGTTTACACAAGAGCAATTTTTAGTATTGTTTGTTTGATCCCCCAATATATTTGGCCTTGTCTAGATTTCCTTGAGAGGTATGCACAAATAAACCAATTTTTAGTACTGTTTGTTTGATTCCCCCAATATATTTGGCCTTGTCCAGATTTCCTTGAGAGGTATGCGCAAATAAATCACTTTATAGAATTAGGTATATCCAAACCTTTCAACTGTCCCTGATTTGGGCTCAAAATGTTGCTCTCCCTGAATAATCTCTTCCCAAAATGGCAATTTTGGAGGAAACATGGAGGGTTTACAATTAATAGATAATTGTAATGTTCAGAGTTACAGATTACATTTATTTCAGAAATGCATGTACATTCTCTTATTTTGTCAGCTGCTCAACTTAACAGTACTAATATTTAAAAAAGTGTCCCTTCTTTGACAGGTTCCCAGCTGTATTGTGTGGCTATTTTATATTTTTGCATTACATTCTTGGTCCATTTTACATAAAATTGTGGTTTTCTTGCAAATTAGTGGCAAATCATTAAAGATTAAAGTTAGAAAATAATGACAGACATTTCAGATTTCATACCCTTCAGAAAATTCATACTAATGCAAGACCTACTATTCTATTATCTTTCTAAGTTTATAAGAGCAATATTTAAAAATCGTCCTTATTTTTGGGCCTTTGTCACACTTCTATTCATGGCTTTTTTCCAGATTTCTTGCTCTGAGGTTGACAGGTATGACAAATATGTCAGGGCCATTACTGTCAGCCAGAGACATTTCAAATTGTGACATACTTGTTGTACCCCACTCCCCAATGTAGTGACTCTGGATGTGTCTAAGCAAGGCAAGGATCAGTTATGCAGTGTAAGTGTGCAAAGTATCCACCCATCCAAGGTAGACACAAGTACTATAGTGGCTTTTCATCTATCCTTCATTTTGCAGAATGTTCTGGTTTTCTGTCATATTTTTATACTGTTGATTTATGCTCATTATTATTCAAAAATGCATGTTGTTGCAGTGCCTGTTGCTCTGTGTTTAAATAGCAATACTTGAATGACCAACAGGTAAGCTTGTCTGAGATTGTAAGATGCAAGTAAGCTTTAATAAGCATATTGTTAAAGAATTATCAAAATTGAAAGCATTTTTGCTGTTGCCATGCAGAGAATATTTACATAACCAGATAACATATAAGCCTTGGGTACTGAAATGGATATGACAATATTTTAATAAAGGACAGGGTTACAGTATTTTCAGAAGCTCATTACATTTGTTGGAGACTTGTAGTCATCTTTGCAGACTTTACCCGTAAAGTAAACAGAATGCCAATTTATCATGTGTGGTCCACAACCTGTGCAGTAATCCTTTAAGCAATTTATCTTGAGTTTGTTTGTTTGTTCATTTTTTACTTTGATCATGTTCTCTCCATGAAACAAGTAGATAGTTGTTGTCAGGAAGGAGGTCTTTTTTGGATAAGAAACATTTTTACAAGTGGGGGTATCACAGAGATTGCTACTTTCAGCATGTTACTTGGTAATTTTATAAAGCTGAATACATATTATAATTAGAACTGCAGTGCAAGGAGAAGTAGTTTGAGTTGAGTACTGCTTGTTTTTTATACTTGATTTCGACTGGCATTCCAGTAATGTATTTAAGAAGTAATTTATTTTTTTCATGCCTCACAACCTTTTTGTTTCCATCAAGATATTAAGTAAGCTGTCATGTAGCCAATGCATTGAAATATTTTTTTTTCTTCTCCACTTCATTTTGTCTTGGCTGGACTTTCATAGTGAAGGTTTGGCACCTAGGGAAGCATATTTAAAGTCTCAGTCTTTGTGGTTTTTGAGCATAGCCCCGCTGCTTTCCATTGGCTCCACCCATTCAGCTGTCTCCTGCACCCCACCTTTGATTTGAAGTCACCTGCTGCCACTGCTTAAATTTAGCACGGAACATATATAGCTAGTGTAGTATTTGTAAATTTCACACTTTGAGAGGGTGTCATTATGACTTCTGCAGTCTGACGGGGTATTAAGCATATAAAAAAGCCAGCAGCTGATCCACGTGTCTATTTCCTACAGGCTACTGTGATTCTGTATGAGGTGAGCAAGAGACCCTATTACTTACTAATGCTGTAAGTACACCTCAGGTATGGGGATCATCTTGTAATGCTGTACCTACATCTCAGGTATGAGAATCCCCCACTAGTGCTGTCCTCATGTTGTACTAAAATGTAAGGCATGAAGACCACCTTCTGCTCCTTTATCTACATCTCAGGTATGAAGATCACTTCTTCATGTTGCACTGAACTATCAGGTATGAAGATAATTTTCTACTGTTGTAGTAAGTACATCTCAGTTATGAGGATCACCTCCTAATGCTGTAGCTATAGCTTAGGTTTAAGTTCATCTCCTCATGCATTACTTAACTTTCAGGTATGCAGACCATTTCCAAATGCTGTAACTACATTACAGATAGGAGGATCACATTCTGATGTTATACTTATGTTAAGGTATAAAGATCAATTCCTAATACTCTGTTGATATGCCAGATGTCAAGTTCATATCCTCATGCTGTACTTACATTAAAAATGGATGGAACACATTTTTAAAACTTTACCTACATGTCAGGAATGAAAATCTCTGTATTTTGCCTTAAAAGGGGCATTCAGTGAGACATTTGTTGGTTACAGTAGTCTCATACAGGAACTTGGTATTGGGCACATCGCCATCTCAAGTTTTTTTATTAAACCCCTCATTTCAGGTGAGGTATAATATCTATAATTATACATGGATGGATCATTTCTATTCAATAATGTGCTCAATGATTGGACATCCCAATCAGTTTGCCTATTGTAAATCCAGCATATACTAATAGATTAAAGTATGGGTGCTGAAGTACCTCTGAGCAGCCAGATTTTCTACTGGAATATGCTGAGGTATAGAGGAAATTAGAAGAAAAATCAGATAAATTTTCAAAAATAAAGAAACAGAAAAGTACCTGATGTCCCTTGTATATCTGCACAGTCCCTCAAAATATCAAAAGAACCAAAAAAACCCCCAAAAAACAGCAAAGGAGATTCTCTTTTCTCCACTGCCTCTCCTGCACTGCACTGATGTAAGTTGCAAGCATGGGGGCGCAAGTCTCATATGCATGCTCTCAGTAAGGGGCAATGTGGAGAAACACTTCAGTGCCTTTATACAAAGACATTATTTAAGAAAGATAAGCAATTTCTTTTGAAAATAATGTCATTGTATAATAATACTAATCCGCTCCTGTTGTGGATTATTGCTTAAGTATACCGTGCAGATACTGTATTTTATTATTTAGTGAAAGGCGGCAGTGAAGGTTGCATAAAACATGCAAGTCAGTGCTGTTTTTTACAATATTCAGAAGAAAAAAGTAAATGTTCGGCAAACACTGATGTTTTCATTTAAAAAACTAATACTGAGCACTGCATGAAGCTGTTAAAGTTATGTGAAGAAATGCAGCAGTAACTTAACCAGGCAAAGTTTATACATTTATTATTATTATTTATTTATTTTTTTTATACATTTATTATTGACAGCATAATAGTAATCAAAAATAGCTTTCGGTCATTTTTTTTCATAACTCAGCTTACTGCTTTTTTAATAGGTGGCATAAAATCACTGGAATAAGTTAAAATTTTTAGTTTTGTTTATCTTGACTGTCATGTATATGAAAGAAGTGGTAACAAGCAAACTGTAATAACAGATAGATTAAAAAAAATCATTACCCACAGGGAAAAAAAAGATTGAATGCAAGAATGTAAACAGTAGCACCGATCAGTTACATTTATCCTGACTACCATGGAATACAATTTACATGTTGAGGATAAGTCCATTTCAATGAAGTTCAGACAATTTCTACCAACTGCAGTCTATATGTCAGGTATCACATGTGAAAGGACAATCAGCTAAGTCCTCTGCCTATATTACAGATCTGAGAATCACCTCGAGATACTGTACTACATGTCAGATATAATTATCACCTCTAAATACTGTACCTACACCTCAGATATGAAAAGTAACCCCTAATGCTATACCTACATGTTACCTATGAAAATCATTTCATAAAGCTGTACTTGCTCCTCAGGTATAAAGATCATCTCCTAATGCTGTACTGATACCTAAATTATGAGGAATATGCATCTCCAAGTGCTACACTTACAGCTTATGTTTTAAGAACTCCTGATGCTGTGCCTACATGTCAGGTATGAGGATTATATCCTCATGCCATACTGATGTCTCAGGTATGAGTCATCTCTTAATGCTGCATCAACATTTCAGGAATGAACAGCACATCCTAATGCTTTTATGTCTCAGGTATGAGGAACATATCCAGATGCACTTCTGACATTAGGATCACCTCTTACTGGTGCACCTACTTCTCCGGTATGTGATCAACTCCTAGTGCTGTACCTACATCTCATAAATGAGGTCCAGCTTCTGCTGGTCCACATTTATCTCAGATATCATTGATCACCTCTTAATGCTGTCCTTAGATAGGAAAACAAGAAGGATGCATCATGCGCACCAAATGATTTATAAAAATCAGTGTATACCAAGAGTATATATTCGCCATTCTGAAGGAGGGATGGGTCTCAGTTGTGGACTCCACACATATCTGCTGACCTCACAAGACCCAAATGTAGTGAAAGTTTTGAAACATGAGGAGCATAAATCTAGGGTGACTTCTCTGCTTAATTTAGCAGAGCCATATCAACATCAAGAAGGAATGGAAATCAAATCACAAGTAGATAAAAATTAGGTAGCAACTGAATGTGCCAAAAAACAAAAGAAAGAATATAAATTTAAGGACCAGATGAGAAGGCAAGAAATGTGGAAAAAGCTTAAATATAGTTCCAAATATAGAAAATTTCTGGAAGAATCTCATGTTGATCAGGAATGAATGCAGGAATGATTAAGGAGAAGCTAACTCAAACCAAGAGATTAAAGGTTAATATTGGCAGCACAAGATAGTGAGCTGTGTACACTTTGGTTTAGAAAGTCCATTGAACATATGGGAGAAACAGACAAATGTAGGTTTTGTAAAACAGAATTGAAACAGTTGCACATCTCATTGCTGGATGCGACATACTAATAGCAGAAAGACTGTATATTGAAAGGCATAATAATGTGGCAAGACTGTTGCACTGGGGTTTGTGCAAACATTATGGTACTGAAGTGGCTAAAATGCACTGGAAATATGAGCCACAAAGCATCATACAAAATTAAGTCAACATCCCATGGGATCATTGATTACCAACAGTTCAAAAGACAGATGCTAGAAAACCAGATATAATGATCTAAGAAAAGAAGCAAAAGTAGCAGTGATTATTGAAATCACTACACCCAGTGACTACAGTCTCTTGTGTACAGAGAGAGAGACAAAGTCATTAAATATCAGGATCTGCAGGCAGAAATGAGAGCAATGTGGAAGAAAGATACCCAGATAGTTCTAACAGTAGTAGGAGCAACAGGTCTTATAAAAATAATTTACAATTGTATTTAGATATGCTACCAATACATATAACTCCATACAAATTGCAGGAGTCATTACTGGGCACATTGTGGGTGCCGTGAAGAGCACTTGCCATTGCTGACATCAAAGATTGAAACAATACTAATTCCATGAACTTAAATTGTGCTTTTACTTAGGAATGGGATCAATTCCCGTCATAGTATTAGAAACCCAACAGATGTGGAGAAATGAAAAAAAGACTGCACATACATAAGAGGTATTCATAGGTTGATAGGTAGATACTAGGCTATTGGCCCTAGGACCTATACAAGCCTAGTAAAAAAGGTATCCTGGCTTTTGTCACCCAAGAAAATTATTTTTCTGTGCCCCTGTTGAGCAGAGCCACAGAAGTGATCCCCGGGGTGAATTTCCTATCACCCATCCAATCATCAACATTTTTCTTAAAGTGTGATAATGAGGAGCTTTGTTTGATATAGATAGTTTGTTCCAGAGTATGGGAAGTCTCTGGGACAGTAATCTATCCCTCCAGCATGTTCTGTTTATTGTGGTGACAAGGTTTAGGTCCCTAGAGTGTGTAGCTCTGAGGGATTGGGATTTCTTTAAGAGGAGCATGTCCAACAGCTCTGTGTTTGACATAGCTTTGTATGTTAGGCAGAGATCACCTCTGAGTAGGCGATATGCGACAGAGTAAAGCTGGAGTTTTTTGAGACGGTCTGCATAGGGCATCTGTTTGAGGCCAGTAATCCTCTTTGTGAGGTATTTCTGTGGCCTTTCCAGTTGTTGTAGATGTCCTGTGAGGCACATACCAAAAGGGGCGTTGTACTCTATAATGGGTCTACTGAGTGAAGAGTAGAGGGGAACAATGACCTCTTTTTGTCTGGATGAGAAACCTTTTGTGATGAGGTGTGCCACACAGAAGAATTTTCTGACTACTGTGGTGATGTGATTATCAAAGGAGAGACTACTGTCCACCTGTGTCCCAAGATCTCTTATCACACTTTCGGTGTTAGACTACCACCTATGTGGTAGTTCATGGGTACAGAGTTTTTACCAAAAGGGATGACAATGCACGTTTTGGCATTGAGCTTGAGGTCATGGCTTTAACACCAAGCATCTGTCTCAGTGAGGCTCTTTTGTAGGATGTCCACATTGTTAGTTTTGATTATGGCTCCTGGTTTGCAGTCAAATGCAAACTTCATTAGCCAAAGACCTTCTGTGTTAGCCTGTACTTCAGAGAAGTAGATACCAAACAGGAGAGGACCCAGGACTGAACTTTGTGGTACTCCACTTGCCACTGGTCTGAAGTCTGATTTGGAGTCTGCTATTTTCACAGTGGTGGTTCTGTCAGTGAGCCAGTTGGCAACCCATCT
Organism: Protopterus annectens; assembly: GCF_019279795.1. Lineage (NCBI taxonomy): Eukaryota > Metazoa > Chordata > Ceratodontiformes > Protopteridae > Protopterus > Protopterus annectens. The sequence continues at coordinate 732,866,563 of NC_056750.1, forward strand.
TGTGACATCGGGATTTATACCCAATTTAGTGAGTTTATCTATAATTCCAGAGTGGGCAAGAATGGCCTTAGGTCAAGTGGTGCACTAGGCAAAAGGGCTCCCACACACCAGCTGGTGCCCCCATCCTGGTCTACCTACAATAAATAAATACTAGAAAAGTGTCCCTGCTACAGTGGCGCCCTAGGTGGCCACCTAGATGGCCTTTGCCTAAGACCAACTATGAGAGTGGGGGATGGTGTCGAAAGCCTTGGCAAGATCTAGATAAGCTGTGTGAACCACCATACCCTCATCTACGGCTTTGGTGACCGTTTCAAAGAAGTCTATCAGGTTTAGGAGACATGATCTGCCTTTTACAAACCCGAACTGGGTGGGGTCCAGAGTTTTGAGATTACCAATGTCATTGTTTATAAGTTCCAAGATGATACATTCCATAGCCTTGCATAGCAGGCTCATCTGTCCAATGGGGTGGTAGTTCACAAGGTCCGTGGTGGCTCCCCCTTTGCTGAGTGGGATAACCATCTCTGCGCGCCATTCAGTGAACACAAAGCCTGAGGTGAGGCTATGATTGAACATGGTACTTAGGTGGGGTGCTTCCCAATGCTGTACCTACCTCTCATGTTTTAAGATGACCTCGCAATGCCATAATGACATCTGAAGTATTGGGATCACTTCCTCAACTGCTCTGACTTCACTTCCCAGGTTTCTTTACCATACAGCAGTAATGGTCTCATCATTTGCACACCTTACTTTTCAGCTTCTTTGTAATTCTTCTTTCATGCACAACCATCTCTGACAGTGTGTCAGTGGGTTCAGCCCTTTAAGTCTAGCAATGGCCTCGTCATTCGGGTTACTATTATTTAAGTGAATGCTGTTTCGTCGAACATGATTACATGAAATGGCAAAATGCTGAAAGCACGGATTAGCGATTTTTTTTTTCTTAGGGAAAAAAATCACTGGGCCATTTTTTGTGCTATCTCAGAGGTGGTATATTTAAGTGGGTGGTGTGTTTGGATTTTTTTTTTTTTTTTTTTTTTTTTTTTTATGGATCAGCGATTTTTTTACCTGGGGAAAAAAATCGCTGATCTGTGTATTCACCATTTTGGATTTTCGGGTATTGTGGGTCGATTATAAAGCAGTTGCAATTTAGTGTGTTCACTAATATAATATACACCCCCTCATTCAGCCTTCACTTCTCCTTAACCTTCCATCCTACATTTTTGAAGCTGTTAACTTTTTCTACTATTTTCCCTTCTATCTCATTCTCATCTTCTTCTGATTTTTCCTTATTTGCTTCCATTAGGATGTTCTCATCATCTTTTGTGCCCTCAGTTTTGCATTCCATTCCCCTATCCTTTGATGAAGTTCTTGCTCAGAGTTTGCCTGTAATGCCACATCATCTGCATACAACAGCATTATTCATCTGTCACCTACAACCTGCTTGCCAATGCAGTTAATCAATAGCATGAAAGGCAGTGGATTTAGAGCTGAACCCTGATGCATACCCACTCCCACTTGGAAACCCCTGTGAATCTGAGCACTGTTTGTACTTATGCCATTGTTTCTTTGCACATAGCCTGCAGTAATTCTACCAAAGTTTCCGAGACTTCAGCTGGAAGGCCCAAATAATTTTTCATCGAACCTTGTCACATCCTTTATCCAAGTCTAAGAATGCCCAATTCGATTCCTTCCTCATCTCAATTTTTCTGAAATATCTGTCCCACTGCAATCACTGACATGGTTGTGCAAGATCTTAATATGAACTACTTGTTTCCCATCTTACTTTATACTTCTCTGCATGTCCATTTATCAATCACCCTCAACAAAACTTTAATGCAGTGTGACAGGACTTAGATTCCTCTATAGTGCCCACATATGACAATGCCCTCTTTATTCTTGTACACCAGTAGTATTATGCTTATTTTCAAACCATGTGGATAATCTTTTCTCTCGATACTGCTATGAGAACCCTCACAAGTCATTTCCCCCCAACTCACTCAATATATTAATCATATCTGCTGTGATTTTGTCTGTTGGCTTTCCTAATATAATTTTCCATAGTGCTATTCTTACTTTTAGGGCTGACTTTTCTTCTTTCATTGTAAGCTGTGTCTGGGAAAATACAGCTTCTGGGGAATTTCTGTTTTCAGAAGCTGCTGAAAGTACTCCTTGCATCTGCCTTTCATACTATATGGAGTGGTGAAGCAGGTTGTTCCTGACATTCCTTATGAAGGATGAATGACAACTGTCTTTACCTATCTGTCTGCCTTGCAACCTGATAGAGTTTCTTTGTGCCATTTACTGAGACACTTTCCAGAAGCTAATAGAGTAATTCTAATGCATTGATCTTCACTATTTCAACTGCTCCCTCAGCCTCTTTATCAGCCAGATAGTCTTAGCCTTGTCCTCTTTTCTATCTACCACTTTTTTGTGTACCCCTTCCTTATTCTGTCATTCCACCACTAGCTTTCCTTATGCACCTTATTTAAATACTTTGCTTTGTCTCATATCTTTTCTGTAGTCCCCACACATGCTGTTTTGAGGAGTTCCCATTCTTACTAAACTACATCTACGTTCACTTCTTCTTGATGTGCTAGAGCTGAGTATTTTCATGAACACTTGTGCTTTCTCTCCAGTCAACTCCCAAGTCTTCAGCCTAGTTTATCTTGACCTTAGTGTCTGCTCTGACTACTGCAGCTCATTCTGGCAATCAGTGGTTTATGGTGTTGGCCAACTGCTTCATTGGGGATGACTTTGTAATCTTTCATTGTACCCCAATGCCCCAGGATGAAGTCTACCAGAGTTGCATGGTGACCACTCTTGTATGTGATTTTGTGAAAGTGTATTTTGCTGAACCATGTATGCCACCATCATGCCATTTACCACACATAAGTCTAGAATGGCCACTCATTTATTCCTGTTACTCTAACTATTTGGACCAAGGCAGTCACCATAACCTGTTTGATCAGTTCAAATATGTGCATTCAGGTACTCCACTATCAAAAAACAACTCATACTATCTTGTTTTATCTAAGAGGTCCTGCAACTGCAGCCTGAATGCACTATGTCCCTAATTCTAATGACACGCCTCAATGTCTTCTAAAGTCTATCCCTCAGCACAATTCCCACACCATTTCTAGTGCATTCTCATCCTGTGTCAGAGACTCTTGATCCCAAGCCAACTGGGTTTTCTCCACTGCTAATCCATCTTGCCTCCTGAACAGAGAAGATGTTCAGCCTCCCTCTTACAATCATGCTATCCACTTCAAGGCTTCATACCATCAGTGAATGTATACAGAGTATAGCAATCCCTAGTTCATGTTTTGCAGGTTGATTGGTTTTCCCTCCAGCTTTCACCCAACAGAGCTATCCCAGGTAACTCAAGCTTGCCAATTGAACACCAGCTGTCAATAGTTTATGCACACAAGGTTGCTGAACCTTTTTGTCCATTAGCATGGGTCCCTTGCATAAATCAAAGAAGGATGGGCCCTCCAGCCACTTATCCCAGGCAAATATCCATACCTATTTTTGGTGACATTAGTCAACATGAGTCAATCATCTATGGCCAATTTTAATACAATCGAAAATTGATGTCCAAAACAGTGGAATTCTGTAACGTTTCCCCCAACAGACACCATCGAGAATCTGTGCTTTCACCTACAACTCCATTCTTTGAGTGAATATTAATAAGCAACTCTTGGCATGTTTTTGGGACATGTGATGAGTCCCAGAGAGGCACAGGAAGAATATGCATACCCCATACACGCATTGTCAGATGCCAGGATTCAACACCGTACCTCATGCATGGGAGGTGAAGACTTTAACCATTACACCTACTGTGCTCTGTAACAATGTTAATACTCCTAATGCTGTACTGACATGCCAGGTGTTAAGTTTGTATCCTGATGCCATACCTATATTATACGTGGAAGGAATACTTTGTAATAATTTACCTACATGTAAGGAATGAGTATCATACCCTAATGGTCTACCAATGTCAGGTATGAGTGTCACCTCCAGATACTATATGTCAGATATGAATTTTACCTCTGATACAATACACTTATATCTCACATATGAAACTTACCTCATTTTACAGTCATCTGATTTTGTACCTATACAACATGTATGAGGATCCTATCCTCATTATGTACCAACACCTTATACATATTTATCAAATCCTAATGCTGTATCGACATGTCAGATACGAGAATTGCCTCCTAATGCTGTACCGAAATCTCAGTTATGAGGGTCACTTCCTAACATTGTACCTGTATCTTGGATATGCAAATCAACTGCTAATCCAGTGCCAGTAGTGAAACAAGTAGAACATTTGCCTTTGCTGCAAAAGGCTGTGGGTTCTCATCCTCCAACAGGGAGATCAATGGTTCACACTGCAATGCAGCATAAGTAGGGTGCTGCATTCCTGAGTGCATCATCCTTTGGATGAGACATGAAACTGAGGCTCCATCTGTTTGAGTTGGTGGGGGCTCAAGTGGATGTAAAAGATCCCACAGTGACAGCACTGACTGAAAGAAATACAGGTCCTTTATTGAACACAGTATTTACACTATTTACATATTTACATATTTCACACTATTTACAATGATTTACATAAAAATTATAATATCTTACATCATCTCATTTTTTTTTTACTACCATTACTCTACATTTATCTGTCATCATCTTTGGACCTCCCACTCCTTTGACCACAACCAAAAGCTTACTTTTTAAATGTTTGCTAATATCCATTTTCCATTAAACTTTATCTCCTTCAATCTTTCATTCCATATTGTCCATATGGTTTATATATTCTTTTACATTAATATCTTGCACATTTATCTTTTACAAATCACTTTTTCACATAACCTCTCCCATACTTTCTTCACTCTTTTACACTTCAAGAAGACATGTTCTGCTATTTCTACTTCTCCAAAACAGTTACATACTTTTCCCTCTATCTGTCAATAAAGTGTATGCCCTTTTACCAGTATTTTTTATTGACAGTCTCCAAAGAAAATCTTTACATTCTACATATTTTACACCATTCCCTTTTAGCTTATAGTGCTTTAATTTTTCTTCTGCACATTTTCCTATGGGTAAATTATCATTTGCTAACATTCTTGCAGTATATTTTCCTAACTTGTTCTACCTCCTCTGTCTGAATTTTCCACAATAACATTTTTTCTTGGTATTCTATCATTTCTCCATTCATGTATTCATTTTTTCTTTTAAATTTACTCATGATATGTCAAATTTGTTCATACTTTTTAATTATTTACTTATTAGTGATTCATTATCTTCTCTTATAAATTTCAATAGCTTATATAAATTTAGTGATGCAACATATACTACTGGGATTGATGAGCCTCAACCTGCCATCTTATTGCTTAACATACAATATCCTTCATTAAACCGGGTTCAGTCTTGATCCCCATATGAAGGGAAAACAATTGTCATCCGTTCTTTATCGTGTTTTGTAGGGATTATAAATATATTTGCCAAATACACAATTTTACCAAATATAGAATCTTCTAAATGCACCTTTTATTGTAAGACATCACATCTCTTCCAAAAATATACACATATTCTACACTTTATTTTCCCATTGTTGAGCTTCACTATTTCATTTGTAAATATTATTCCTAGTATCACTATTTCATTCATATTAAATTTAATGTTCCCTATTTTACACTCCTCTTCTAAACCTTTGTTCTTTTCTGTATTTATGCTCAAACCAATTGCCTCAAAATGTTAACTTAACTGACTATTAGCTTCCTTCATCCATACTTTATCTTTAATGACTAAAAAAAGTATTTACACAAGATAACAATTGATATTTTAATTGCTTCTATTGTACTATATTCTATTTCCAGTTTTGCATTCATCTTATTAACTAGTAATTAACATGCTACTTGGTGGACATCCATGTCTTATCCAGTTTTTAATATCTGCTTATTGACTTAGCCAACCACTATTACCTTTACTTTGTTCTGTTTGTATGCTGAGTAACATGTCTCACTTATATTAAGCTTTCACTGTATCCCATAATAATGCAAGCTGTACCATATAAAACAGCTTATTTAAATCACCTGCTAATATTTTTACTTTTGTCTTTCTGTTCATTATTTTATTCACCATTTATTTTATTGTCATTAATAACTCTTGACTTTCTTTCAGCTTTTATACTATATAATAGCTGTATATTCTATTACTTTTATTATCCATTATCTGTATTTCATACAAATTTTCCACAAAACCTTCATTATTCCAACTCATACTTCTTTTTTTTCTCTAAAGCCTTCATCCAGCCATTCATTTAATACTTCCATAAAACACTACTTATGCCATATTAACTAATTGCTATACATCTGATATCCGATCCCATCTGTTCCTGTTGCTAATTCTAAATTAATCCTGACACATTATTTAACCAATTATTTCTTTTTCTAATTCTTTATCATCTCAGGTTTGTAAACTTTTTCACTGTCTGTGTGTTTTTTTATCTTTCTCTCTTTAAACATATTTTACATGTTCTGTAATTATCTGCATTATTTTCTGTTGACTGTTAACATTTTGTTTCCTTTTTCATTTCCCTTATTACAGTTTTGCTCTCTTTTACCCATCTGTCTTAAGTATGGAGCTACTTCTTCCTTTTTGCCTTGGAAAAATATATATTTTTGTTTAAACATTAGATTTTTTATTTTTTTTCTTGATTCATTTATTTTCTTCCCCAAATATTCTTTGTTTGTTCCTTATTAAATTTGAAAATTCTTCATTGCTTACTTCTCTCTGTTTTTTTGTTCCTTTTATTTTCATGTTATGCCACTCCAAATAACATTGCTTGTTGTTTTTCTTTCGGCTTTTCCCAGTTAGGGGTCGCCACAGTGGAACTCCGGTCCGCTACTGATTGGCAGTCGATATTTTTATGGTGCCAAGGTGCCAGCCCGACACCCAACCTTCAATGAAGGCACATATACTGCATTGCTTGTTGTTTTTCTTTTAGCTTTTCCTGGTTAGGGGTCACCACAGTGGAACTACGGTCCGCTATTAATTGGCAGTCGATTTTTTTATGGTGCCGAGGTGCCAGCCCAACGCCCAACCTTCAATGTAGGCATGCCCATTCTCGCATGTCTTTCGAACAACACTCGACCATGGGGAGGACATGCAGACTCCACACAGAAGGCGCTCCAGCCGAGAACTGAACGGGAGAACCTCTTGCTGTGAGGTGACAACGTTACCGCTGCACCACCGCGGCTTCCAAATAACATTGCTTGTACTTTTCTTTAAAACTTAATCAACACTGGGTCTAATTATAATATTCCTGTATCCAACTTGATCTTCCCATAACTGCATGATAATGTTTCCTTTCTTTATCCCATACTTTTTAAATCAATATTTTCCTTCATTTTCCTAGTCTTATATACTCAATTCTTTTCAATAGCTCTGGCCAAAGATCTGAGTGGTTTGAAAAGCCTGTATTTAATGTTTCTTATTGTAATCCTTTTAGATTTTCTAAAATAATCTATCTGCATTTTTAACTACTTTGAATTGTTTCTTATCCCAAATATATAGTTTTCCACATCTGATGACTTTTAACATATTTGCATGCCTACTCCCTTTTTTCTTCTTCTTAAATCACAATAAAAATCACCCACTAATATTATATTCATATTTACACTCACATAATTCAGAATGTTCTTGGACATGCCTTATCTTTCTTTCTTTATTCATGACATGTGCATATACAGCTAATATTCTACATATTACTTACTCTTTCCATCTCAAATCTTCTCTCATTATTCTGCTCATTATTACCAAAGTAATATCCAAAATATTAACTGATTTCTTATATAATGTCCCTATCCCTGGACACAGCTAGCTCCTATATTCCAAATAATCTCGTTTTCTCAATTTTTTCTGTTTGTAGCCATTCCACTTCTGTTAACAGTCATTCTAAGACACAGATTCTTCTTGTTAGATTGTTCTACTATTTACATTTATTGATACAATTTTCAGTTTTACCTTTTCTCTATTATATACTTCCCTTACTATTGTTCTCCCTCATTTTTAATCTTTCTCGTTCTTATTTTATTTCATACTTAAATGTATATATTTTCTTTTCCAATCCTTTAGCCCTTTTTCTATCAGAATTTTTCTTTTCACTACTCTTCAGCTTTCCTCCTCTCCTCCACTTATCACTGATGCCTCTACATCCTCCTCTCCTCCACTTATCACTGATGCCTCTACATTCTCCTCTCCTCCACTTATCACTGATGCCTCTACATCCTCCTCTCCTCCACTTATCACTGACGCCTCTACATCCTCCTCTCCTCCACTTATCACTGATGCCTCTACATCCTCCTCTCCTCCACTTATCACTGATTCCTCTACATCCTCCTCTCCTCCACTTATCACTGATGCCTCTACATCCTCCTCTCCTCCACTTATCACTGATGCCTCTACATCCTCCTCTCCTCCACTTATCACTGATTCCTCTACATCTGATTTCCTTCCTTTCCTTTTGTTTTGTCTGTTCTACCACTTCATTCTCTATTAATGATCATTTGTCTTGCTGCTTCTCTTGTTCTTGTTCTTCCACTAGCTCTGTATTGATTTAATTCTCCTCTTTTACACTCTCTCTACAATCAATTCATAAATATCCCATTTTTTTTCACATTTAAAACACTCCAATTCACATCTTTTTACATCATGATCCACCATACCATGAATATAACATTTTCTTTTATCACAATTGTTAATTAGATGGTCATCTCTACCACAAAAATGTGTTTTACAGTCCAGATAATTTCACTGTACCTTTTTCCCCTTCTACATTTATCATATTTGGAATATGCACAATCATTTTCATTTTCTATTTTTAATACATTACATTCACAACCCCAGTCCATAAAGCTCTATTGTCATATATCTTAGTAATGTCCATAAAACCTTTACATACCATTAAATAGTCTTTTACTGCCCTTTTCAGCTTCACAGAACTGTATATGGATTTTCTTTTTTGTTTCCCTGTTAAATATTTGATATACACATACGTTTCCATAGGTTACAGTTTTTCATTTTTTTCGTATTCCTCCCAAAACATTTGTTTCCACTGCCCAGCTTCAAAAATGTCATAAAATGTATCTCTATAAATATGATTAAAAGCTCTTACCTCTTTTGGAGTAGTGCCTAATGGGTTGTTATATTGTCCCAAATATCGTATCTGTCCACCACTTTATTTTCTTTGCTGCTTATCCTTACTAAAAATTTCCTTTTCCTCTCATTTCTTCCCTTATTTAACTCATTCACTCCAATGGAGCCCAGGACATTTGCTCTGTTACTTCCAATGGGTGGAGCTTAAGCCTTTTGACAGAATAAAATTAATGTCCTCAAAGTTCAAACAGAGGTTTGTATCTCTGGAGCCACAGTAGTCATGAAAGAAGTGTAAATGGTAAACTCTTCTGCACAAACTAGTTGCAGTATTCCTTAGGTGCTTGGTCTTAAACCAAATTTTATAAGTCATAGTAAACACAGTAACTATTAGATCTGTAATATTTTCTAAACTTACAATATCTCAGTAACCATTCATATTACACATATACTGTCAGCAGCATTTTATTCATCTAGCTAAGAGCTTTCATCAGAAGCCAAGGAGTTCTGTCAGTGTTACTTGGTTGCTGACATATTTAGAAAAATGTGATTATTATATCTATATAAAGTTGTTGTTGTGTCTTACGGCTTTTCCCTGTTAGGGGTCGCCAAAGCAGAACTCCGGTCCACTAATGATTGGCAGTAAATTTTTACGTGCCGAGTTGCCAGCCCTGACACACAACCTTCAACGAAGGTACACCCATTCACACATGTCTCCACAAAGAAGATGCTCTAGCTGAGAATCGAACAGGACAACGTCTTACTGTGAGCTGACAATGCTATCACAGCACCACCACCGCTGTGCTATATATAAAGAACAGTTAATATCTATTTACCTGCACTAAACAAAGGTCAGATATTATTGTAGTTGAGTTTGCCATTCTGTAAGCTTTAAGATTAAATCTTTTAAAAACTGTGTATATAGCATTGCTTTGGACTTATTGATGCAAATATGAACAAGCAATATTTGATGTTTAAAGGTGTCAGTAGGAATTAGCTGCAGATGCACCCGGAGATGTCACTTGGACTTAATGACTTAATCATAACTGCATATGTTATTTTTTTCCTCCTTCAAACAATCTTCTTGTATTTTTATCCATTATTTCTGCCCATTATACAGCTGTCTCACTTTACATCATCAGTTCTTATAACAAATCATCACACAACTCTCCCGATTTCAGGGTTGTAATAATGCATCCACTCCGTCCCTTGTTTTTCTCACTGAACAAATTTTGCTGAAATAAATACTCTGTGTCCTGTGAAGGTTCAACCACCTTCACTCTCTCTCTCCTCACATCTTCAACATCTCCTCCTTCCAAAATTACTTCTGCGGAAGGCTCTACCACATTTGCAGTAACAACACTAACAGCTGCATCATCAACTAAAGGCATAACTGCTTTCTTCCTATATCAAATTTCCTATAGTAGTACAAAAACCAGCTTGGGTGTCCCCTGAAAAGAGATCACTAGTGCAGTGGGACTAACATCATCAACAAAAAGATCAATACAAACAAATAAATAAATGCTGTACCTACATATCAGGTATGAGTCTCACTATGTTGACCCTGCAAATCAGGGATAAAGAACACCTCCTACTGCTGTACCAATGTCAAAATCATGAGGATCAAATGCACCTGTACCTCATTCTTTTCAGATCACCCCCCCCATGCCATACTGATATTTCCTTATACTGCACCTACTTTTCAGGTATGATAAACACCTCCTAATGCTGCACCTACTTCTCAGGTATGAACATCACCTCCTAATGCTGCACCTACTTTTCAGGTATGAACATCACCTCTTAATGCTGCACCTACTTCTCAGGTATGAACATCACCTCCTAATGTTGCACCCATTTCTCAGGTATGCACATCATCTCCTAATGCTGCACCTACTTTTCAGGTATGAACATCACCTCCTAATGCTGCACCTACTTCTCAGGTATGAACATCACCTCCTAATGCTGCACCTATTTTTCAGGTATGAACATCACCTCCTAATGCTGCACCTACTTTTCAGGTATGAACATCATCTCCTAATGCTGCACCTACTTCTCAGGTATGAACATCACCTCCTAATGTTGCACCTATTTCTCAGGTATGCACATCATCTCCTAATGCTGCACCTACTTTTCAGGTATGAATGTCACCTCTTAATGCTACACCTACTTCTCAGGTATGACCACCTCCTAATGCTGCACCTACTTTTCAGGTACGAACATCACCTCAATGCTGCACCTACTTCTCAGGTATGAACATCTCCTAATCCTGCACCTACTTTTCAGGTATGAACATCACCTCCTAATGCTGCACCTATTTCTCAGGTATGAGCATCATCACCTAATCCTGCACCTACTTTTCAGGTATGAACATCGCCTCCTAATGCTGCACCTATTTCTCAGGTATGATCACCACCTCTTAATTCTGCACCTACTTCTCAGGTATGACCACCTCCTAATGCTGCACCTATTTCTCAGGTATGATCATCATCTCCTAATGCTGCACCTACTTCTCAGGTATGAACATCACCTCCTAATGCTGCACATATTTCTCAGCTTTGAACATCACCTCTTAATGCTGCACCAACTTTTCAGATATGAACATCACCTGCTAACGCTGCACCTACTTCTCAGGTATGAACATCATCTCCTAATGCTGCACATATTTCACAGCCTTGAACATCACCTCGTAATGCTGCACCAACTTTTCAGATATGAACATCACCTGCTAATGCTGCACCTACTTCTCAGGTATGAATGTCACCTCCTAATGCTGCACCTACTTCTCAGGTATCAACATCACCTCCTAATGCTGCCCCAACTGTGATGTAAAACTTCCCATTTTCGCAGAGATGGCTTAAAACTCTGATATCAGGGCTTCAACACACTGGTCAAAGCCTTTATTTTCCTCCTGGTGCTTTTTTATGCATATTCCCTCCACTGTACATCCCAGTACAGCAAACTCAAGCTGTTAACCTTGTAATAACACACTACTTAGTGTACAGAGACTAAACTAAAAGATGCCAGGAACAATATTTTTCAGACTGTGTCAGTGTGGTTCTTTTTCATTTCTATAAATGTAGGATTGTTTATGTCATAAGTGATGGTTTAATAAAGATGTTTCTTGTTTAAAAATAAAGGGTCAGGAACTGAATAATTTATGTAATGTTGCTTAGGTTATATGATACATAGCAATATATGTGAAGTATAATGTTTGATAATACATACATGCATACAGATATTTCAAGCATGGGCAATAAATGCCCTTCTAGCTTGCAAATATACCAAAACAATTGTTCGCATAATAAGTGACCAGGTTGTTTTTAAAAAATATCTAAACTAGTACTTCCTTTAATGTAATTTGCTAGTCTGTTCCACACATCAGCTACTCTTAGAGTACCAATTAGCACAGTAATCATTCCTATAGAATCTTTTTTTGATTTCTCAAAGTATTTTGAGTTTCTAATACCATGATGGGAATGGACCCCATTTCTAAGTGAAAATACAATTAAAGTTCATGAAATTAATATTGTTTCAATCTTTGATGTCAGCCAGAAGTGCTCTTTGCAGCACCTGTAATGTGCCCAGTAATGACTCCCCCTGCAATTTGTATGGGGTTATATGTATTGGTAACATATCTAAATGCAATTGTAGGTTCTTTATTATAAGACCCATTGCTCCAACTACTATTGGAACTGTCTGGGTATCTTTCTTCCACATTGCTTACATTTCTGCCTGCAAATCCTGATATTTCACGACTTTGTCTCTCTCTGTACGCATGACACTGTAGTCACTGGATGTGGCAATTTCAGTGATCAATGCTACTCTTGCCTTCTTTTCTTAGACCACTCTATCTGGTTTTCTAGCTTCTATGTTTTGAACTGCTGGTAATGGGTGATCCATGTATTTTAGACTTCATTGCCCATGATGCTTTGTGGCTCATGTTCCCAGTATTTTTCAGCTACTTCAGTACCATAATATTTGCACAATTCCCAGTGCAACAGTCTTGCCACATTATGTGTTTAAGTACATAGTCCCTTCTACCATTAGTATGTCACAACCAGCAATAAAGTATGCAACTGTTTCCAGTTCTGTTTTACAAAACCTACATTTGCCTGTTTCTACGACATGTTCAATGGACTTTATAAACCAATATGTTTTTAAGCCCACCATCTTGGGCCGCCAATATTGACCGTTCATCTCTTGGTATGAATTTGCCTCTCCTTAACTATTTCTGCATTCAGTCCTGATCAACATGAGGTTCTTCCAGAAGTTTTCTATACTTGCAAGTAGATTTATGCATTTTCCACATTCTTGCCTTCTCATCTGGTCCTTCACCTTATATTCTTTGTTTTGTTTTTTGGCATATTCAGTTGCTGCCTGATTTTTATCTACATCTGGTTTGATTTCCATTCCTGCTTTACGCAGATATGCTTCTGCTAGAATTAGCAGAGAAGTCATCTTAGATTTATTCTCCGCACTTTCAGAACTTTCAATACATTTAGGTCCTGTGAGGTCAGCAGATATGTGTGCAGTCCCATGACTGCAGATCTATATATGTAATCAATTTCTAGGATGTCCATCTCTCCTTCGGAACAGGGAATATATAATCTTGGTATGCACTGATTTTTATAAATCATTTGGTGAGCATGAAGCATCCTTCTTGTTTTCCTATCCAATCTATCCAACATGTTATGGGGCTAATCAATCGCTCCAAAACTATAAGTTAGGACAGGAAGAGCACATTGGTTTATAGCTTGGTTTTGTTCCTAGATGTCAATGCTGTTTTCATGATTAATTTAAGTCTTCTAAAGTATTCCTTACTAATTTTTATTTGCATTTGTACGTTTTACTGTTGATCCTTCATCAGTTCTCAAATAGTTATTAACTCCGTCTTGCTCGAGTTCTTTTATACAAGTCTTGTCCCAAACTGATGTTTTCTTGGTGCTGCAGTTTTCCTGTTTTAAAGGTTGCTTTTGCATATTTATTAAGACCAAATGACATTCTTGTATCATCTGAAAATGTTTTGACAGCTTACAGTTGTGCTTTCCATTCCTCATCTGATAAGCTATATAGTTTTAAATCATCGACAAAGTGATGACAAGTCTTTACAGTTTATTTTATAAGAGCCAAATTATAGCCATGGCCTATGCTGTTAGGTAGATGGATTAATGGGTTACGGGCAAGAGAATAGCAGCAGTGATAGAGTCACCTGGGAATATCCCCCTATGAATCTTTATCCCTGGGATAATAATTTTTCCTTTTCAGGACTTAAATGCAATGTGGTCTGCCACTGTTTCATGGTCACTGCAATGTAGTCGATCAGTGTAGGATTTATCTTATACATTTTTAAGCACTTTTTTATCCATGAATGCGGGATTTTATCAAATGCTTTTTTGTAGTCAATCCATACAATACTTAGATTCCTCCCCTTTTTACAGTTCTCCACTGTGACTAACAACAAATGATCCTTTGTTTCATATGACTTTCTTTTGTTGCCCTTTTGTTCTATTGTCATAATTGAGTTTTCTTGTAAATGGCTATAAACTCTGTTGGCATCAACTCCAGTGTACAGTTTTATACGTCATCGGAAGGCAAGTTATTGGTCTATAATTTTTGGGGTAACTTGCAGGCCCTCTCAAGTAGGAGCAGTGTTTTTCCTGTTGTTAGCCAGGTTGGTGTCTGCTCGGGGTGCGCATATAAATAGATCTCACTCATGGCTAAATCTTCATGCAAGGATATTAGCACTTTTAACCAGCAGTTAGGTACTGCATCTGGGCCTGGGGTTTTCCAGTTAGAGGCTTTTCTTAACTTTGTTTCAATCTCTCTGGCTGGTACTTCATCTCATTTCATATCCTCTACCTTTAAACTTATTCTTTATTTTAATTCTTCTATCCATTTAGCATCTTTATTATGTTCCACAGGATCTTCATAAATACTTCTCCAAAATGTATCTATGTCTTCTTTTCTGGTGGTCTTTCAATTCCTTTGCTTTGTCTCCCAATTCTGTATAAAACTTTTTTGGATCATCAATGAATGCTTATTTTGTACTTTTCTTCTAGGTAGGTTGTCTGATGATTCTGCAGTATTTTTTGATAACTCCCAACATTTCCAGAGTTAGTTGTCTCTAAATGCCCTACATACCTGAATAAAATCTCCTCTTGGATATCTGTGAGGGACCCTGTACAATTTCAGATATTTTGGTCTTTCATAATAAATTAAATTTTCACATCTATGGATGCCCTTGTCATATTTTCATTGTACTCTTTCCAGTTTACTCACGCTGTTTTCTTTTAGGATTTGCATATTGTCATTCTGTACTCAAGTTTGGGTCTAATATAACTAACAAACAATGACTTCGTCATTTCTGATTTCCTAGACTTTATAAACCTTTTTTACACCTATAGCTCTATAACTATCATTAACCAATTGGATGAGATGATTACAAAAACTCATAGCTGGATCTACCCATATACCCAGGTCCTTAAATGAGTCTACACTTTCAATCATTGTGTGCTGTATTAAATATTCACCTTTCAATTTATGTCTTCCAAATCTCAGATGTTTAGTTTTTGATGCATTTATAAGCATATTATTCTTCTGTGCCCAAATGGTCGATTTAGTCAAATTATTTTGCAGACATGCCTTATCTGTAACACATGTAATCAGTTTACTCAATTTCAGGTCATCTGCATGCAGACTACAGAACACCTCAGATGAAAAAGTTAGTTCATAGTTCATAGATGGTTCATAGATTAGTACTAGGCTAACTGCCCTTGAGAGTCATTTTAAGCCTAGCCAATTATTCCCTGTGAGATTCAAACCCTGTACCTTGTGTTTGTAAGGCAAACACTTTAACCATTAGACGACCCTCCCAACCCCTTTGTGTTCTCTGCACTGGTGGTTCATAGGTCTGAAAGATACAATCTAAACAAGCAAGGGCCTAGAACAGAGCCCTGTGGGACACCCTGACTGTAACCAAGGATTTCACCTGTCCAGTTGTTGCATGATACTTGCCATGTCCTATTTGTAAGCCATGCAGGTATCCATCTTATCAAGAGGACATCAATATCTAGTTGCACTAATTTATTGATCAGTGTTTTGTGAATGACCCTGTCAAATGCTGAAGTTAAATATATATAAATTACATACAGCACTATTTGTATTCATAGCTATTATATTGTTATAGCACATCATGTTACAGGTGGTAACAGATCTATGTTTAACATGTGTGCGCAGATATATGGTTTCAAGTCCAAACCTATCCAGTTCTGACAATAACGCATCAAATAATACCTTCTCCATTATGTTTCGACAACATGGAGATAGACTAAAGGGTCTTGTCCTACTCCACTTTCCTTTAAAGACAGGATTAATAAGCAAGCGCATGTTGCCAATCTTGATGAATCTCCCCATATTTATATAACCTAGTGAATAATAGATATAATAGTACCCTAAGTTCTTGCTGAAGTGTTCTCAGGTCATTGTTACTAATTCTGTCTCCTCACTGTGCTTTGTTTGGATGCATTTTGCAACATTTTTTTTAATATAATTTAATGTGATTCCAGTATCTGAGGTTACCTGGATGTCAATAGGACAAATTATTACCCCTTTTTGTGGAGCTGAACTGTTGTGCCTGAAATAAATTTTGGAATCTGCACACAGTTTATCAATTTGTATGTCATCATTGCTTCCACATTTTATGTATCTATAAAAAGGTTTTTTATTATGCTCTATTAATATCTTTATATAAATTTTTATCACATTTTTCTTTATTTTGTCTCACTATGCTTAATGAGTTTGCCCAGCTGGTTTATTTCAGTTTTCAAAGTCCTTTTTATCCAATTAAAAATGTATTATTAATGCTCCTAGCGTTAACAACAATCAGAGATGCAGCAAATGTCTGTGAACTGTTAAATTTTTAACCTGGCAAAAATCCTGCCTAGTGTTCGTCAAATATTGCAAAATATCTGCTACAAAACTTCTCTTCCCTGATCTTGACAAATGCACGCTATCCTGTCTGAACATGTGTGCCCAAAACTAGCCTTGGATGCTCTACACATTTCCATTTTTAAAACAGGACATGCTTTCCATGTAGCTATTTACCTAAAACATCTTTTCATTCATGGTGACCTGACTTTCCTTTCTATAGGTGATTCATGAAAAATACTTGCTAACACCAGTAAAAGCTATACTATCTAAAAGGGCTCAGTTCTCTAACAGTCATAGAATCCTTGCAGATTAGATCATTTGTACGATGAATAAAAACAGATCCATACTGCCTTACATTAAGGCATTCCAAGGCTTATCTCACATCTATTTTTGCTCCTGGCAAGCATAACACTATTCAATGTTCATTATCTTCTCTGTAAATATAAGTATCAGTTCCTCTAGTAACTGGATCTCTCATTACAAGAATATCTTTGCTGAGCAGCTCTGAAGATTTTTCAACTTGTAATACAGTAATATCTGCTCTATCAATTGTTACGAAAGACAGATCTTCATCACCATCTGTCTTATTAATCCATTTCATTGTGTATTAAATCCTCATCCTGCTGGCATTGTAAATCCACAGCTTGAGAAATGTAGTCAACATCTGTCTCTCTCCAGTTTTCAAGCAGTAATGTTCTTCAGTCCTTCAACGTTCAATTCTGATTTCTTCCTTTTCCCCTACCCCTTGCCTCTATTTTCTTCCTACTCTTTAGGAAAGATAATGCCTTCTTCTGCAGACTGAAGTTTTCTGGTGAAGTTAATTTAATACAATTTGATTACTTTAGTACAAATGTAAATTTGTCTGTCTCACAAGTGATGATTCAATAAAGGTGTTAAAAAAAGAAAAAAAAAAGAAACAAAACATTTCATTTAACCTGTACTGCTGCTTTACTCTTCAAAAAAAGTGTGATGCATGTGGAATTTAATAAAAAATTCTTATTGAATCAATTCATATGAAGTCCTTCCTCTGATTGTTTTAGTACTATTGTTACATGAGCTCTTCTACTAATTTGTTTTTCCCTGGCCAATAAAACTTCAATTAGTCTAAAGTACATTAATTCCATTTGCTTCAGGTTTGATAAAAGAAGGTTGCACAATCACACATCAACAATTTGTTAGCGCACTGTTTATCTTTGTTTTCAATCTTGGGAAAAATAATTGCACTTTCACATTGTTGTGGTACATTGTTTCTCTTTGGTGTGCTTACTTCTGGAGAAAAAAAGGTATACATTCATTTGTGTGCACATTTCCGAATGGCCGTATATGCGAAATGTTTAGCCGAATTCCATTACGCCAACATCCCGAAATGTCATAACAATATCGAACTTCAACATTCCCGATCGCTCCACTGTCAAAACGAGTGCTGCCATGGGTCAAAAGTCGGCGATTTGGTTTTTGCGGACATCAAATTTTGCAGTTCGTGGAAGCAGCATCGCAGATGCAGCCACCGAAGTTTTGAAGGTAAACCGAAAAAATCCTGTTCAGATTTTACTTGCAATAACATCTGTTTCAGATTCCTTAATCAATGAGAAAATATTGGCTCTAAATGATAATCATTGGATGTGACACCCTGACCCTATGCACAAAATGGGAAAAAGCAGGTTGATGCCATAGATATTTATAGTAACTGCTACAATTTTCTTTCATTCACTAACCTTATTCATACACAGTTTCAAGTTTGTGAATAAAGTTAGTTGATGAATGAAGCTGCAGTCATGAGAAGTCATTGCAACAAGTACATTGATATTATGAGTAAAGTTCTAGGCTCACA